>NW_022436981.1:15113935-15143545 GCF_009761245.1 Sapajus apella | reverse complement strand
ATGCTCTGAGACAGGAAGGCAGGTGATCAGGTTCGGCTGGTCCCACCCCCACAAAAAAACAGCAATCAGAAACGCTCTGGATTGAGAGTTTCACAGCAAGCACAGCTGAACCTGGGACAGTCCAGCTCTGTGGGGGAGGGACATCCGCCATTACTGAGGAAGTCCACCACTACAGAGGTAGTTTGCCATGGCTCAGGCAGCCCGCCATTACAGAGAGAGTCCGCCATGATAGAGGTGGGCCACGATTGTTGAGGCAGTTCTAACTACACCCATATAAACAGGAATGCAGGGAAGTTTACACAGCAGATAGGCAGAGCCCACAGCAGCTCAGCAAAGCCTCTGCAGGCAGACAGTGACTAGACTGCCTCCTCACCGGGCAGGGCAGCCCTGAATAAAGCCAGCAGCACAAGAGAAACTCATAAATAAAGCCCTAAGTCCCCAGGACACAGCACCTGGGAAAACAAAAGAGGTTTATGAGTTCTGTTGCAGCAGACTTAAAACACATCTGCCCAGCAGCTCTGAATGACCAACGGAGCTCACAGCTCAGAACTTGAGATCCTATAAAGGACAAACTGTCTCCTCAAGCAGCTCCCTGACCACCGAATATCCAAACAGTCACCTCATAAAGGAGAGCTCAGACTGACATCTGGCAGGTATCCTTCTGGGACAAAGATAGTAGAAGAAGAAACTGGCAGCAACCCTTACTGTTCTGCAGCCGTTGCAAGTGATCCCCAGGCAAAGAAGGCCTGGAGTGGACCTCAGTGGTCCTACAGCAGAGGGGCGAGACTGTTAGAAGAAAAAGCAAGAAACAGAAAGAAATAACTTCACATTCAACAAATGGGACATCGACTCAGAAACCCAAACTGAAAGTCAACAACTACAAAGAAGACAAGGGAATAAAGCCACACAGATGGGAAGAAACCAGTGCAAAAAGGATAAAAACACCTGAAACAAGAATACGTCTCCTCCCACAAGGGATCACAACTCCTCACCAGCAAGGGGAACAAGGCTGGATGGAGAATGAATTGACAGAATCAGGCTTCAGAAGGTGGATAATAAGAAACTTCTGTGAGCTAAAAGAACATGTTCTAAAACAATGCAAAGAAGCTAGGAACCTTAAAAAAGATTTCACCAAATGCTAATGAGAATACACAACTTAGAGAGGAATATAAGTGAATTGATGGAGCTGAAAAACACAACAGGAGAACTTCGCGAAGCATGCGCAAGTTTCAACAGCAGAATTGACCAAGCAGAAGAAAGGATATCGGAGGTCGAAGATCAACTCAATGAAATAAAACAAGAAGGCAAGATTAGAGAAAAAAGGAATGAACAAAGTCTCCAAGAAATATTGGGCTATGTGAAAAGACCTAATCTATGTTTGATAGGTGTACCTGAATGTGACGGAGAGAATGAATCCAAGCTGGAAAATACTCTTCGGATATCATCCAGGAAAACTTCCCCAACCTAGCAAGGCAGGCCAATATTCAAGTCCAGGAAAGACAGAGAACACTACAAAGATATCCTTAAGAAGAGCAACCCCAAGGCACATAATCGTCAGACTCACCAGGGTTGAAACGAAGGAGAAAATGCTAAGGGCAGCCAGAGAGAAAGGTCGGGTTACCCAAAAAGGGAAGCCCATCAGACTCACAGCAGATCTCTCAGCAGAAACCCTACAAGCCAGAAGAGACTGGGGGCCAACAGTCAACATCCTTAAAGAAAAGAACTTTCAACCCAGAATCTCCTATGCAGCCAAACTAAGCTTCATAAGTGAAGGAGAAATAAAATTGTTTATGAACAAGCAAGTACTCAGAGATTTCATCACCACCAGGCCTGCTTTACAAGAGTTCCTGAAAGAGGCACTAAACATGGAAAGGAACAACCAGTACCAGCCACTCCAAAAACATACCAAATGGTAAAGAGCATCAACACAATGAAGAAACTACATCAACTAATGGGCAAAAACAGCCAGCTGTGATCAAAATGGCAGGATCAAATTCACACAGAACAATATTAACCCTAAATGTAAATGAGCTAAATGCCCCAATCAAAAGACACAGACAGGCAAATTGGATAAAAAGCCAAAATTCATTGGTATGCTGTATCCAGGAAACCCATCTCACATGCAAGGATACACAAAGGCTTAAAATAAAGGGATGGAGGAAGATTTACCAAACAAACGGAGAGCAAAGAAAACCAGGAGTTGGAATTCTCATCTCTGATAAAATAGATTTTAAACCAGCAAAGATCAAAAGAGACAAAAAAGGACATTACCTAATTGTAAAAGGATCAATGCAACAAGAAAAGCTAATTATCCTAAATATATATGCACCCAACACAGGAGCACCCAGATACATAAGGCAAGTTGTTAATGACTTACAAAGAGACTTAGACTCCCACACAGTAATAGTGGGAGACTTTAACACCCCATTGTCAATATTAGACAGATCAACGAGACAGAACATTAACAAGGATACTCAGGACTTGAACTCAGACCTGGAATAGGCAAACCTAATAGACATTTACAAAGCTCTCCATCCCAAATACACAAAATATACATTATTCTCGAAACAACATCACACCTACTCTAAAACTGACCACATAATAGGATGTAAATCAATCCTAAGCAAATGCAAAAGAACGGAAATCATAACAAACAGTCTCTCAGACCACAGTGCAATCAAGTTAGAACTCAGAGTTCAAAAGCTAACTCAGAACTGCACAGCCTCATGAAAACTGAATGACTGGCTCTTGAATGTTGACTGGTTAAACAATGAAATGAAGGCAGAAATAAAGATGTTCTTCGAAACTGAGAACAAAGACACAACATACCAGAATCTCTGGGACACATTTAAAGCAGTCTCTAGAGGAAAATATATAGTAATAAATGTCCACATAAGAAGCAAGGAGAGATCTAAAATCAACACCCTATTGTCAAAATGGAAAGAGCTAGAGGAGCAAGATCAAAAAAACTCAAAAGCTAGCAGAAGACAAGAAATAACTCAGATCAGAGCAGAACTGAAGGAGATAGAGACACAAATAACCTTTCAAAAAATCAATAAATCCAGGAGCTGGTATTTCGAAAAGATCAACAAAATAGATGACTAGCCAGATTAATAAAAAAGAAAAGAGAGAATAACCAAATTGATGCAATAAAAAACGATAAATGGGATATCACCAGAGATTCCACAGAAATACAAATCATCATCTGAGATTATCACGAACAACTCTATGCACATAAACTAGTAAACCTGGAAGAAATGGATAAATTCCTGGACACTTGCATCCTCCCAAGCCTAACCAGGAAGAAGCCGAAACCCTGAACAGACCCATAACAAGGTCTGAAGTTGAGGCAGCAATTAAGAGCTTACCACCCAAAAAAACGCCCAGGTCCAGACGGGTTCACAGCCGAATTCTACCAGACATACAAAGAGGAGCTGGTACCATTCCTTTTGAAATATTCCAAACAATACAAAAAGAGGGAATTCTTCCCAAGTCATTTTATGAGACCAACATCATCCTGATTCCAAAACCAGGCAAAGACTCAACAAGAAAAGAGAACTTCAGGCCAATATCCATAATGAACATAGACACAAAAATCTTCAATAAAATACTGGCAAGCTGATTGCAACAGCACATTAAAAAGCTTATCCACCATGATCAAGCAGGCTTCATCCCAGGGATGCAAGGCTGGTTCAACATATGCAAGTCTATAAACGTAATTCACCACATAAACAGAAGCAAAGACAAAAACCACATGATTATCTCAATAGATGCAGAGAAGGCCTTTGACAAAATTCTACAGCCCTTTATGCTAAAAACCCTCAATAAGCTAGGTATTGATGGAACGTATCTCAAAATAATAAAAGCTATTTATGACAAACCAACAGCCAATATCATACTGAATGGGCAAAAACTGGAAGCATTCCCCTTGAAATGTGACACTAGACAAGGATGCCCTCTCTCACCACTCCTATTCAATATAGTACTGGAGGTTCTAGCCAGAGCAATCAGGCAAGAAAAAGAAAGAAAGGGTATTCAAACAGGAAAGGAGGAAGTCAAATTGTCTCTATTTGCAGACGACATGATTGTATATCTATATGACCCCATTGTCTCGGCCCAAAATCTCCTGAAACTGATTAGCAACTTCACCAAAGTCTCAGGATACAAAATCAATGTGCAAAAATCACATGCATTCCTATACACCAAACACAGACTTAAAGAGAGCCAAATCAAGAACGAACTGCCATTCACAATTGCCACAAAGAGAATAAAATATCTAGGAATATAACTAACAAGGAATGTAAAGGACCTCTTCAAGGACAACTATAAACCACTGCAACCAGATGGAGAAACATTCCACGTTCGTGGTTAGGAAGAATCAATTATCGTGAAAATAACCATACTTCCCAAAGTAATTTACAGATTCAACACTATCCCCATCAGGGTACCAAGGACCTTCTTCACAGAACTGGAGAAAACCACCTTAAACTTCATATGGAGCCAAAAGAGAGCCCGCATAGCCAAGTCAATTCTAAGCAAAAAGAACAAAACAGGAGGCATCACATTACCGAACTTCAAACTATACTACAAGGCTACCGTAATCAAAACAGCATGGTACTGGTACCAAAACAGAGATATAGACCAATAGAACAGAACAGAGGCCTCAGAGGCAATGCCACACATCTACAACCATCCAATCTTTGACAAACCTGACAAAAACAAGCAATGGAGAAAGGATTCCCTGTTTAATAAATGGTATTGCGAAAACTGGCTAGCCATGTGCAGAAGGCAGAAACTGGACCCCTTCCTGACAACTTACACTAAAATTAACTCCAGATGGATTAAAGACTTAAACATAAGACCTAACACCATAAAAACCCTAGAAGAAAATCTAGGCAAAACCATTCAGGACATAGGCATAGGCATAAGCAAGGATTTCACAACCAAAACACCAAAAGCATTGGCAACAAAAGCCAAAATAGACAAATGGGACCTAATCCAACTTCACAGCTTCTGCATAGCAAAAGAAACAGTCATTAATTGGCAACCAAGAGAATGGGAAAAAATTTTTGCAGTCTACCCATCTGACAAAAAGCTGATATCCAGAATTTACAAAGAACTAAAACAGGTTTACAAGAAAAAAACAAACAAACCCATTCACAAGTGGGTGAAGGATATGAACAGACACTGTACAAAAGAAGACATCCATGAGGCCAACAAACATATGAAAAAATGCTCAACATCACTGGTCATTAGAGAAATGCAAATCAAAACCACATTGAGATACCATCTCACGTCAGTTAGAATGGCGATCACTAAAAAATCTGGAGACAACAGATGCTGGAGAGGATGTGGAGAAATAGGAACACTTTTACACTGTTGGTGGGAGTGTAAATTAGTTCTACCATTGTAGAAGACAGTGTGGCGATTCCTTAGGGTCCTAAAAATGGAAATTCCATTTGACCCAGCAATCCCATTACTGGGTATATATCCAAAGGATTATAAATCATTCTACTATAAGGACACATGTACACAAATGTTCATTGCAGCACAGTTTACAATAGCAAAGACCTGGAACCAACCCAAATGTGGCACATATACACCATGGAATACTATGCAGCCATCAAAAACGATGAGTTCGTGTCCTTTGCAGGGACATGGATGAACCTGGAAACCATCATTCTCAGCAAACTGACACAAGAACAGAAAATCAAACACCAGATGTTCTCACTCATAAATGGGTGATGAACAATGAGAACACATGGACACAGGGAGGGGAGCATCACACACTGGGGTCTGTCAGGGGGAAATAGGGGAGGGACAGCAGGGGTTGGGGAGTTGGGGAGAGAGAGCATGGGGAGAAATGCCAGATATAGGTGATGCGGAGGAAGGCAGCAAATCATACTGCCATGTGTGTACCTATACAACAATCTTGCATGTTCTTCACATGTACCCCAAAACCTAAAATGCAATTCAAAAAAAAAAAAAAAGAAAAGAAAAAGAAAAAGAAAAAAACAAAGTGAAAGAAGCTAGCTATAAAAGGCTTTAAATTTTTTTTTTTTTTTTTGCAAAATAAACTCTATACAGGTGTAAAAAAAATTATATGTGTGTGTGTGTGTGTGTGTGTGTGTGTGTATACACACACACAAATATATATAATCCCATTTAATAATTTAGATCATCACAACTCTTCTATGGTGCTACACTTAAGAAAACTGAAGTTCAAAGAATGAAGCAGTGTGATGTGTGACAGTTATTAAATGGCAGACATGTACAGACAAGTCTCATTCCAAAGCCCAGGTTCTTTCCATAATACCACACTTTCTTAGTAATAAGAAATAATAATCTATTTAAAAATAATGGCTTCCAGTTAAATCTTTTTAAGATATAACTTCTCTCTTTCAGACTCCATTTTAAATGACACTTCCTTTTAAAGTCTAAAATCAGAAGTAATCTCTTCTTCCTACATATTTCAATAGCATTTTACCTATACTCATATCTATACCTCTCTAGAAGATTTATCTTAATAATATATTTGATTTTTATGGCACTTAACTATACTTCTTTTATGACAGGTTATCATGCTATTTTCTATTAATCACACATTCACAAAGGTGATTAGTTCTTCCAGGACCATAAACTCCTTCAGGTAACATCTGTCTGTTAGATCTTTGCAACCACCTCAGTACCAGCATGCATGAAGAAAAAAAAAATGAACTATGTGAATGTGAAATACTCCTTGGTCTTCCATAGCATTAGGAAGGCTATCATCCCATTATTCTGCTTCCATTAAATGTTTTCCAATGCCTGATGGCTGGTGACTTTTTAAATTATTTTTTAACTTTTTTTAGAGACCAAATATTGCTCTGTTGCCCTGAGTGGAGTACAATGCCATAATCACAGCTCATTATAACCTCAAATTACTGGGCTCAAGTGATCTTCCCACCTCAGCCTCCTGAGTGCTGTGGCTACAGTAGGTGTGTGTCACCAGGCAGGGACTTCCTATGTTGTCCAGTCTGGTCTCATACTCCTGGCCACAAGCAGTCCTCCCACCTTGACCTCCTAAAGCCCTGGGATTGCAGATGTGAGCCACTATGCTGGGCCCTTGGTTGATGATTTTCTAATTCCACTACTAGGTGACACCCACCTGACGTAACAACCCATACCCCATTGATCAACCAAAAGCAGACAGTGTACCTCTGACAAGGTATCTGGCAAGAGGAAATAATCAATACTGGTGGAATCTTGGACAAAAACCCAACTTTCCTGGGAAAGAGGAAGGGATTAGGGTAGGTGTCCTATGTTAAGTGGTCATTTGGGCAAAAATTATAAACCTAAAACCAAGTTTCTAAAATGAATTTTAGACTATGGCAAATGACAGATTTAGCCAAAACTGTATCTTCTACTCTGACAAAAAATACATGTTTGTTTAAAAGACAAACTTTGCCACTTTTATACTGGAGCACAATCTTAAACTACCACTCAGGGATCTATCAAGGCTTTCACAAACAAAATTATCAGAAGCTGTGAGTGGCTGTGGAGCACATCAAATGTTCCTACAGGATACCTGAAGCAACACTTGTTAAATAGTGAGAAGCCAGATTGCCCAAATAACAAGTAATTTTCAAAGAGCAAATTCCTC
Source organism: Sapajus apella (assembly GCF_009761245.1). Taxonomy (NCBI): domain Eukaryota; kingdom Metazoa; phylum Chordata; class Mammalia; order Primates; family Cebidae; genus Sapajus; species Sapajus apella. Next base: position 15,135,903 of record NW_022436981.1, on the reverse strand, counting down.
AAGGTTCTCAGTCTAATACTTAGAGTAAAATGGCTATAAAGAGCTTATAGTTTTTGCTGCCATGATCCTTTAACTTATAAAATGAATATTCTAGAAAGCTTAGAGAATGATTCTTTAGCAATTTTTCATACATGAAATTACTAAGCATAATACCAAAAAAGCATTATGTAGATAGGAATAAAAATAGATTATTTTGAGTTTATAAATAATTATACATACTGGCAATGAACTGAAACTTAAAAGAAATACAAAAGGTGGGCAGGCCATATTTTGGAAAGCAGGTAAATCCCCCCTCTTGTAAGTGACCCCAAGACACTTTGGAGCTGCCCTTAGCTTTCTTTCTCTAGGCTCATACTAAGAGCAACACACAAATAGTAGGCTTTTTGAAGATCCCAGGCTTTGGAGGCAAAGAAACCTAGGAGAGAATTCCCAGCCTGTTCATTCATAAAGGGTGTTATTTCAGTCCTAAATTTTGCTACTCCATAGGGGCAGTAATATTAATGCATTAAATTGCTATGAAGATTAAATTAAAATATTAAGCAGAGTACCTGTCCCATCCTTTGTTCTCAATAAACATTAGCTGCTACTGGTGAGGGGAAAAAAGGAAAACATTTTGGTGTCCAAGTTTAAACACTGACTATGCTACTGCAAAAGACTTCTATTGTCAGTAGATATTAACAGAGCCTTTACCTAAAGGTTTAGGAGGATAAAAGACTCACTGAACTATTCAACTAAATATCTAGTCACCTTCTTAATAGGTCCTCCTCCTTCCAACTCCTATCCACAACTCTAACTATTCATACAAACTGGCTCAAATGCCACTTCCTCTGTGGAATCTTCCCAAGCACCCAAGGCAGAAGACGTTCCTTCCTCAAAAGAACGCACAGCAGCAGTCTGTACAGTGCTGCACCTTTCTTTTTGCAATAGAATTTATTTTTGTATTTATCACTTCTAAACTAGGAATGCTCTAAGGGCAGGGACTTGGTTGTGGACTCATCCTAGCATGCCCACTTAGTATTTGATAGAACATCTATTCATAGGAGGTGCTCAATAACCTTCACTTGAATGAAAGAGCAAATAATTGGTAGCTGGCCAGAAGGATGAATGCATAAATGTGCTTCAAGGGATTTTAACTTATCAGGATCAAATAACTTCAAAAACTTGCCAAATCATTCCAATTTTACACTGCTGTTCTGTTTTGTTCTTCTTGATAGCTTTTATTCTTCACTATAACAACAACAACAAAGACTGTAAAAGGGTTTAAATTATGCCCTCTAAAGAGTATAGTAGACACATTAAAAAATAATAAATTTTACTTTTCTTTCAGAAATTGGCTCAGTATAGTGGGACTGGGCTGTCCAATACTTTAAGGGAATGAGAGAGTCAGAATAAGAGAGGGGAAAATACTTTGCTATTTTTTGTGTGAGATTTTTAAATTTGAGATTATAATTTAAATATAGTAAAATGCACATATCTTAAGTCTATAGTTTGATTGGTTTGGGCAAGTGACTATACCCATATAACCCATGCCCCTATCAGAATGTAGAACATTTCCATCAACCTGTAGAATTACTTCTTGCTTCTCTACATTCTTTCTTCCCTTCCGCCCACAACTAGAAGCAATTACTGATCTGATTTTTTTCACCACAGATTAGCTTTAGCTATTCTGTAACTTTATATCTATGGAATCATACAGTATAAAGTGTCTTGTATCTGGCTTCTTTCATGTCCTTTAATGCTTCTGAGATTTATCCATGCCATTACATGTATCAGCAGTTTGTTCCTTTTTATTGCTGAGCTGTGTTTTACTGTATGGATATAACAGACTGCTTATCTAGGTTCTTGCTGATGGACACCTGGATGTGATACTGTGATATAATAAGAAACGTGTATTTGTTCCCTGCCCCTGGTTCCTCACATAGAGTTCCCAAAACTCTAATAATTTCCTGAGCAAGAAGGATGCTAGGTGCCTCTTTTGTTCTAATATTTGGTCTGTGGCCCCAGTTTCTGACAGAGCTGCTATTCCCTTGGAACTTCCTGGGTATTGATAAGAGTGTCTTTTGTTCTAATGAGGGGTCCCTTGGTGGGTTCCTGGATGGGGATTGGTCACCAGAAAGACAAGGCCATGATTAGAAGCCTGGAACTTTCAGCCGTACTATCCCATCCTCCAGGAAAAGAAGAGGGCTGGAAAATGAGTTACTAAATGCTGAGCCTACGTGATGAGGCCTCCATAAAAATCCCTAAATTGGCCAGGCACGGTGGCTCACGCCTGTAATCCTAGCACTTTGGGAGGCTGAGGTGGGTGTGTCACAAGGTCAGGAGTTCAAGACCAGCCTGCCCAAAATCACAAAATGGTGAAACCCTGTCTCTACTAAAAATACAAAAATTAGCCGGGCATGATGACAGGCGCCTGTAATCCCATTTATTTGGAAGGCTGAGGCAGGGGAATTGCTTGAACCCAGGAGACAGAGGTTGCAGTGAACCGAGATCCCGTCATTGCACCCTAGCCTGGGGGACAGAGCAAGACTCCATCTCAAAAAAAAAAAAAAAAAAAAATCCCTAAACTACAGGGTTTGGTGAGCTTCTGGGGTGCTAAACATGGAGGTGATGGGAGGATGCAACACCCAGAGAGGGCACGGAAGGTGCATGTCACTTTCCACATAACTTACCCAGAGTACTTCTTTGGTTGTTCACCTGTATCCTTTAAAATAACCTTTATAATAAATTGATAAATGTAAGTGTTCCCCAGCGTTCTGTGACATGCTCTAGCACATTACTAAATCTGAGAAGGGGGTTGTGGTAACCTCCCACTTGCTGCCAAACTGGTCAGAAGTGGTAGGTAATCTGGGAACCTACTGCTGGCAATTGGTATATCAAGTAGGGCACAGTCTTAGACTGAGCCCTTAATCCATGATAGAGCTGCCCTAACTCTGGTTACTGTCAAAAGTAAATTGAACATAGGCTATCCAGCTACTGTCAGAGAACTGGTCAGTGTGGGAAAAACCCACACATGTGGTCACTATACTCTCCGTGTTGAGGAAAAGGAGGGGGCTGGAAAATGAGTTAATAAATGCTCAGCCTACATGATGTTAAAACTCTGTTGAGAGTATAGTAGGAGAAAATTGTTTTTTTTTCTACCATACACACTGGGCTTTTACAGTTTTTGGCTATTCTCAATAAAGTGGCCATGAACATTCCTTTTTTGTTTGTTTCCTGAGACAGAGTTTCACTCTTGTTGCCCAGGCTGTAGTGCAATGATGTGATCTCATTACAACCTCCACCTCCTGGGTTCAAGTGATTCTCCTGCCTCAGTCTCCCGTGTAGCTGGGATTACAGGCGCATGCCACCATGCCCAGCTGATTTTTGTATTTTTAGTAGAGACGGGGTTTCATTATATTGGCCAGGCTGGTCTCAAACTCCTGACTTCAGGTGATCCACCTGCCTTGGCCTCCCAAAGTGCTGGGATTACAGGCATCAGCCACTGCACTTGGCTGAACATTCTTACATATAACTTCTATAGGTATATACTTTTATTTCTCTGGGATAAATACATAGAAGTGGAATTACTGCCAAAAATTCTTCAGAGTACTTGTACTATTTTATACCCCCACCAGCAATCACTGAGAGTTCCACCTTCTCCCCAACATTTGGTATTATCAATTTTGTTAATCTTAGCCATGCTCGTGAGTAGGCAATAGTATCTCACTTTGCATTTCCCTGATGACTAGTGATGATGAGCACTTTTTCATGTGCTTTTTGACCAGTGATATTCCCTATTTTATGGAATGTCTATTCAAATCTTTTGCCATTTAAAAATTTTGATTGCCTTCTCTTATTCTATAATTGAATATTTCTTTATATATTCTGGACATAAATAAGCCTTTTGTCAAGTATAGGTGTAACAAATACTTATATACTTGATGTTATCTTCTGATAAGCAGGTGTTTTTATTTTTGATGAAGTCCAATTTATCAACTTTTTAATGGTAGTGCTCTCTGTATCATAAGATAAATAGCAAATATATTTTTATGTTGTCCTTTAGAAGCTATAATGCTTTAGCTTTTAAGTTTAGGTCCTGGTTCATCTCAAGTTAATTTTTGTTTGTGTCCTAAGGTAGGAATCAAAGTTCTTTTTTATTCTGCATGTGGAGAAACACCTTTCCCAACACCATATGTTGAAGACACTTTCTTTTTCCCATTAAATCACTTTGGCATCCTCATCAAATTTGATCACATATGTGTAGCTCTATTTTTGCACTCTGACTGGATCAGATCCAATTGGATCCCATTGATCTATATGTCTATCCTTTTGCCAATAACCCACTGTGTCTTGATTACAATAGCTTTAAAGTAACTTTAAAAGATAAGTAAGTCCTAGTTGTGCATTTTCAAGATTATTTTGGCTATTCTACATCCTTTCATTTACATATAAATTTTAGAATCAGCTTGCCAATTTCTATTAAAAAGAGAATGCTGAAACTTTTAGTTTATGTGGTCACAACTGCTAGGAGTCCACAAGTAATCAATAACCAGGGAAACAAACAGCATCTCAACTAAAAGAAAACTTTCAAAAAAGAAGAAAAACTTTCAAGTCATCACTAATTTCACTGGTGAAAACAAGAACATTGAAATTTCCAGCAAACCTTTTATAAACAGCTTTTCTTTGTTTCTGTAGTCATAAACCATGAACTATAATCAATCTTTTTGTGAAAACTTTTAGGTAGGAATTGAATTTAGATACCAGGTTTCTGTATGTTCATCACAAAATAGGGAAAGACCATTTTGGTAAGCTATTCTGTTAAAATAATGGAAAGCTAATCTCTCTCAAAGAGAAAAGCCAGAAGTATTAACTTCCCTCTTCTTTCCAATGTATTTACTGCCTTTGTATACATATGTCTAAAATTTGGATCTTTCTCGCCCTACTGGAAACAAGAAAAAAATAAAAATAAATGAAACATGGATCTTACTTGGCTTTCAAACTATCCATGTATTTATCATACAAATTGTCATCTCTGGTTTTCAAATTTTCAAATTCGAGAAATACTGTACAGAAACTGTACTTACTGGGAGATATTTTTTTAGCAAATACTTTCTAGGTCTTCATAACCATGACTCAAAGGAAAATCTCAAAGCATTCGATATAAAAAGAGGTAGGAAGGCCAGGCACAGTGACTCATGCCTGTAATCCTAGCACTTTGGGATGCCAAGGTGGGTGGATCACCTGAGGTCAGGAGTTCGGGACCAGCCTTGCCAACATGGTGAAACCCCATCTCTTCTAACACAAAAACTAGCTGGGTATGGTGGCACATACCTGTAATCCCAGCTACACGGGAGGCTGAGGCAGGAGAATTGCTTGAAGCCGGGAGGCAGAGGCTGCAGTGAGCTGAGATGGCCCCACTGCACTACAGCCTGGGTGACAAGAGTGAAACTCTGTCTCCAAAAAAAAAAAAAGAGAAAGAAGTAAAAGGAAAACATACATTTCTGTCTAGGCTCTTCCCGCCCACTCCATTCAGTGTGGGGAAAGGACAGAAAGTTAAGACAGGTCTGAAGGTGGGTAAGTGGCAGTTTGCAACCTTCCAAATTAATCCAGACATCCCAGCTGTGGTACTGGCAATACACATTTCTACCAAAGACAGCAGTGGTTACTTTCAGAGGCATTATGTTAATGATTGATCTCAAGAAAAATTATAAAGCAGGCACATCTTTATCCTGTTCCAACCCTATCCTCAGAGCCTCTTTCACAACTTTGTCTTCTATCCCAGGCCCAACCAGGGTCTAGTGACCTTATTACATTTAAAGTATTTATGCCCAAAGCTATTCAGACACTATGATGTAAACAAACATCTCTTTGCTGAGATGGACAGTGAATGGTCTTCCTTAAAATAAAGTCTTTCTTAGAAGGAAAAAAAACACAAGACTAAATATTACTCCTATTTTCTTTTCTTTTTGAGACAGTCTTGCTCTGTCACCCCAGCTGGAGAACAGTGGTGTGATCTTGGTTCACTGCAACCCCACCTCCCAGGTTCAAGCCATTCTCCTGCCTCTGCCTCCCGAGTAGCTGGGATTACAAGCACCCTCCACCACACCTGGCTAGTTTTTGTGTTTTTAGTAGAGGCGGGGTTTCATCATGTTGCATGTTGGCCAGAATGGTCTCGTCCTCAGGTGATCCACCTTCCTCAGCATCCCAAAGTGCTTGGATTACAGGGTGTGAGCCACCATCCCTGGTCTGCTACTCCTATTTTCAAAGCAACAAAAACTTCATTATGCAAAGTTGCCTTAAACAATAAAGTGAGAATGGTTAGAATGTATCCTTTACAGAGAGATTTATATTGAAAAATAACATCTTCTTGACTGAAATGAGGGAAAGGAGCCATATATATGTGTGTGCAGAAATCACCACAAGGATATGGCATTTAAAAATTTTTAATTTTAAAACTTATTTTCTTACACATGCAGGTTTGTTACACAGTTATAGTGCCTGAAGCTGTTAGAGCTTTTCATGATCCCATCACCCACGTAGTGAACAAAGTACCCAGTAGGTAGTTTTTCAACCCTTCTTCTCCCTCTCTCCCAGCTCTAGGTCCCCAGTGTCTTTTATTCCCATATTTATGTGTACCCAATGTTTAGCTCCCACTTATAAGTGAGAACATGCAGTATTTGATTTTCTGTTCCTGTATTAATTCACTTAGGATAATGACCTCCAGCTGCATCCATGCTGCTGTAAAGGACATGATTTTGTTCTTTTTATGGCTGTGTAGTATTCCTTGATGTATATGTGCCACTTTTTCTTGATCTAATCCACTTTTGATGGGTACCTGGGTTGATTTCATGTCTTATGTTTATCACAGCACTACACAATAGCAAAAAGTGCAGGTGTCTTTTTGGTAGAACAATTTATTTTCCTTTGGGTATATACCCAGTAATGAGATTCTGGGGCAGAATGGTAATTCTACTTTAGTTTGAGAAATCTCCAAACTGGGGATTTCCTCAGGGGCTGAACTAATTTGCATTCTCAACAGCAGTGTATAAGGGTTCCCTTTTCTCTACAGTCTCCCCATCACCTATTAATTTTTGGCTTTTTAATAAAAGCCAGATATGACATTTCTTAAGGAAGACATTTTAACCTTTTTTAGTGACAGGTGTTTCTTACCTGCAAGAATTTGGAAGCTTAATTTACATATTAAAAGAAAGGGAGAGTCTGCTAAACTACAAAGTGACCTCATTATTACTCACCAGTGCCCAGAATTTAGCATACCAAAATCATTAGAAGCAGGTCCTGTGAAGATTAGTTACAATAAGTACCAAAAGAAACTCAAGCTCAGCATCAGGGTCACACATATAAATGAACCTGCCAGAGGAAAAGGGCATGAAACCATCCTATGGGCTTTTCTTAGCACACATTCTTGCTGTAATTTTTTGACCTATTGATTATATTGTCTTGAGTACTGTCTTAAAGTCTTATGTATAATTTTAATAGCCAGAATGTTTTTACAGGCATTTAATATACAGTGCCCCTTCTAAATTCTTATGTAACTAAATTGCTCAATTACTATGCATAAATTTTTAATCAGTCACCTATAGATTCCAAATACTTCCCTTTAACTCTTAACTTCAGACACAGTTTAACTCTTAGAGATCACTGGAACATCACACATATTCTAACCAAACAACACACTGAAGGAGATGTGGAGGCCCCAGGAGTCCAGGAGGCAGTAAATACTACTGGTTAAACCAAGGGCTTTGAAATCTGATACTCAAGTTTAAATATTGTCTCTACTACATGCTAGCTGTGTGACCTTCAACAGGTTACTAAACTTCTCTGCAACAGTTCTCTTTTATGTAAAAAAGGCTTGGGGATTAGCTCATTTTCATAAAGTACTTGGTATAGGGTCCTGCACACAGTGATGAAATGCTCTCCTTGACCAAACTTCGGTCAGGCTCTTCTAAATCCTCATCTCATCTAAGCCTTGACCTTTGGACTTGTGTGTTCCTCTTTACATACCCCAGTTGTAACAGGAATCTTACAAAGTCAGTTTAGTGAGAACTCCCCCGATATTGAGATCACCCCCAATATCTGATCAAATTCCTCACTGCCACCATTGGTATCTTATCACCTGGCCAACCTGCAGCAAGAATCCTGTTAGTTCTGTTTAACCAGAATCACCTTACTTGTGACGTTTCTTTCCTCTTAATTTTTCATCCACTGACCCCCCAACCCTACCCTGCTCTCTATTTGGAATTAAGAATCCCTGCTTGTCCATGCTTTCTATATGGAATTAAGCCCAATTCTATACTGTAATCCCTTCCCCATTGCAGCTTTTCCTGAATAAAGTCTGTTTTTACCATTTTAACCACTATCTCTGATTTTCCTTAACAGTTTTTGGTCCATGATTCAGATCTGGATCTGAACCACCATTGGACCCTTGGACACAATAATCAGTCTCTCAGCTCACACCAAGACTTTGCCTTCAGTCTGCATGCTTTCTGGGTATCTGGTGGTTAGTGACACCAGTATCCAGTGCTCCAGTTAAATGTTCATTGAAGCACAGTGAGGATAGATTTTGATTAAGGTTCTGATTACATTGCCTGAACCTGGGTCAGAGGCTCAGACTTCTTGGTTTGAAAGGCATCTACTCACCTAGAAGCCTTTCTTTCTGGGATTCACTGTGTCAAGTAGACATTCACTCCCTGACTCCTGAGCTTGGCTCTTGGCTGGAAAATTTTTCCTGGAATTTTGCCTCCTGGGATGAGGACTTTCCCTAGCTGTTTTTTTCCAGTGAGGATCCACTCCACAACTCCTGGGCTGGAATTTTTTCCCTGCTCTTTATGAGGCCTCTCTGTTCTGTGTATTTAATCTTGCTTCTCCTACGGCAACTTCTCAGTTGAAACCTCACCACCTCAAACTCCTGCTTTGCCACAGTAATTCTAATACTGTCTGCTTGCTTTCTCACTGGCAAAACCTTACCAAATACTCTCCTCAACTATGGTGGCCCTTCTGGGGCTCCTGGTATATCCCCAAATTAGTCCATCTAAAAAGAGCCCTAGAGCAAAAAAGAACAAAACTTTTGGATGCACAGTGGTCTGCTTATTTCACTTGGTATTAGGAAGCCAAAACAGCTAAATAATTGAAATCTCATTCAAACTACTGAGGCTTTTTAACACTGTCTTTAGAAAAATTTTTCCGACTCGGTAAAGTTCCTAGAGCTCTCAATAGCACCTCCAAATTCTCCTCCCAGCTGTGTTTTACAGCCTTCTCTCCTAGAGTCTCTTCCACCATCTGCCCCCTCCTCTACCCCTCACCTCCCTGTAACCATAAGGTTCACTGGCCTCCATCTCCTTCAGGTGAAGCCCAGGATCAGCCAGTACCTGTTCTCAAATAGAAGAGAGAACATTTAAACCTTGGTCTAGATTGGAATTACATCCTATCACTAAATACTTTCCTGACCATAGAAAGGCAACAGAAAGGTTTGTTGAAAACTTTAGAATCATTCTAGGTGCGTACTCTCTGTGATTCCCTGACTTAAATCAACTTATATGCCTGTTAGTTGGCCTTAGAAATGCCTCCCTTTGCTTTGAAAAGCTAAAGGGACCGCTGTTTCTGACAATCTTCAAGGGTCTCAGGCTACCCTGATACCCTGAGAGAAGTAAGAAATTACTAGGAGCCTTCTGTCAAATCTATCCCATTACAATTGATTGGTCACATATCTAACATTGAAAATAACAAACTAATGAAACTGTGGCTATCACCATCAATTAAAGACAACAAGGAAAGACCATTCGGGGGGTGGAACTGACTTTCCAGACAGCCTCTGCTCAAGCTGTGCAATCTTTGTAAATGGTTTCAGGCCAGAGCTCCATGACACATTACAGAAAAAATAATATTAACAAAATGTATACATATCTAGGCTCCAGACATTAGCCCAATAATATGATAATAGTATTTCAAAAACATTGGAAAATACACAATGCAAGCTTATGGCACTCATAAAATTTAACTCACAGCAAGATCCACAATGAAGGCTCCCAGTGATCTCAACAATGTGCTGATATCGTGAGGAAAAAGACACTGGTCCTGGAAATGCCCCGTGCTCAAGAGAAGGGAAAAACCCTAGTTCCCCCTCACCAGAGAATTGTGTATTTTCCTCCAGAGGAGTAAATGTCCCAATGCCCTCAACTACTACTAAACTTGATTGAAGAAAAAAATGTTACAAGTTAAAGGGCATCCTACCACGTCTCTCATCAATACCAGGGTAACACATTCTAGCCTCAATACCTCGTTTCCTGTCCCATTCCCCAGAGTCACCAAACTTTACCAATGGTGGGTTTTGATGCTTTGCCCTGAGCTCATCCTATTTCTATGGGACCTTTTAAAGGTCAAGATAATTTTCTACTCAGCCACTACCCCAGTAAACCTGTGTGGAAAGTATCTTCTCATGGATGGATGTACAAAAATTCATGCTAGACTCTTTCTACAGGCCTCTGAGTTCTCCATTCATGTCTATGTCCCCTAATGGTTTTGTCTGACTTCTCCCAAGCAGACAGTTCCTTTGCCCATTTCAACCTATCTACTTAAAATGAAGATATAAGCAAACTATTAAAATTCTCTAAGGTATATGGGATACAGAACCCATATAAGATAGAAACAGATTCTTCCCTGCCTCTCCCCATGATGCCCCAATATCATTTACAACCATAAGGACTAAAGGTTGCTTCCCTGATAATGAAAGGCGTGTTAGACATAAGTCCCCACTTCTTTTTTTTTTTGAGACGGACTCTTGCTCTGCCACCAGGCTGGAGTGCAATGGCACAGTCTCAGCTCACTGCAACCTCCACCTCCTGGGTTCAAGCGATTCTTCCGCCTCAGCCTCGCAAGTAGCTGGGACCACAGGCGCGTGCCACCATGCCCAGCTAATTTTTTTGTATTTTTAGTAGAGATGGGGTTTCACCATGTTGGGCAGGATGGTCTCGATCTCTTGACCTCGTGATCCGCCCACCTCAGCCTCCCAAAGTGCTGGGATTACAGGTGTGAGCCACCACGCCCGGCCTAAGACCCCACTTCTAATCTATGCATTACTCCCATTTGGCTATTAAAAAGTCAAGTGGGAAAGGATATCAGTTCCTTTCCAAGATTTATCAATAATATCCTCAAATCAAGATTTCCCTTGGTGCCTAATCCTAACACTATCCTGTCTGTTATCTCTTCCAAAAAGCAATATTTCATGGTGATCAATTTGTGTTCTGTCTTTCATAACATTCCCCTTCATAAAGAATCTCACTACTTCTTTGCCTTCACCTGGGAAAATAAACAATACACCTGTACTGTTATGCCCCAACAATTTACTAAGGCCCAACATATTTCTCATGCATCTATTTGATGGACTTAAAATTCCCAGGAGACTCCACTTTAATCCGCTATGTAAATGACCTCCTCCTAAGCACTTTCAGTTATGACAGCTCCCTTTAGGACATGAATACTTTCTTAAGGCAGCAGCAAGAAAGGACCACAAAGTTTCTAGAGGAAAAGTTTAATTATTCTGTGTGTTCAATATCTGGGTCATGGTATTTCAGCTGCAGGTAAAATTATCTTCACAGGCAGAGCTTCTACTATTCATCATTTTCCTCTTCCTGAAACAAAATAACTGAGAGGCTTATGGATCTTGTGGGCTATTAAAGGATGTGGATACCTAATTTCTCATAGAGGGGTAATTGCCTCACTCCTCTATGCCATGATTAGGGAGTCATCCCCAGACCCAGTAGTCTGAGACCCTTTACCCAAAGATGCTTTTGAACCTTCAAGGTTCACAGCCTGCACTATGACTTTTCCTCACCTGAGATTAGTCTTCTCTTATATTTTTCTGTCCCTAAATTTAGCAGCGCCTTCTTCTCCCCCAGCTCTGCCTTTTCCTTATCTTTTAGCAAGACTATTTGATCCACAGAAGCTTGTCAAGCCTGGGGTGGACTAGTCACCACTTCCTATAACACCACAAACTGAGGGTACTGTCCTCCCTTTACTGTGGGCACATCTTGCGTTTCCAAGATTCCTGTGAGCAATCAAAATTCCTGTTTTGCTATAACCTTCCCTCTCTTTTCTTCCATTTTAAACCAGATACTCATTATGAGAAAAACCCCTGAATATACTCCAGTCTATCCTTGCAAGGGTCATGTCCACTCCCATCATAATCTTACCATCAGTTCTTTTCTGGGAACAAGCCTTTGTCATTACACTTCTCCAGCCATCATTAAATCCAACATAAAGCCTCCAAGCCACTACAGGTTCCCGGGCATCCCTCATGTGCATAGAAATGCCCCCATTTCCCTTCTCGATTTCTCTGACCCAAGCCAACTACACACAGTCCACCTCCAACAAATCCTTTGTCAATCATCAAAATGTTTATTCTTTTGGTCACCTTCAGCCATCATATAATTATCTTACGACTCATGACTCCTGGCTAGCTCCCAGTGATTCTTATGTTATCTGTGGAACTCAAACCTATTAGTTGCTACCAGACAACAAGAATGGATCTTGCTAACTCTCTCATGTTACTAATCTCTTCATCTACTCGATTCCTCACAATTTGTTTCCTTTTTTTAAGTTATCTTTAAAACCATCACCCACTCCTTCCAGTTCACCTCACTCTCACTCTGAGAGCAAAAGAGGCATGCAGAACATCATAGGTTCTGTTGTAGGTGATCTTGGTTACCCAGGTGGTGACTTAGAACAGCTACAGGAACTGGGCATAAGTTCTATCCATGATCTCAAGACCATCACCAAGTCTCAACAGATGGCTCAGCTGGTCCTTACTGAAAAGAAACTGAACACAAGACGGACTTAGATTCCTGAGAGAAAAGAATAATGCTTTATTTTCTTAAACAAAAGGAACAACTGACAAGATGCGCTCCTTGACCAAGCTTTAGTCGGAATCCTCTTCTCAACTAGGCCTTGACCTTTGGTTTCAGTTTTGCATAGCACAGTTGTAGTAAGAATCTTGTAGTCAGTTTAGAGAGAACCCCCTACCCTCAGTAACTGCTCACTCTCAATATTTCATCACGCTCAGTATCTAACCAAATTCCTCATCCCTGCACTCTCCAATAGCCCTGTTGGTATCTCATCACTCAGCCTGTCTTCAGCAAGAATGGTTTTAGGTTGGCTTAACCAGAATCCCCACACTCCTTAAGTTTCTTTCCTCTCCGTAATTTTTCATCCACTAATGCCAACTTGCTCTTTGGCTCTAAATCCCCACTGGTCTATGCTGTATTCAGAATCAAGCCCAGTTGTCTACTGAGGTCTCTCTTCCTCTATTGCAATAGGTCCTGAATAAAATCTGTTTTTATCACTTTAGCTACTGTACTGTCCAGCTCTACTTTTCTTTAAAAAAATAGTAAGCATTCAATACTTTAAAGTTACTAACATTATCAAAGTTGTCAGTTTTACTATTAGCTAGGAAAAGCTATCTTGAGTAGGTCAGACCTGGTGTGTTGTTTAATATTACTTAAATTACTTATGTTTTGCCTCCAGCTTCCTCATTAGAAAAACTTGCATCTAGTTACTCCCTCTAACTCCTCATAGGACCTTAAAAAAATCAGTTAAGCAATTTGAAGTCTGTAACACAGCTGGAAAACATTGCTTCTGTTACTCTAATTCAGCAAATTGCCTCCTATGGTGTATTAAATATTCCCTCTTCTGCTCTGTAAGAGTTAATTCACTTCTCATTGGTGAGAATGTTTCACAGGCTTATGAAGCAGCAAGGTGTTACAGAGATAACACAGATTTTGGTTCTAACTCTGCCACCTACTAGCTAAATTATGTTAGGCAATTACAAGTTACCTCAGTCTCTTTGTAAACTATAAGTATATATTATAATCGTATGCTACAATTATTTGTATAAAATTTGTACAGACTAGTGCCATTTTTGAAAGGTGAAATTTATAAAATAGTGTATAAGTATATTTTGCAATCAAATATATCTTTGAAGACTCCTAGGAGTGCCCTTGAAAAAGTGTTAAAAATTAAAAATTTCACAGATTACAAAGGCTCCATCCAAAAAAGCAGGACATATGTTCTTCATCTCCATGTCTTAATCTCTTCCCCTGAAGCCATGGAGAACATTTTCAGTTCTGAACTCCAGAGTATACAGAGTTTCTTTCTCAAATTTCTCCTGGGGCAAGGTAGAGATACAGTTTTAACATTTTCATTGACCACACTGTTGTCAGAAAATGGAAAAGAAATAGTGAAATGCCAAAAATCCACAGAGTAAGTATTAAACAGAATAACCCTATATAAACTGATGTGGTCATTCATTAGGCAGATCACGTTCAGTGAGGTCAATAGATCAAAAGAAAGGTCAGCTGTGTATCAAAAGCTCAGCCATAATCATCACAGGAAAATGAAGAGCTATCTGTTCAGGAATACTAGAGGTAGGCTGGGTAGTGGTAGTGGATTTGTTTCATCTTATTCACTATTCCCAAATAGACTCAGAAAACAAGACTTGAGGGCAGTTTGCACCTGCATCTGTGTGATTTGCATCATTCTAACTATATTGTCAGAAATTTATTAAAGAGTATCATTTCTAAATTTCTAATGGGAAATTTAGTACAAATGCACTACTGTTATTAAAAAAAAAAAAAAAACAGGGTAACACAGTGATGTTTCAACAACAGTAGCTTACATTTCTACAGATCTTTAGTGTTTAATAAAATGATTCCAAGATGATTCTTCCTGAACTCTTCACTAACTGTAAGGTGTGCAAATTAGATATTTATATTTTATAAATGAGGAAACTAAGGTTTCGAGAAGTGAGGTGTATAGTTATTTCAGTTACTTAATGAGAAAGTTGAAATTAAAATCTTAGTCTTCTACATTCTAAAAAATATTATAAAACTATAAATGGAGAAAAGAAATGAACACATATAACCAACTATCAGTTATCCATCCAACTACAGGCTGCTTCCCCACTTTCATTCAGTTGCTTCAAGGGTCATCTGCAAGTGGCACTCAATCACAGTTAGGCAAAATGTTTCTGATTCCAACGATTTCCAATGAAAACCAGAGAAAAGTATCTACTATCTAAAGAAATGGTAACTCTAACGAGTCACTCATATTATTTATCTGGTTTCTAATTTAACAGAACTTTAGAATAATAAAATATGGCAAACTTGAAGTCAAAAATCTGAACCAAAAAATACTAAACAGTGTTTCGGTATGCTTTCCAGTGGCCAGTTTTCCTCACATTCCAATCCCCTATAATTATCAAGTTGAGGACATGACAAGGAACTTAAGTACAAAATGGAAAAGGAAGTATATAAATGGAAAGGAAATGATGCAGAACATGCCATTGCTTATTAAACTAGCAACTGGATCTGGAGCCTTAGGAAATTCAGTTTTCTTATCAGTTAGAATCAGGATTTAAAAGCTGGAGCAGGCTTCAGATCTTACCTAGTGCCGCCATTATTTTATACTAAAACAAGGAACAGAGGGTCTAACCTTAAATTGCAGGGTGAGGTAGAAAAAGAACCTTAGGGCGAGGCATGGTGGCTCATGCCTGTGATCCCAGCACTTTGGGAGGCTCAGGCAGGAAAACTGCTTGAGTCCAGAAGTTTGAGACCAGCCTGGGCAACATAGTGAGACAAAAAATTTTAAACGTTAGCTAGACATGTTGCCCCATGCCTGTAGTCCCAGGGAGGCCTTAGACCCTGCATTGCCCAGTTCATGCATCTCTTGTTCATGTCTTTAAACCCTGTGAATAGTACAATAGTACAAAGCCTAGTCAATTGCAGCTGCTCAATAAATGGTTACTTGGCTGAACTGTTAGCAGTCCTTTTTGTACTGTATGTTCATAGGGTCATTCCTACCAGAGGACTAAAAGCTAATCTTATGATTTCTCGGTTAACTTTCAGTGCCAAAAAAGATTTAGCAAGTGACTTCCTGCCCCAAATACTATAACTTAACATACTATTTAAACAGAGGCCCTCAACAATTCAACCTGGAGGAAATGGTCAGGGTGATTTCTACAGTAGATCATTTTAATCAGCTATCTGTTCAGACAGGTATGCCCACTAGTAAGGATACATTAATGATAAAATTTTCAACCTTACTTTAGAAAAATCTGCTTTATTCATTGATATGAATGCCACTGACATAACAGTAATGAAAATTTATTAAACTTCCAAATATAATTTGCCAAAATTTGAGAAACCACAGACAACCCTTCACTTATAAAGTAAAACATTTACTAATCACATGCTTCCAGCCTGAAAAACTAGATTTAGTAATCCTCAAAAGGTGATGAATTTAGTTTCTATCTCAATAGTAAAGAGCCAACATAAAACAAATATCATCATAAAAACACAGGAGCTGGCTGAGTGATGTAGAATTTGCTAGTCCAAGATAGTTGGCTCAGCTTGAATAAATGGTCTTTTCACTCCGTGGAAACAAGAAAACTGAAACATCATCCAAGTCTGCAATCAGAGACTGCACAAAAGTTAGATGATCAGAGCTAATCTAGAGAGAAACTGCCTTTTCTTCACAGAAACAGGAATTATGATTTTAAAAAATGTTTTGAAGAATTAAATGCAATTTTTTTTTCATTTCTGCTGGATTAGTTTCACCCTATTTACTTATTTTCCCAGATTTATTTTCTTCACCCTATTTTTTTTTTTAATATATTGTTGTTTTTCTAGAATTCCTTATCTGGCTACTGTAATCCACAGTGAATGTTTTCAAGTGTTGACTACTTTGATAGAATTTTAAAAACCTAATGTGATCATCAAAAAGATGTCCAAAGATATTACAAATGAGGTTCAAGACATGCTATCCCAAAATATGGCACTTTGGCATTTCAAGAACTAGCAAAGAAAGAAAAATCACTCTTGTGATTGACCCTTCTCCCCTAAAGCAGGCTATAAAACCTAGAAAGAATTCTTTGACCTCCCTCTGAGTAAGAACTTCATTCCAGAGATGCCCCGGAGGAAAGAAATATCCTTATCTTTCAAGACACAGGGATACAGAGAAGAATATGAACAAATAGGCCTTGCAAGGTGGTCCCCAATTTATTAGATTATATCCCTTTTATAATACTTCCCCATAACCAGTTGTCATCAAACCAAGCATAAAAATAGTTTTTCCTGTTTCTTCGGGTTTCCATTTCCTTATGAAGGTTCCCATGTCATGTAAAAACTATATTAAGTAAATTTGTATGCATTTCTCTTATTAATCTGTCTTTTGTTACAGGGCCTCAGCCATGAACCTAAAGATAGGTGAGAAAAATATCTTTTCTACCCTACACTACTTGTAACCTAGTAAAAATATTATGTGCAATGAATCTAAGGTTTTTAAACTTTTAATTAATTTATTTTATTTCTTGTAGACAGGTGATCTTGCTATGACGGCCAGGCGGGTCTCAAACTCTTGGCCTGAAGCAACCCTCTGTCTTGGGCCTCTCAAAGTATTGAGGTTACAGGCATGAGCCATTACACCCAGCAAAGTCTAGGGTTTTGAAGAGCTACCAGGAAGACTACAAGATATAACGCCTTAATACTATAAATGTTAAGAAATACTTAACATTTTTATATAAATACTTAAATATTTTTATATATTGATATATTTCAGAACGTTTCTGGATGTATAAAGGTTTATAATTGTCTTATATTACTAGACTATACCTTTTATCACATATAAAACTATAACTTTGTCCATTTTAATACTTTTCTCCTTGTACTGCACTTTGTATAATATTGTCATTTAAAAGTTTCTTTTAAATTCCACTTGCTGTTATCTGCACCCTCCCTCTCCATGCCCACCTTTATTTTCAATCTTTCTGTGTCAGGACAACTTAAGCAGTAAATGAGTAACCGGTTACCCAAGGCTACCCTCTAGTGGTTGCTCATAGCATATTAAAATATATATTTTTCTATCCATGTTAAAAATGAATCAAACTGTAGAAAAAGAGACAAGATCTTTAGCACACTTTTACTTACTCTGTCAATTATCAGATTAGCTCCAGAATAACTCTTAAACTAAATTGCTAAAGGATTAAATGATTCTCACAAAGTCACAACAATATCTTGAGATATTTCACTTATTAGATTACATGTTCTTTTCTAGTCATCTAAGCATTACTACATAACAGACAACCAAAAGAACAAAATTCTATAAAATTTTTAAAAGTAGCCATAAATAATAGAAGACTATACCATGCATTGAAATGACAAATGCGATGAGCTGAAGTTTTAATTTACTGTGACAAGCCAGATTGTTCCTGTACAATTTCAAGGACAAAAAAAATATGGATCTATAGCCTCCTGTTGTAAGCAAGGGTTTGTTTCTTTTCTAAAGGTCAGGAACCAATAGCTCACACTCGGTGAGACTAAATTCCCTAAGGGCTGCTTCTGAAGGAGATTAAGAGAGAAATGTATCCAAAAAAAAAGCTACATCAAGAATTAGAAAAAATGTATGTTAGGTGACAGATGGCTAATTTATTTTTTTAAACACATTTACAAGGCCTTTTGGAGATGTGGTTGATTTCAGGACTGAGGAAGGGAAAATACAAGATGAGTCTGAAGCATCTCTTGGTGCCAGAGAGGATGTGCTCAAAAGGAGGTTGCCAGTGTGTCAAAAAGGCATAGGAACCAACCTGAAAGAGCTCCCAGTGGCCAAAGCTGGAACATTCTGGACAACAAAATCAACAACAAAGACTGGATTATAATCCATAGAATAAAATACATATCCATGAATGTGGATAAGTATTTTAACATAAGTAACTGAAAAACAAATGGGTGGGGCGGGGGGAAATGACAGCTTTTCCTTACAGAAAACTTCCAATAATAAACATAGATGGAATGGGGGAAATAGAAAATAACCTTTAGAGCACCTTAGTGATAATACTTGCAGGCAAGATCCATGGAGGGATGCCAAAAATCAGTGGGGAAATGGGACATTTACATAGTCTACAAGTATGTCCCCCAAGATGTTCTGAGGAGAACATAGTAACTCTACAGTGGAGAAACCCAGCAGATAACACTTTAACCACGTGATCAAGGTTAGTATCACCAATAATAAGTTATCATTATAAATAAGTATTGGTATCACATGCCCTTAGAGGGATATGATCAGAAGTGAATATCATGCCTGTCCTGCCAAAAATGCAGAACCTCAATCTAATCATGAGAAAACTTCAGACAAACCCAAAGTAACCAGTATCCTTCCAAAGCATCAAGGTCATGAAAAGAGAAGAAACGACTGAGAAATTGTCACAGACTACAAAAGGTTAAGGAGACATGACAGCTAAATGCAACGTGGAGTCTTGGATTGGATCTCAGAACAGCAGAAGGGCAACAGTGAGAAAAATGGTAAAATGTGAATAAAGTCTCTAGTTAACAGTATTGTACCAATGTTAATTAGTTGATTCCGACAGGTGAATAATGTTTGTGCAAGATGCTAATATTAGGAGAAGCTTGGTGAGACTGTATATAACTCTTTGTACTATTTTTCTAACTTTTCCATTAGTCTAAACTTTTTTCACAAATAAAATGTTTCTATCTAGGCATGGTGGCTCATGCCTGTAATCTTAGCACTTTGGGAGGCCAAGGCAGGTGGATCACTTGAGGTCACGAGTTTGAGACCAGCCTGGTCAACATGGTAAAACCCCGTCTCTACTAAAAACACAAAAATTAGCTGGGCCTACACAGTGGTGGGCACCTGTAATTCCAGCTACTTGGAGGCTGAGGCAGGAGAATCACTTGAACCCGGGAGGCAGAGGTTGTAGTGAGCCAAAACCAAGCCACTGCACTCCAGCCTGGGCCACACAGCAAGACTCCGTCTCAAAAAACAAAAACAAAAGTTTATGTACCAAGCAATGACCAAGTACAACACAGATTACCTAATTTGATTGTCCTAACAACTCGGCAAAGGTAGTATGAATATCCCTATTTTACAGCCTAGGAAACTGCGACTTCAAAAGATTAAGTGAAATGTTCAAATGCACACAGTAAGATGTTGTGTCAGGACTGAAACCTTGTTATGACTTGTTCAGTCTCTATTCTTTCTACCAGGTTACCATGAGGATGCACACAGGCATGTATTCACCCAAGAAACAGAAGTAATCTCTTCTAAAACTAGAGTCAAATTTTAAAGTGGCAGCAATGCTAAAAAACAGCAGAGGCTATATTTAGAATCTAGTGGCAATTTTCAATTTGCTTAAAATATGCAGTTTTGGGGAAACATGCTTTTCCGTCAAAAAGGCAAATTTCTATATATTTAAATAAAGCCATTTAAATTTACTGTGACATCCAGCAAGTCTTATAAAACTACACAAATTAGAATATACTGCTATGCTACCCAATATGAAGTGTAAAAAAGATGAATTTATAACAAAGGTTATTTAACTTCAATAGGCATAGTTGTTTTATTACACAGTTCAAAGATACCTAATACAGATAAGAAGGGAATTTTCAGATGTCTTAGTGTTTTTTTCCTTGCAACATTAAGCCATTTACCTACATAAACACCATATAAATATTTAATACAAAGAAGGAGCATATCAAGCCCTATAAAAATACCTGAGAAATAAAATGTTCATGACGGAAAAGAAATGATTCCCCCTTTTCCCTTTTAGTGATACGTTATAGGCATCATAGTAATGACAGGGTACTTCACTCTGTGAATTATGATAAAGAATCAGAATTAAACCTCTAAACAAAGTGGTTCCTTTCTTATAACCAAATGTAACTGAATTAAATTATTGATGAACTGTGTTCTCTGCAGTGCAGGAAGACGGCTCTACCAAGGGAGATCTATATAAACTTCACTGTCAGGCTTCAGGTTATCTGTTTACTTCTGAACTTTAATGTGATTTACCATTAAGAAACTGAATTTGTTTTGCCACACTATCCCCCCTTTGAATGAACTATACACTGGAAATATGCTAATAGAAAAAGTAGGTAAAACAAATTGCATTTTTCCCCAATTCTACAACCTAAAATTTTTTTAAAGCACATAATTTTAAATGTTAGAAGATGATTTGAATATCCTAACAAATCTCTCACATACTTATTTATAGGAATTTAACTTAAAAATTAAAATATCGGCCTGGTGCAGTGGCTCATGCCTATAATCCCAGCGCCTTAGGAGACCGAGGTGGGAGGATCACAAGGTCAGGAGATCGAGACAATCCTGGCTAACATGGTGAAACCCCATCTCTATTAAAAACACAAAAAATCTGTAGCCAATTAAGCCCACTGGGTTCCTTTCCTCATGGGGGCCCAGTGTGCAATGGCTGCAAACAGCAGCTTCCTTGGCAGTGTATGCAGCCTGTTTCTTGCATGGGTTGCTCTAGGGGACCTTGGAGACAGGTCTTCCAGATGTATGTTCATGTGTCTCACCTTGCGCTTCCCCAATATAGGCTCCAAACAGGGATGCGACGTGCCTTTGGAAAGCCCCAGGGCACTGTGGCCAGGGTTCACATTGGGCAAGTGATCATGTCCATCCGCACCAAGCTGCAGAACAAGGAGCATGTGATTGAGGCCCTGCGCAGGGCCAAGTTCAAGTTCGCCAGCCGCCAGAAAATCCACATCTCAAAGAAGTGGGGCTTCACCAAGTTCAATGCTGATGAATTTGAAGATATGGTGGCTGAGAAGCGGCTCATCCCAGATGGCTGTGGGGTTAAGTACATCCCCAATCGTGGCCCTCTGGACTAGTGGTGGGCCCTGCACTCATGAGGGCTTCCACTGTGCTGTCCCCTTGTAATATGAACCAATAAATTTACTTCCTGTCCAAAAAAAAAAAAAAAAAAAAACACAAACACAAAAAATTAGCCGAGCATGGTGGCACGCACCTGCAGTCCCAGCTACTTGGGAGGCTGAGACAGGAGAATCGCTTGAACCTGGGAGGCAGAGGTTGCAGTGAGTCAAGATCATGTCACTGCACTCCAGCCTGTGTGACAGACTGAGACTCCGTCTCAAAAAAAAAAAAAAAAA
>NW_022436981.1:15093173-15113835 GCF_009761245.1 Sapajus apella | reverse complement strand
ATCAGGGGTATATTATCATAAGCATGGCTAAAAGAACAGGAACAGCTGGGAAAAATAAACTGAGTGCAGACTAAGTCAGACAATTTAGGCTGGGTATGGTGGCTCACGCCTGTAATCCCAGCATTTGGGAGGCTAAGGCGGGTGAATCACCTGAACTCAGGAGTTTGAGACCAGCCTGGTCAACATGGTGAAACCCCATCTCTACTAAAAATACAAAATTAGCCAAGTGTGGCGTTGTGTGCCTGTAATCCCAGCTATTTGGGAGGCTGAGGTAGGAGAATCGCTGGAACCCAGGAGTCGGAGGTTGCAGTGAGCCTAGCTCATGCCACTGCACTCCAGGCTGGGCAACAAGAGCAACACTCCATCTCAAAAAAAAAAAAAAAAAAAAAAAAAAAATCAGACAATTTAATACACTTTAAAATGTATCCAAAGTTTTGAAGTCTATAATACCTTATTCAAAAAAATACAGATTGAATTAAAATGAGTATTAAAACCACCTATATTTTATCTGTCAATTCTCACTCCTCAAGAGTAAATTTTCCACCCACTTGGTAATTACCTCATTTCTTTTCACAATATCATTTAAGTATGTAGGAATAGTTAACTTATTTCTATTTGGTGATGGCCAGCTGAATAACAGAGTCTCTCCATAGCAAATCTACAACTCCAGTCTAGGTCTGTTGATTCCCTATCCAGAGCTCATTTACCGAATCATAACACCTCTCAGCTATTTACTATGTGTAGTGAAGGATATAGAATAGCTTGTCGCAATGCATTATAAAAAGCAAATACATCATAGTTGTGTTCAGCAGTCTACCAGCCTCCATTTTCATGTCTGGGTACATTTTACAATTCCACAGATAAAAATCACTATTTAGTGTGATAGAAATTACTACCTTATTTATTGCCTATTAACTTGACAGTGAGAAAGAAATGAAAAGATGGATCTTGGGCTAGATCATACATTCATGGTCCTTCTAAGCCCTGATTTCTATCTACAAAGCAGGAAGAAAATCTAAGTGTATTGTTCATCCACCAGGAGATTGGTCTGGTCCACGTTATGTTTGAGGAGCCTATTTGGCATCCAAGGGTAGATAGAGAGCAGGTAGTTGGGTATACCTGACTCTAGGGTAAAGAGAGCAGTCTGGCTGGAGGCTGTATGAGAATGCAAACTCTGGGAAAACAGAGATTTGGTCTATTTTGTTAAGTTCTATACCTTTAAACACCCACAGCAATGCCCAGGACATACAAGTAGCTCTATAAATATTAGATGGAGCTATGTGAAACTGCCATGACATTGTACTATTTTTGATCTACATTAACAGCAACTTCATATGATTCCACCTAATACCTACTGAATAAATGATACACTGTAATTTTTCATTTCACAGTCTCTCCTCTGGGCCTGAGCTAAAAAAAAAAATTTCTGCCTTACTGGAAAAAGAGTAGAGCAGAGTGGGTAGGGGATCCTGAAGTTGGTCCTTACTCCTTTTCAGACCCCTAAGGTCTCAGTCTCCCTCTTTCCTGGCTATTGCATTACACACACACCAAATATTTATTGTTGGTGGTAATGATGACAGAAATTACCTTTTCCTAATATTTCCTATAAGTAATTATTAGAAAAATAAAATTAGCCACTTGCAAACTAGTTGACTTTAAATAAATTTACAATATTTTTCTCAGTACTGTTACTGGGTACAAGGTTCTGATCATGAGTTGTCCAGGTCCGTGGCACATTGAACAAAGAAATGAATAGCATGCACGAACAAGCAAATAAAGTGTAGATTTATTGAAGCGGGAGGCAATAAAAGTGAAAGTACACTCCACAGAATGGCAGTGGCCCAAGCAAGTGGCTCAAAAGCCCTGGTAGCAAAGTCTTCTAGGGTTTAAGTACCCTCTAGAGGTCTCCCATTGGTTACACCCTATGTAAATGAAGGGCTGGCTCATGCCAATTAGAGGTCAAAGTGAACTGGCCCATGGCCAATCAAAGACTGGCTAGATTGGCACCTTACACAAAAGAAGGTCTTAGAATGGACTAGTCATATGCCGGAGTGCAGGTTTGCCTCATGGCCAATCAGAGGCTGGCAAGAATAGGCACCTTATGCAAATGAAGTCCTAGAATTCAGTTACAAGAAGTTTGCGTGAATTGGCCTTAGGTTCCCTGCCTTAATAGCTTATTCTCCTGCCTCACTACTAGAGTTATCATTTTATTGCTAAACTTTCTGAGTAATAGGAAGATTATTTCTCCAATGCCATAGCAGAAGAATAGATCTCTACTACCAAACCATGCAGAAACACTATGTATGTGTGTTAAGGATGTTACACTATGCTATTTAATTACATTAAGGGATATTTCTGCCTGTATTTGTTTTTCTATGTTATATCACACTTAGAATCTTCCAAAGAAAAATCCAATTGCTTATAATTTTACCTGAATAGATTATCACATGAAACAACTTTTCTCCTGAAACACACACATACATGCATATATAATCCTTAAAAGCTTTTATGAATTATCTTTAAATTACCACACTGTTATATAAAATTTCCACAGTAGTTCTCTTTTTTGGTTTATCATGTCACAAACTGAATATAAAATAAGAATTATTTTCTATTCTGTTTTATAAAGAAATGCTGTTCCTGAAGAACTTTAATATATATTAATTCAAATTTAATCATTTAAATGGAATGGCTATGCAAATCTGAGCATGGTGCTCTGACAGGATAACTTTTAGGATCACAACTCCAGTAGCCAGCTCACATGTAGATGAATTTTCTTTAAAATTCAAAAGCTACCTCTGATGCCCTATAATAATAAAACAATAATGAGAAACATAACACACGTCTCTCATTATTGTTCTATCATTATAGGACATCAGAGGAATAATAATATTTTGATATGCAGCTTTAAAGAGTAATTTGTTGAATAACAATAATCCCCAAGTCAAGTTGATGTATTAATTTGCTTCTAAATAAATCAAAGTATAGGCCAGGTGTGGTGGCTCATGCCTGTAATCCCAGCAACTTGGGAGGCCAAGGGAGAAAGATCACTTGAGCTCAAGAGTTTGAGGTTAACCTCACATATAGTGAGGTTACCCTCACATATAGTGAGGTTACTCTATGACTGTGCCGCTGCATTCCATCCTGAGGGACAGAGTAAAACACTGTCTCTAACCAAAGTAAATAAATAAGTAACTAAAGAAAAGCACAACATCACTTTTGAAACTTAAGTAGTAGCAGATAATGAGAGCCCTTTCCCAAGCAGCTACAACATTAGGTGATTTTTAAAAAGGCTAGAATTTGTTTTACCTTATACTACTAAACAATTCACATTTCACAAAATGTGCTGCTCTGACTTGTTTAAACAGTGGATGTACCCCCATCACATGATCTGGTCTCTCTTTCTTAGCTATATTCATCCAATCTGGACAGTGAACTGTGATGGCAGGGACATCTCTCTATTCCCTTAAATCTCTCTGCTTTATGCCCATTGTGCTTGATAGTGAGGATCTTCAAAAACTATAAATTAAATTCCACAGGTTTGCACACAAAATTGCATATAAATGTGTAATGTACTATTAAATCTCAGTTCCTTAAAGGTTCAGAGGATTATTATCTACTCTTCCCTTCTGTTATGAAAATATCATGTCCCACAAACCTGCAAAATTAAGCTACCCAACCAACAAGCCCAAGCTGTTTAGCTCTTAAATTGAGGTGATGCAATGTGCAAAGGAAAGTCACCTTAATTCCACTAAGGGAAAAAAATGCACTAAAACCCATCTCTCTGAGCTGAGCCTTCATTCAATATTGAAACAAGTAATCGTAAATTCCATGGTTTTGGCTGCTGCTCAACACTATTCTATTCAACTGGGGATTGAACAAAGCAAAATAAAAAGGAGCTTTAATCTGCCTTTTCTTCTTTTTTTGCTATACTACATTGACAGCACCTTGTTCATTAATTAAACTTTTTCTTCCCTTAAAGAAATAGACTTTAGAGTACTATATTGAACACTGACGAAGCAGGTAAGAAATAAAAAGCATACATTTAAAAATAAATCTAGGATTTAAAAATTGTAGTTGGAGATACAAAATATTCATGAACAATAAAACAAATACAGAGAAACATTTCAGCAAATACAAAGTAAGATGGTAAGTATTTAACACATATAGGTGCTGACACAGAGGCAGAACTAGGAGAGACTAGGGGTTCCTCTCACAGATTTTACATCAATCAAGACAGCTTCATCTTGATGACTGAAACAGTTCAGGCGTCTTACACATTTTCTCTCATCAACTAGAGGTAGAGTTACAAATTTAAGTCTTTGGAGACTATGAACCCAGTTAATAATGACTAATTTGCCAAATTTGCTGGAACCCTTAAAAATAATTTCTGTTTTGTGAGCCTGACTTGTGCTTCTTACATAAGAAGAGAACGCAATCACTGTTGTTGGTTTTTTGTTTGTCTGTTTGTGACAGAGTCTCGCTCTGTCACCCAGGCTGGAAGTGCAGTGGCACTGTCTCAGCTCACTGCAACCTACACCTCCTGGATTGAAGCAATTCTCCCACTTCATCCTCCCGAGTAGCTAAGATTACAGGCGCATACCACCACACCTAGCTAAGTTTTTGTATTTTTAGTAGAGACGGGGTCTTACCATGTTAGCCAGGCTTGTCTGGAAATCTACCCACCTTGGCCTCCCAAAGTGCTGGGATTACAGGTGTGAGCCACTGCACCCAGCTTTCACTGTTGTTTTTGTTCTGTATAATAATAGACATGGTAGGGAGGTCATGAAGGAAAAAACATAATTCTTATTCATTACCTTACTGTTATGAAGAAACTTTTGCTTTGATAATAATTTAAAGAAGATATGCCATTTCTAATTTGCCATCTTAAAGCTCAAAATAATAATGTAGTAAAATTCTAAGTGCATGCAAAATCTTTTAAGAAATGACAGGTGCTCCAAAGGGAAATTATTAAAAGGTAAAAAAGATGAGAAAATGCTTTTCATGTATTTTCTATTTGGGTTTTAGATACCTCAATATGAGGGAACGAGAGGAACACAAGCATTCTTTACTGTTTTATCATTATGTAAATCAAATAGATTTTCTTTTCCAATAAAATTCTGTGTAAATTGCCCCTGTGCATATCTTGCTGGCAAGAGAAATTTTAGGAATGACACCAATTTCATGGTAACTTTAATTTTTAAAAATGTGCCTCAGCTTTACAACCTGAAGATAAAGAAAGTTTACACACTTTCTTGAAGTCTCTCACTAAAAACTGATGACCAGTGGAAACTTATCTTCTCATCAGTCATAAAATCGTGATTGTAAAATTCAAGTTAAACAATAATCTTGAATGCAGAGTTCAAAATATGTGATTTACTGTTTGCCAAAGAAAATTTATTTTCTAACCATAATAATAGTTGTCACTTATTGAGAGCTTACTCCATTCTAGGTGCTATTTTACATATATTATGGCTGCTTTACATCATGGAAAGCCACGTCATATATTTTTATTAGAATCCCCAGAAAAGAATCCATCCTTTCAATGTTAATTTCCTGAGTATTTGACAACACAATCAGAAAAATTATCTTAATGTTAGAAAAACAGTACTGTTTATATATGTGAAGAGAAAGTCAGTAGCATATAGAGAATTGGGATAGCCAAGATTATTATTGATAATGTATAGGAAAATACAATCACGTTCACGAATTCTAAAAGGAAATTAAAGACATTTGCTAATTAGGTGATCACAAAACAAATGATAAAATTCATTTCCTGCTCTGTGATACTGACAAGGCATCAAACCAAAAAGATGAAACAAAGGCATTTGGCTTTCATTATAAACATATATAAAATAGCACAATAAAGAGACCTATACGCAGCTCTTTCACGTCAGTTAACTTAGATTCCTATCACTTTTTTTAGACAAGTGTTTCTATTACCTTTCTTAAAGATATCACCACGGCTCAGCAGCTGCCATGATGACTTAACAAACTAAAAATATGGTTTCTCATGCACATACAATTCATTTCCACGTCCACAAAGAAATAATGGGCAAGAATAACTAATAAAGTTAAACAGCAAAGGGTAAGAACTGAAATAAAAACTGAAGGTTGGTGAATTCACCTTAGAATTGATAGACAAAATATAAACCTCAATATGTGTTTTCCTCATTCAGTTATACTTCTACAACTTTATGTTCAAATTCTATTTTCAAAAAAGTCTGAGTAATGAACATAGATGATGGCATTCAGGGAGAAAAGAAAGATCGTAAGTAAATCTAGACTTAGAATTTCCTTACTTTTGGAGTTATCAGTGTTTTGGTTTCAAGAAAAATCAGTATTGTTTACTTAATTTTGTAACAATTTTTGACTAATCCCATTACTTAAAAAAAATTAGAAAATTATGCTCTCCACAAATGCCTCTTACTGTTAATATCTTTTCCTACTATCAAAACGACTCATTTATTGTGCTCGCTATGGCAGCACATATACAATAGGGCTCATTCACTTCCTTTTACATTAACATGCATAAAATAGTATCTGTTTTAACTATCAATAAATTCTTTAATTAACAACAGCTACCACGCACAGAGCGCCTATATGTGCTTAGCAGTGTGTCAGCCACTTGAGAGACATTATCCCTGCTCCTTACAAGAACCCATAAAAAACAGAGATTATTATTCCCATATACAAATGAAAGCACAAGGCAGGCCTTAGGGAAGGTATCTGGACCAGAATAATAAAATTAACACGTTAAATCTTAATAGACCCAAATAATCATCACTGTACTCTCTCATAATCAATATAGCTCATCCTAACTTTGGTGCAATAGCAGTCTGAATTTCAGAAAGAACTTCCACTTATAGAAAACTTACTTAAGTCTTGATCCTCATCAAAAAGCAGACATTCTTTCTTTCCTTTAGCTGGGGAGAACACAAGAGGTCCAGAGAGGGTAAAAAGCTTTCAGAGCTCCCAAGGAGGGTGCAAAGGCCTGGCCTGTGGCCTTTAGCCTTTAGATCCAATTTTCTTTCTAATGCTCAGGCTTCAACCAGCATAGATGAAAGCACATGTATTTGTAGCAAAGTACCTGGTGAGGCACACCCCCTTTAAGTCTTAGTGCTCCAATCTTTGCATTTAACCACATGGTTGCTCACCATTTTTATTATTCCCTTAATATCTTCGTATGAATAGAATTTTCTATACATTTTCCTTTATTTGACAACCAAAACTGTTAAAACAGAAAAGTCATGATTGCTGCTTCTAATTTTATTCTGTTCTATCAGAATATTCTATAACAGTGTTTCATTCTCAAATACAGAAATGCTAGGGCATGCAGTGAACAAGTAATACTGAAAAGCTGTTTCAAGGAATAAATAATAAATAGTGAGGGGTCTCCCCGTAAAATATTGACACTAAGGAGCCTGCAAACCTTCCGTTCTTCAGATGGCAGCTCCTCCTATCTCAGATTAGGTGATGTAATCTCATGTAAACAATGAGGGGAAAAGACCAATAAAAGAAGGTTTAGCATCTTTACAGTGACGAAACCAAGTTACTCATTGCATTTGATGACATAATAACAAATGACAATATTGGTCACGGAAAAACGCATTTGCCTACCTATCCATCTAGAAAATTGAACTGGGCATACCCACTCTGATTTATGTGGTCAAATACTTAGAAAATTTTTAAATAATATAGACCATATATTTATAACACAACTGTCCTTTTGAATTATTTTTTTGGGTCATACTCAAAAAGTCAGATACTTTTGACAGCTCAGGAACTATATACCAAAAAGCTTTTCATAATGTTGTACAACAAATCTGACAAGAAATGCCTATAAACAAACAGAAACAGTCTAAAACCAAATGCATACACACACCTTCGCTCACATTTTAAGATGTCAACTATGAAAAAATAATGCAAAATTATAGTTATAGGCAGACTTCACTCCAGTACTTCTGGCAAAATACAATTTCCCTTGCTCTTTAAATGATGAAAGATAGCCTGCTAAAAGGATCTTTTAAAATATGTCTATAAAAAAATCTCCTCAAACATGACTAAGATGTGATTATAAACACAATTTCAATCAAGTGATACTATCTATAACTCTAGCAAGTAGGTAATGAAAAACAGGGAAAAAAGGCAAAGGGCATTCTGCTTTTTCACATACTCCACAGTAACGTATTTTATGTCCTAGTGAATATATGGCAGTACATTTGACGATTTTTCCTTCTCCACTTGGGGAAAAGCTTTAAGACTCCAAAGCAAAGTAGAAATCCTCCCCAACTTATGATGGGGTTATGTCCTGATAAACCCATTGTTAACTTAAAAATATCACACATCAAAAAATGAATTTTAATACACTCAGCCTACGGAAAATCACAGCTTACTTTAAACATGCTCAGAACAATTACATTTGCCTACAGTTGGGCAAACTAATCCCACACAAAGCTTATCTTACAAAAGCATTAAATATACCATGTACTATATTGAACACTGTAGTCAAAGTGAAAAACAGAATGGTTTTATATCATAAAATCAAAAAATATTAAGTCATCAAGAAACTCAAACATAAAAAAATCTAAAACACATTCACATTTCATACATCATCTCAACCACTCTCTACAAGTTTATGATTATTACAATATTTCTTTTTCTTTTTTTCTAATCCCCATGTTGATTAAAATTATAATATTTGGTTTGGACGGCTGGTAGAAGTAAAGGTATAGCCATAAGACTGTTTTATTTCTCAAAAGCAAAATGGTATTGAGTACTTATTATGTACAAGGCATTGTACTAAGCACTTTCTTTGTATTAACTTTATTTAGTCCTCACAGCAACCCTTTAAGATACATACTATTAGGATCTTTTTCTCACAGATGAAGAAACTGGAGCACAGAAAGGTTAAGGAAACTGCCAACAATCTGGTTACAGTTGCTAAGTTGCAGAGCAAGTATTTGAAGCCAAGCAATTGTATTTCCAAGCAGTTAATTGCTCTGAAAACTGTATCTGTAGTTTGTCAGATGAAATTACCTATTCTTTCCTGAATTTATACAGAAAATAGGAAAGGGGTTTATCCTAAATCATCCCATTTTTCATCCCTTAACTTATAAGCTATACATAAAACAACAAAGAAGAACCTGTTACAACATCAATTCACTGAGTCCCATTGGCACTGCATCAGAAATAATCAGAATTGGTATCAAAAACTTACATTTGATTCTGAGCTATATAGGGTAAAAAGTTTATATGTTTGGGTAATTCATTAAACCTTTTTGGTCTCAATACTAAGCTACAGAATAGAATAAAAATATTATCTCCCTTATTAATTGTATTTGAGGAAACCAAACCCTTAAGAAAATCTGGTAATGTTCTTTACAGAAGAGTGCCAGCTAATAACTTTAGCCATAAAAATAGTATAAGTGACTTTGGAAAGATCATTCAAGAGACAAACCATTACATTAAAAGTTGGTGAACTTTACAATGGAGGGTTCAAACTACTGCTACCCAATACGCTTCCTATGTGACACAATATGAAAAACAAAGTACCACTTATAAATGATCCGCCAAAAAGCTCACCCCTGAATCTACATAAGTCTTTAGAGCTAATTTCATTTACAAATAGAATTTACTGTAACAAACGACACCACAAAAAAATCCAAAATATGAAACATTTTATAAAACTGGCTTATTTCTTCAAGTTAATGGACTGAAAAATCAAAAACAAAAAAGGGTGGCAAGAGGAAAAGACAGCTGAGTAAGGGATTACTAAAACAGGTATGAGACAATAGCCAAATCAAACATGTGACCTCACATAAATCCTAGTTCAAACAAATCAGATGTAAAAATAAACAAAAGCAAAATTTTTGTTAAGCAACTGGAGAAATCTGAACATGACCTGGATATCTGATGTCACCAAAAATTATTGCTAATTTTGCCAAGTCATAAGACAATCATACTACAATTATGTTAGGAAGTGTCTATTTTTTTTTTTTTAGAGGTGCATACTGCCTATACAGGCACCTGTGATGGTTAATTTTACATGCCAACTTGCCTAAATCAGAGTAGCCAGATATTTAGCTAAACATTATTTTGGAGTGTGTCTGGGTGTCTCCAGATGAGACTGGCATTCGAATCAGCAGATTCTGTAAAAAAGATCACTCTCCCCAATGTGGGAGGGCAGCACCCGATTTGTTAACAGCCGGAATAGAACAAAAGGTGAAGGGAGAATTCTCTTGTCTGCCTGATCCCATGAGCGGAGACACTGGTCTTCTCTGACCCTTGGACTTGGACTTACTGGCTCCCACAGTTCTCAGGCCTTTGGACTGAGATTGAACTACACCACTGGCTTTCCTGAGTCTACAGCCTGCCAACAGCAGATCACAGAACTTCTCAGCCTTCATAATCACGTGAGCCAATCTCTCACAATAAATCTCTTTATATAGAGAGAGCAGCATATGACTTAGTCTGAAACTTGCTTCAAAAACAGCTAAAACACAAAGAATAAAAAGGGATATATAAATAAATAAAATACAGAAAATACTGGTAACTGTTTAGTATGATGACAGAAATGTGAGAATTTGTGTTTGTATACATTTGGAATTTTTCATAATGTTAAATGTTTTAAAAGTATTTTCTCCACTTGTTTCATAAACTATATGATGATCATTGAGAAAAAGTATATAAAAGTAGCTAAAACACATGTCAGGTATTAACGTCAGTTTGAAAAAAGAATAAAAAAAAATTTAAGGAATCCACATTCTAAATTAGGAGAAGGCCAGTTCACAGGCCAAATCCAGACAGCTGCCTGTTTTTGTGATAGTAATGCAGGTACGTCCATTTGTTTAAATACTGATGGTTGCTTTCATGCTACAACAGCAGAGTAAATGCAACAGAAACCACATGGTTCATGAAGCAAAACTTATTTACAATCTGGCCCTTCAAAGAAAGTTTACTGATTCCTATTATAAATTCTACATTTTTACTATTATTTAAGAGAAAATTTAGCCTCAAAACATTTTCAGAGCCTTCCTTTTTAAAATTTACCAAGAATTTTCCCTATCTAGCTTCTCACAAATAAAAACAAAGCTACCTATAAAATAGGGGCTGGTAGCCTCCTAATTTTTGACCTAAAGTGAATAAATCATTTCATAGCTTCAGGGTAGCTACTTTTCTATTAAAAAGCCTATAATAAAAGTAAACAAACCAAAAAAGTAAAAAGGTAAAAGAAGAAAAATTGTAATTTCATATTACTATTATTATTTTACTTCAAGTTCCCTGAGTTTAATAAAATAGCCAAAGGGAAACAATATATTACATGTTTCAATGCATTCCAATCAAAGGATGTTTTTTATTTGGGGAGAGAAAGACAAAGGAACACAGATACATACAAGGCTGGAATTTCCTCCATGTCAATCCAGTGAAAAACACTGTAAACCCATGGGCCACTTTTTTCTAACTATAAACTGTATATTTTGGATTAATAGTTTAAACACATTCTTTGGCAACCTTCAACTTAACGTACATAACCTTCAGGTACACCCATGAGCTGATTAGTAATTTAGGGCTTGAGAAAAACAATGTTTCAGAGGGAAATGGAGACATGAATGAGTTTAATATGTAAGTACACTAGCTAAAGGGCATAATTAAAACTACATCACTCCTTTAAATCTACATAATTAAGTCCCAAAGACATTCTCATTAGTATGTTTTATTTTTCCACTAAACCAGAAAGGACTTCATGTCTACATGGTTGGAAAATACACATAAAATTTAAAAAGCTGAGGCTGGCTGGACGTGGCAGCTCACACCTATAATCCCAGCACTTTGGGGGGCTGAGGTGGGTGGATCACTTGAGGTCAGGAGTTTGAGAACAGCCTGACCAATATGGTGAAACCCCCTCTCTACCAAAAATACAAAAATTAGCCAGGCATGGTGGCGTGTGCCTGTAGTCCCAGCTACTCGGGAGTCTGAGACAAGAGAAGTGCTTGGAGACAGAAGAATTGCTTGAACCCAGGAGACGAAGGTTGCAGTGAGCTGAGATCGCACCACTAGACTCCAGTCTGGGTAACAAATCGAGACTCTGTCTCCAAAAACATACATGCATACATGCATGCATACATACATACATAGCGAAGGCATATACAAGTCAGATAAAGTGCTCGCAACATTCAATGACTGAACTTCCCTTTTTGAAGTAATATATAAAATCTGCCATTAAGTAATATAGAAATCTAGTCAACCATCATTGCCACCACAATATCAGTTAGGTGAGCTTATGCCCCAAATTTCAGAGGGGAAAATAACCAGAAAGAATTAACAAACTATTTTTAATTTTAGAAGACAGAATGTGGCTTTTTTTGACAGTAACTCAACTGAAAATCTCTACTAACCAGCACTTCCTTTACTATGCAATGATAATTGATGTTCCTAATGATCAGCCTGAAGCATGTTCCAAATCCTGAAGTTCATTCTAAATGATTAAAAAGATTATGTTCTGTATACTTCCAATAGTGAGTACACTTCATTCTCATTACTTTAAGATTAGCAACATATTTAAGATATGTAAGTCCATCAACAGGCTGTTCTCAAAATTAGATATTCACAGGGGCTATACTGAAAAGCTCTTAATATGATGGTCACTTTACTATACATAGGGGAGAAAATCACCTCTCTCAAGACATGAGACATGAAACTCTACAGTGTATTAAGAGAGTCTGTCCTAGGACTTGAAGAAATTTTAAATCCCCTTTTTGGGGGGAAAAAAAATGGCCCAAACAGTGGCCATTATACTCTCCGCTTATAATGACATTGATCAAATCTTCTGAGACAGAAGCTGGAGGAGGAATTAGGAAGCTATTGCAATAATTAGGTAAGAGATGGTGATAGAAAGGACCAATACTATGAAAGTACAAACTGGATGATGATGAAATACTTTCAAGATTGAGCCAAAAAAAACTTGCTGACAGCATAGGTATGAGAGAAAGGAGTCAAAGCCTATATACATCAAGGTTTTTAACCTCAGCAACTAAAGCTATGGGACTGCCATTGTCTGAGATGGGAAAGACTACAGAAGGGATTGATTTGGGGCAGAATGGTAGTCCAAGAGCTTAGTTTTAAGCACTTTAAGCCCGAGATAGCTCCTAAGTATTACAGTGTTTATATAGTCTAGAACATAGATCATCTATAGAGGCACTTGGATATCTGGGTCTAGAGCTCAGGGAGAAGGCTAGACTGAAAACATGCTATTAGGAGTCATTGGCATATAGATCTATGTGAAGCCATAAAAAAGGATGAGATTACCTAAAGAGTGTAAATATAAAGAACGAAGATGTTTCCTGGAGCGCTAAACTATCTAAGAAGAATACCCACATTCCTCATGTTATTGTGCCGCATTTCACTGTGCTTCATAAAGAGTGCATTTTCTACATATTGAAGGTTTGTGGAACCCTGCATCACATGTCTATCCATGCCATTTTTCCAACAGGATGCTCACTTCGTATCTGTGTGTCACATTTTGGTAATTCTCTTAATATTTCAAACTTTTTCATTATTATCTCATTATATATATTTTATTATTATATCTGTTTTGGTGATCTGTGATCAGTGATCTTTGATATTACTAAAACTGTTTTGGGGTGTCACAAACCACACCCATGTAAGACAGGAAACATAGTCGATAAATGTTGAATGGGTTCTGACTGCTCCACCAACTGGCCATAACCTTGTCTCTCCCTCTCTCCTCGGGCCTGTCAATTCCCTGAGACACAAAAATACTGAAATCAGGCCACTTAATAACCTTCAGGCCAATTAATAAGGACTCTAAGTGACCAAGTGAAAAAAAGACTTGCACATCTCTCACTTTAAATAAAAAGCTAGAAATGATTAGGCTAGTGAGGAAGCCATGTGCAAAGCAAAGATGGCTCAAAGCTAGCCTCTATGAGTCAGTTAGCTAAGTGAGATAGGCCAAAAGCTAAGCTTCTTGTGCCAAACAGTCAAGCTGTGAATGCACAGAAAAAGTTATTAAAGGAAATCAAAAGAGATACTCCAGTGAATGATAAAAAAAGCAATACAGGCTTCTTGCTGATGTGTAGAAACTTTGAGTGGTCTACACAGAAGATTAAACAAGCCACAACATTCCCCTAAGCAAAAGCCTAATCCAGAGGAAGGCTCTAACTCTATTCAATTCTATGAAGGCTGAGAGAGGTGAGGTAACTGTAGAAGAAAAGTTTGAAGCTAGCACAGGTGGGTTCAGGAGGTTTAAGGAAAGAAGCTGTCTCCATGACATAAAAGTACAAGGTGAAGCAGCAAGTACTGATGGAGAGGCTGGCGCAAGTCAACCAGGAGAACTAGCTAAGAGAACTGATAAAGGTGGCTATACTAAACAACAGATTTCAATTTACATAAAACAGCCTTAGATTGGAAGAAGACTTCCTCTAGGACTTTCACAGCTAGAAAGGAGAAGTCAATGCCTGGATTCAAATGACAGGCTCTTTCTTGTTAGGGGCTAATGTAACTGGTGGCTTTAAGTGGAAGCCAGTTTACCATCCTGAAAACCCTAGGGCCCTTAACAATTATGCTAAATGTACTCTGCCTGTGACCTCCAAATGGAACAAACAAAATGTGGGCAACAGCATATCTGTTTACAGCAGAGTTTACTGAATAATTAAGTCCACTATTGAGATCTAGTGCTCAGAAAAAAAGAATTTCTCACAAAATATTACTGCTTCATGACAGCGTACCTAGACACCTAAGTACTTTGATGACATGTATGATCAGATTAATGTTTTCATGCTTCTTAACGCAACATCCATTCTGCTGCCCATAGATCAAGGAATAATATTGACTTTCAAGTCTTATTATTTAAAAAATATATTTCATTAGGATATCATTCCCATAGATTGTGATTCCTCTGATGGATCTAGGCAAAGTAAATGGAAAACCTGGAGAGAATTCACCATTCTAGATGTCATGAAAAGTATTTGCGACTCACGGGAAGAGATCAGTGTATCAACATTAACAGGAGTTTGGAAGAAGTTAATTTCCAGCCTTCATGGATGACTTTGAGGGGTTCAAGGCTTCAGTAAAGGAAGTCACTACAGATGCGGTGGAAATATCAAGAGAACTTGAATTAGAAGTGGAGCCTAAAGATGTGACGAAGGTGATTCCTGCAACATCATAAAACTTTTTAATGGATAAAGAGTTGCTTCTCATGGATGAGCAAAGAAGGTGATTTCTTGAGATGGAAGCTATTCCTGGTGAAGATGCTGTGAACACTGCTGAAATGACAACAAAGGATTTTGATTATTACATAAACTTAATTAAACTTAATTTATAAACAGCGTCAGGGTTTGAGAGGATAGACTCCAATTTTGAAAGAAGTTATGTTATACGTAAAATGCTATCAAACAGCACTGTATGCCACAGATCAATCTTTTGTGAAAGGAAAAGTCAATCGATAAAGCAAACTTCTTGGTTGTCTTATTTTAAGAAATTGTCAGAGCCACTCCAGCCTTCAGCAACCACCACCTTGATCGGTCAGCAGTCATCAACATCAAGGCAAGGCTCACCAAAGGCTCAGATGATCATTACCATTTTTAGTAAAAAAAAAATGTATTTTTAAATTAGTTATCTACATTGTTTTTCTAGACATAATTCTATTGCACACTTAACAGACTGCAGTATAGTATACGGATAACTTCTACATGCATTGGGAAAGCAAACTGTGTGGCTTGCTTTATTTAAGTTTTATTGTGGTGGTCTGGAACAAACCCCACAGTATCTTCTAGGTATGCCAGTACTGCCTTAGGGAAGTCGAATGCCTGTATCTATGTTGTCTAGGATCTATCCTGTCAAGCATCTTATGTATGTTTCTAAACCAATTCTTCAATTATTTTAAATCAGCAAGTAAATTTATCTTTGCTGAAAATGAGGAAAGATGGTTATTGTGAAATCAATCAAACGTCACCTTGACCTGAATAGGTCCTTAAATATAATTATGAGAAAGGCATAACTAGCTGTATATAAGAAGCGCAAAGTAAAACCAAAAGGAAGACTGCATCAATTTACTAGGATAGGTAAGCACTGAAGTCAAGGAAGTCAACAGTTCTGCTTGGATGATGACACAGTGCTGAAGGGTGACCCAAGCGATTTCTGCAATAATAACTTCCACAGATTCAACTTAGACACTTGAAGCATGCTACCAAAAATTCAAATATTCAAAAATGTGTGATAAACATAAAAAATTTGAGAGGCCTTGATCTTAAATCTTTGTATCACCTCAAAGCCCAAACTTTTTTTTTTCTTTAAGAGACAGGGTGTCACTCTGTCTCCCAGAATTGAGTGAAGTGGCTTGCTCATAGCTCACTGTAACCTTGAACTCTTGAGCTCAATCCCATCTCAGCTTCCCAAGTAGCTGAGACTACAGGTGTGTTTCACCACACTCAGCTAATTATTTTTTTTTTTTGGAGAGAGGGAGTCTTGCTATATTGCCTAGGCTGCTCTTGAGCTCCTGGGCTCAAGTGATCATCCCACCTCAGCCTCCCAAAGCGCGGAGATTATAGGTGTGAGCCACCATGCCCAGTCCCAAAATGTATCTCTTTAATGACTACCTAAAAGTTAGCATCTTGGCAATGATTAGAAAAGTGAACCCTGAAGACAGCTCAGCACTCTCAACCGACTTGCTTTGGATACCTGACATTTTAAAATAAATACAAACACACGTATAAAGGAACCATCCATTTATATTTTCTAACTTCTCTCTATGTATTAAGAAAGATAAAGATCACTAGACAGCAATGAAATCAACCTGTAATTTCTCAGCATCCAGCAGGAATACTTCCACTGAAATTTAATAACATGCTCTCACCTTTTACAGAGGTTCAATATAAGACTCTCCACTTGAGAAATTGTTCTATGTCTTCAGCCAACCCATGGTTTAAAAGATCCTTTATTACGTTACCAACAACCTTTATATAAACACTTCACAGATCATAAAATACTCATGCATCCCAATTCTGTATATCCAAATCCTACCATCCTTCAGGGTTCAATTCAAATATCAATTTCTCCGTGAAGCCCTAAGTCTCCTAGGTAGATATAATATCTTACTCTTGAGCTTGTTCTTCTACTATACTTACTACTTTCTATCCCACATTAAATAAGAACTTAGGGGAGGGCATTTTATTGACCATTTGCTATGTATCAGAAACTGTGTCAATAAGCACAATACTAAGAGTTATTAACATATGTAATCTTCATATCAATCTCATCATCCTTATTTGAGGGATAAGAAAACTGAAGTCCAGAGAGGCTAATTTAATCAAAGTCATATGGCAAATAACTGGCAAATGAGGGCAGGGCTCTGGTTTGATTCCAAAGTCTACATTCCCCCCACCACACCACTGTGCCTTCCAAAATAAGTTGAACTGCCCTCTCAGGAGACTAACATTCATTTATTTATTACGTTTTGTGAAATAACTCCAAATATCCAATACTTACTTGAATTTAAACCTAACAAAATGTAGTATATGTTTTGAAAGAAGTTATTACTAATTATAAGGGCAATTCAATAGATATATTAAAACACAAGTTATAACAGTCTAGTATAGACTATGTTCCTTGAGGTCAAGAATCATATCTTTTTTTTAAGTTTGGGAGTACATGTGCAGGTTTGTTATATAGGTAAACTAGTGTCACGGAGGTTTACTGTACAGATATTTCATCACCTATGTACTAAGCTTACTACCAATACTTTTTTCTGCTTCTCTCCTTCCTCCCACCCTCCAACCTCAAGGAGGCTCCAGTGTCTGTTGTTCCCTTCTCTATGCTCATGAGTTCTCATCATTTAGCTCCCTCTCATAAACAAGGACATGCAGCATTTGGTTTTCTGTTCCTCCATTGGTTTGCTAAGGATAATGGCCTCCAGCTCCATCCATGTTCCTACAAAAGACATGATGTTGTTTTTTTTATGGCTGAAGAGTATTCTATGGTGTATATGTACCACATTGTCTTTACCCAATCTGTCACTGATGGGCACTTAGGGTGATTCTATGTGTTTGCTATTGTGAATATGAACATTCGCATGCATATATCTTTACGGCAGAACGATTTATATTCCTCTGGGTATACACTCAGTAATAGCATTGCTGGGTCAAATGGTAGTTCGGTTTTTAGCTCTTTGAGGAATTGCCATACTGCCTTCCACAATGGTTGAACTAACTTACACTCCCACCAATAGTGTGTAACTGTCCCCTTTGCTCCACAACCTCATCAGCATCTATTATTTTTTGACGTTTTAATAATAGCCATTCTGACTGGTATGAGATGGTATCTCACTGTGGTTTTGATTTGCATTTCTCTAATGATCACTGATATTAAGCTTTTTTTCCTATGCTTGTTGGACGCATGTATGTCTTCTCTGGAAAAGTACCTGCTCATGTCCTTAGCCTACTTTTTAATGGACATTTTTTTCCTTTTAAGTTCCTTATAGACACTGGATATTAGACCTTTGTCAGATGCACAGGTGGCAAATATTTTCTCCCACTCGGTAGGCTGTTTACTCTGTTGATAGTTCCTAAACTTAAGTTTAATTAGATCCTATTTGCCAATTTTTGCTTTTTTTGCAATTGCTTCTGGTATCTTTGTCATGAAATCTTTGCCCATTTCTAATGTCTAGGATGGTACTGCCTAGGTTGTCTTACGGGGTTTGTAGTGTTTCAGTCTTTACATTTAAGTCTTTAATACATCTTGAGTTGATTTTTCTATATGATGTAAGGAAAGGGTCCAGTTTCAATCTCCTGCATATGGCTGACCAGTTATCCCAGTACTATTTGTTGAATAGGGAGTCCTTTCCTTATTGCTTGTTTTTGTTAGCTTTGTTGAAGATCAGATGGTCGTAGATATGTGGCCTTATTTCTGGGCTTTCTATTCTGTTCCATTGGTCTATGTGTCTGTTTTTGTACCAGTACCATGTTGTTTTGGTTACTGTAGCCCTGTAGTATAGTTTGAAATCAGACAGCATGGTATCTCCAGCTTTGTTCTTTTTGCTTAGGACTACTTTGGCTACTCAGGCTTTTTTGGTTCCATATGAATTTTAAAATAGTTTTTCTAGTTCCGTGAAGAATGTCATTGGTAGTTGGATAGGAATAGCATTCAATCTATAAACTACTTTGGGCAGAATGGCCATTTTAATAATACCGATTTTGCCTAACTTTGAGTATGAGATGTTTTTCCGTTTGTTTGTATCATCTCTCATTTCTTTGAGCAGTATTTTGTAATTCTCAATGTAGAGCTCATTCACCTCTCGTTAGCTGTATTCCTAAGCTATTTTATTCTTACTGTGGCAACCATGAATGGTGGCATTGTGTTCCTGATTACTGACAGTCCCCAAAACACTGGTATACAGACAGTTTAAATAATCTGAAAATGAAAGTTCTTCTTGTCCAATAAAAGTATATTTCTTTCCAAAAATGAGGATCATGGGCTTTTTCTGTCCCCTTTAGCCAGACTTAGGGCTCAAGTAGAATAATTAAGTTAGCTAGGTGTTCAGCAATGTCAATTTCTCTGTTTCTTTCAATATTTTGTTTTTATTTTTCATCTTTCTAAAGGAAAAAGACTTAAGCTTATCTAGTGTTTGTGGTATGGCCTAACCAATGGACAGAAAAATCATGTGAATCTCAGAGCTTCTACCTAGCAGTAAACTCACTGATCTTCAGGGTGTTTCTTTGCAAAATCCTAGTAATTATACCTATTCTTGTATGGTGATTTTCTAAAGCTTACATAAGAATAGTTATACAAAGTAGGCCAGGCTTGGTGGCTCATGCCTATAATCCCAGCACTTCGGGAGGCTGAGGCGGGTGGATCACTTGGGGTCAGCAGTTCCAGACCAGCCTGGCCAACGTAGTAAAACTTCATCTCTACTAAAAATACAAAAATTAACCGGATGTGGTGGTGCACACCTGGAGTCCCAGGTACCCGGGAAGCGGGGGTTGCAGTGAGCTGAGATCACGCCACTGCACTCCAGCCTGGGTAACAGAGCGAGACTCTGTAAGTAAGTAAGTAAGTAAGTAAGTAAATAAATAAATAAATAATTTACACAAAGTGCCAGACATACTGCAGGACTCAATAAAGGTTCGCATTCCCCACTTTAACAAATTATTTTAAATGGCTCAAACATGCCAACCAATAACAAGTTTAATTCCACCATCTTTTCTAAAAGCCACTTAAAATATTAAATATATTTCTAAAAAAAATAACATTATTCTTAGTCCATCTGCCTCTATCAAGAAAATATATCCCCTTTTGATACACATTCTTTCCCTAAAAATAATGCAGAAAACATGCTCTTGCCGGGCGCGGTGGCTCAAGCCTGTAATCCCAGCACTTTGGGAGGCCGAGGCGGGTGGATCACGAGGTCAAGAGATCGAGACCATCCTGGTCAACATGGTGAAACCCCGTCTCTACTAAAAATACAAAAAATTAGCTGGGAATGGTGGTGCGTGCCTGTAATCCCAGCTACTCAGGAGGCTGAGGCAGGAGAATTGCCTGAACCCAAGAGGCGGAGGTTGCGGTGAGCAGAGATCGCGCCATTGCACT
This sequence comes from Sapajus apella, assembly GCF_009761245.1. NCBI lineage: Eukaryota > Metazoa > Chordata > Mammalia > Primates > Cebidae > Sapajus > Sapajus apella. The sequence goes on along the minus strand of NW_022436981.1, from coordinate 15,093,234 downwards.
CCAGCCTGGGTAACATGAGTGAAACTCCGTCTTAAAAAAAAAAAAAAAAAAAAAAAAAAAA
>NW_022436981.1:14972492-15093073 GCF_009761245.1 Sapajus apella | reverse complement strand
AAAGAAAGAAAGAAAGAAAGAAAGAAAGAAAGAAAGCCCTAAAGAAAGAAAGAAAGAAAGAAAGAAAGAAAGAAAGAAAACATGCTCTTTTAAAACTTTGGTTTATCTTTGTAAAGAGAAAATAATACAAGGCATTTACTATGGTACTCAGAGTCTGTTGTCTCTAAGGATAAGCCAATCTATAATCAACAGTCAGAAAAGCAAATGATATGGCTAGAGGGTTCCCTGAAAGAATGAAAACATATTCGTTAGCAATTCCACTTTTTAAATGAAAAGTCTGTCTTTACTACAACAGGAAGATTTAAATATGAAGGAACAAATCATGAAGTAGCATATCCTGTAATTTTTAAAAGAAAAAACTAATGGCTTAACCTACTTAGGTCCATTTTCAGCCAACAAATACGTATTAAGAAAAGGCTAGTTGCAGAGCATTCTTTCCTATGCAAGAGGTGGATCGGGAGAAAGTAACAACTTAGAGATCGAATCCCTGCTATTCAGACACTTAAAATTTAATTAAGGCTGAAAGAGGTGGTGGGGGGAAGTCACTGCTGGCTAGGGTGCTCAGGAAAGGATTAACACAGGGCTGGGCCTTCTGTGATAAACAGAAAGGATTCTACAGCTCTTAACCTAAATCTGGTTCATTCCTAGTGTACTAAAATAAATTCCAACCAGTTGCCCCTTGATTATTCAGAGTTCTCTCCCCTATCAGACAGTGTAATTTCTTCCTTTAAGGTAATACATTTGTACATACTATAGGTAGATTAAAATTATCTTTTAAAAAAACACATAAAGTTTTATGATCTTGAATGTGAAAATCTAACAAAATATACCTTTTAAAACAACATATAAATGTAAACAATATGTGCCAAGTTATCCATAGAAAGGAGTCATCGTTACTGTTTGGAATGAAACCTAATACAGTTGTAAACAGAGATTAAACGGCTTACCACGGCATTATTCAAATTGCATTCTTTATGTAAGAGGCCTCAAGGCACAATCAATAAGTTAATGATTAAAATACATAAAACTGTAGCAGATAATCATCATCATAAAATTGTGTTAAAATAATGTTTAAGTGTTGATTTGTCAGAAAGGACCTATTAATAATAAAGACAGATTTTTATGGTACTATTCCTAGAAGGCCCATACATGGCATAGGGATGATTTTTGGACATCATCTTGTCTCTAGTTCCTTACAGTTGGAATCTGGAAACTGTGGAAACATACTACCTGAACTCACATGTAGCCAAGGCAAAGATTTGCAAGGAATAGGGAAGCAAAAAAGGAGGACAAAAAGTAGCCTTAAGTGCTATGACACCGTTGAAACTCTGAAGACCACACTACAGTGTTTCTGTAGTTTCAATATCACTAAAGATGAGGATACCAAACCTCAAGTCAAGTAATGGAGCATCGAGGTTTTCACAGTGAGTTAAGCAAGCATATCATAAGGCAAGTAATCAAAGTATATGTAATAATGGCAAAAAAAGAGAAACAAGTTCACCTTTAAAGGCAGAACAAAACAGGAAATTTCCTAGAAATACAAGAAGACTTCATAATGTTTTCTTGAATTACCCTTGAGATCATTCTCACTGGTGAATATTATATTCAAATATACTAATTAATATGACTATGTCCTGGATTCACGTTTTTCTAAATATAGATTTTCAAGGGGCAATTTTAAGTATTTTTAAAACTAATGGTAGAAATAGAAGCATTATTGTGATAAAAAAAAAACTCATATCCAAGAGAATTAATGTATATATGTATAGTTTTCTTTTATTGCTAAAGTGACATCACATTAAAATATAACCTAAAAACATTAACATATAAAGCACACCTTGTCTTCAAATTGGTTTAACAGTATTATTATAACTAAATTACAACGTGACTATATTTAAACAAATAAAATTTCCTTTAATCCATACATTTCCTGTGAAATGTCAAGCTTTTACCATTCTGACTTTATCCTTACATATGGATTTACTAAACAGTATCACTTAACCACTACTTAAGCTAGTGACAGTGATATTGTTCCACATTTACTCGTTCTGGCAAATGTTTTGTTTTCCACTACACTGTCTAAATAAATCTTACAATTTATATACAATTTTTAAAAATTACAATGGAGACAATCTGAGATGAATGTTCGTCACAGTGTTCATTCTGAAAGACTATGGAAAACAAGGGGTTTCTTCATAGAAAAAATGTCTGACTAAAAACTGCTGAAGGAAGGGGCAGAAAAGACACGTGAAGAGAAACTATGTAGAAATACTTGGTTTTTGTAGACTTATATAAAATTCAGAGGGCAAGGATGGCATGCAGGAACAGAACTGAAGAGCTAAGAAAATGCCTCAACCAATGCAAAGGAAAAGGAAACGAGAGGTTGAAATAAAAGGCCTTGCCAGGCATGGTGGCTCACAAGGTCATGAGATCGGGACCATCCTGGTCAACATGGTGAAACCCCATCTCTACTAAAAATACAAAAAATCAGCTGGGCATGGTGGCGCTTGTCTGTAATCCCAGCTACCCAGAAGGCTGAGGCAGAAGAATTGCCTGAACCCAGGAGGTGAAGTTTGCGGTGAGCCGAGATAGCGCCATTGCACTCCAGCCTGGGTAACAAGAGCGAAACTCCATCTCAAAAAAAAAAAATAAATAAAATAAAATAAAAGGCCTTGAGGTCCAAAGATGTGGAGACAAACTAAAGCATATAGTAGGTAAAAAGATTAATTGTGCCCAAAACCCATACCCCTTATTGTAGACATTGTAAGGTTCATTACAGACATCATTCATTTCCCTCTGGATTATCTTTCCAGGCGGGGATTAAAAAAAAATAGGGATTTTGTTGAGATTTAGTAGAAAATCCTTTTCCCTTCTCTAACTTTAAGAACTTGACTAAATCACAGGATCCTTGAGCCTAGGCATGATTAAGACAGTGTTGCTTTACTCAATTCTAGTAAGTAGGATACAGGGATCAAAGACTTGAGAGAAAGAAAATCTGCCATTATCAGTCCTAGAGGTACAGATAAAGTCTGGCACCTCATTTTAAATGACAATTCCCCCAAAATGAAGGGTTTGCTCCACCTTGCTCACTGAGAGCAGAGACACAGTGAGCTTAGTGTAGGCTCCGTGTAAGCCTAGGCCACCAAGCCACGGCTTCTCACCTGACTTGAGCTACATTTGCCCAAGCCTCACCACTGGGAGTTCGCCTCAGCTTGTGCTGGTACTCCACTGCCTCCTGCTGGCCTTCCCTGCACCCATGACTTTTTAGCTAAATCTAGCTGCACTGCAGCTCAAACCTCCACAGACCGAAATCATATCGAAAGGTTCCAAGATCCAGTGTCTGTTCATTCTGAGTACACTTGGGTGGTTCCCTTTGTCTTGACTTTCTTGATTGTAAAATGGGAAACACTCAGACCTGGTATTCATATCCCACTAAGATATGACAACAACAATCACAAGCCTAGAGCTCTTATGTAAAACTCAAGTTGTGGCAAAACATCATGTTTTTGTTTAAGCCTTTCATGACCACCCTATTTAAAACCACACCCAGGTACTAAACAGCATTCCCTAACTTCTCCATAAAAAAAAGTTTCTTCATAGCAGTAATCACCAACTAATGTATCAATAATTCACTTACCTTTTTACTGTCCCTCCTCAACCAGAATGTAAGCTCCAGAGTTTTGATAGTTTTTTCTGTATTGTTTACTGCTGCTATACCTCTAGTAGCCAGAATACTGGCTGGGACAGAGTAGATACTCAATATGTGTTGAATGGATGAACAACATACACTCTTTAAACAGTCCCCTAGGAAAAGGCAGGTTATGTTTGAGATAGTACAAAAGAAAATGGCAAGCTTATTTGGGATCAAAGTCGAAAAGCAATCTGCTTCTTAGGGTGCCTAATCAGTATCATCCTTACCACTGAAATCTTTCAAATCTGAGTTTTTGTGTCTCCTTCTCTGAACTTATTCTCAATTAAAAGGCTGGCTTCACTAAGCAGATGACATTCTTACTAATTCAAAACAGTAACCCTCTGGATTTCCCCTTGAGTAAACATCCCTCTAGCCCTTTCCTGATTAGATTCCTGCTTTTGTGACTGAGCTGCATACAACAACATTCGCACTATTAAAGCACAACCATTCTCTGGGTCCCCACAACGATGAAAATTTATATATTCTCTTATTATAAAGAGCAGTGCATACAGGCAGGTACAAAATAACTGTTTGGTTATTTTTAAATAAAATAAAATCCTACAGAAGTAAACAAACTAGAAATATGGTTCAAAGTAATTTTTTAAGTAAAAACAAAATAAATTCAGCAAAGATTTAGAGTCGAACAATAGGCGACAAACACACAATGGGTTGTTAAAGAAAACCAAGAATATACTTTGCCCACACTTCAAGTCCCTGAGATTCCTAACATTAATAAATCTTCCAAAGAAAAATCCTTTAGTATCAGAAGTCTGACCCATTTTGGAACCTACACATATCCAATTTGTCCAGAGACATGGCCAATTAAAACACGCTCTTGGTACTTTAAACTGGCATCTTCTTAAGAAAATACATATTCTATTGTCATTTCCCCCTAAGAGTACCACATATATTAGCAACAAAAATTTGATCCACCTTTTAAAATGTTGAAAAAAAGTCATTTGATTTTTAAATGTCATTTTAATATATTAGCATAATCCATAAGGTATCACTGGCAAAATGACATTTATAAATGAATGACAGACTTGAAGTCTTCTTTTTATCTTATTTCCATAATTTAAGAATTTAAATGTATTTGGAATACAACATCAAGAGCAATGAAATTTACTAAAGCTAATTTTTGCCAGAATACTGTTAGGAGAGGGAAATAACACCTGTTTTATTCTAATAATAGACTTAATCCAATACATAATTTAATCAAAAATCTGACTAGCTAGCCTCCTGACAATTCATGAAAGCAAGTCCAACCTGTTCAAGTCAATGTTTAAATATTAATTCTTATACTGTAAATTCTAGAATTAGTATTCCACATGCTATGGAAAGCATCAAGAAAAGAAATAAACCCTTAATGTACACATATCTTTATTATACACCAAAATATTTAGAAGAGAGAATATAACACATTTCACTGCAATAAAGCTCTAAAAATACATTATAGATGACTTGGTAGCTGTTAAAGGTACCTTTAAACTTGCTGCCCAAAAATAATGACAAAGATTAGACTCTTTTTGCAAGAAGCTTTTTTTTTAAAAAAAAGATGGGGTTTCACTCTTGTTGCCCAGGCGGGAGTACAATGGCACCATCTCAGTTCACCACAACCTCCGCCTCCTATGTTTAAGCGATTCTCCTACCTCAGCCTCCCAAGTAGCTGGGATTATAGGCATGCACCACCACATCTGGCTAATTTTGTATTTTTAGTAGAGACAGTTTCTTCATGTTGGTCAGGCTAGTCTGGAACTCCCAACCTCAGGTGATCCACCCGCCTTGGCCTCGCAAAGTGCTGGGATTACAGGTGTGAGCCACCACGCCTAAGACAAGAAACTATTTTTTTATTAAATTCAAATTACTTTCCTAGGATATCACCAACATGAACATTCAAAACAAAACAAACTTTTCTTTGAAAGAAAAACCAAAACATAGATAATTAGAAAACAAATATTTGTGTCTAGAAGTTAATAGGTTTACAAATATACTGAAAAAACATGTGAATTACATAGAATAACCCCTTTATCAGTGTGTAGAAGTTAACAGGTTTACAAATATACTGAAAAAAATGTGAATTATATAGAATAACCCCTTTATCAAATTTTTAAATTATTAAATATATGTCTAGTACATTATAGATTACATAGTATTTCACTTATATACTTTATTCTTTGCAACATTTTAGCAGACATTACTACTGTCCTCAAGAACTGAAAAATCTCTATTGTTAATTGTGTTCTCTTAAGTGTACATAGTTGTCATATCAGTGCCAACCTATACACTAAGTCCAGTCTCACTTCTGAGAGTACTGGGGGAAGTTCAGGGTTTGGAATAAAATAGACCTGGGTCTCACCCAGGTTTGCTCATGTACCACCTTTGCTGCCTGGAGAAAATGCACTAAATTCCCAATCGAAGGAAGGTAATATTTACTTCACGGTAGTGTTGTGAGATTAAATTAAATAAAAAACATAGGAAGAATTTAGCAGCATGGCTGCCTTGCTAACTCCTAAACCTAAATAAACTTTACCTTATGCCCTCTCTGCTTTTGCTCTAAGGCCGTAAGACAATGCAACATAATAGTGCTAACTTTACCGATCAGGAATTCATGGCCTAGTACTGTTTTCTCATTAGTAAACTAGACATAAGTAATATTTATCTCCTAAGATTGTTTTAAGGATTCCATAAAATTCTGTATGTAGAATATTAATTATAGTGCCTAGCATATGCTAGGAACTCAAACTATAACCATTCTGTAGCTTAGCAATTTTTTTATTATTAAATGCCTTAGCACACTTCTGGAAGGTGCTATTCTTACTCTTCAACTTTCTTTAAGCCCTAAATATACAAAATCATTCTGGTAAGTGATTCCCATGCCTACTTTACTGGAAAGATGAGCAGTGAGTGTAAGCATCTACAGCTCTTCTTTCTACTTTTAAACACTCCTTTACCAATTTATAATTTTTCATATACCCATCAGGTGTGAGACAAACAGCAACGCTCACTAAACTCCTAATACAATTCTTTCAGTCATGCAACAAATTTTTTATAGGAATATATCTTTATTTATTCTTTTATTGCATTTTAGGTTTTGGGGTACATGTGAAGAACATGTAAGATTGTTGCATAGGTACACACATGGCAGTGTGATCTACTGCTTTCCTCCCCATCATCTATATCCGGCATTTTTCCCCATGCTATCTCTCCCCAACTCCCCACCTGCCACTGTCCCTCTCCATTTCCACCCCACCCCCGACAGACAGTATGTGATGCTCCCCTCCCTGTGTCCATGTGTTCTCATTGTTCAACACCTGCCTATGAGTGAGAACATGCGGTATTTGATTTTCTGTTCTTGTGTCAGTTTGCTGAGAATGATGGTTTCCAGGTTCATCCATGTCCCTCCAAAGGACATGAACTCATCGTTTTTGATGGCTGCATAGTATTCCATGGTGTATATATGCCACGTTTTCCCTGTCCAGTCTATCATCGATGGGCATCTGGGTTGGTTCCAGGTCTTTGCTATTGTAAACAGTGCTGCAATGAACATTCATGTGCATGTGTCCTTACAGTAGAACGATTTTGAGCATACATAATCTGCCAGTACCATCTCAAGTGCTGGGTATATGAAGGTAAGAAAGAAACAAATTCTACTCTCAGGGAGCACCATATAGGAAAGGAGATTGACATTATAATAATCACATTATAAATAAATGTTTTAAATTCTCTTTCCATCTCCTCAGGCCTTGTTTCTTCAACTATTCTAGCACATCCTCCATTTCCATGAGTTTCAGTGCTCTGGCCACCCCAGCTTGAAAACCATGCTTGGCACACTCATTTTCTATACCTAGTATGTCCTATTTCCTTCCTTCCTGAATTTTTATACTTTAGAAACACACATTCTATTCCCATCACCTCCATTTCCTTGTGTGCTAAGACTAGGAAATCTGGTTTCTGCTTTGACCTTTTCTAAAAAACAACTTCTTAAAAACAATATCCATGCCTTTTTCAGTTCTGAAAATACCAAGTACCTCTTACTTTCAAAATTCTCCTCTTTCTTAGTGCCTAGCACCAAACTGTTGTTTTCCTCTCTTCTACTTCAATTTTTCTCATAATTCTGTTTTCACTCTTGGTTCGTCCATCTCTGTTCCAAACAGTGGGTATTCCTCAAAGTTGGAAACAAAGCGGAACCAAATTCATGATCCATTTCACCTCCACTCTGATCCCAGGCAATTTAGTTCCCTGTCCATTACCTGTGCTAATGGGCTTTCTAAATAACTTAGGCTGATCACCTGAGTTAAATTTAATTCTTTCTCCATGCTGTCCTATAAACTGTCCCCAAAATGTTTCTTGAATCCACACTTACCCCTTTGTTCTTAGCACTATCACAAGACCTAACTTGGTTAACTTTATCTCATTCCTAGTCTTTCTGCATTTCAGTTCTTCATACTATTTCCATAGTAATCTTCTGAAGATATAATTCTCTCCTGGTTTAAAATTCACTAATGCGTTTACTGTGACTGTAAGACAAAGTTCATTTAAAGCAATCATATTCTGGCACTAGTATCTTTCTCTTCTCTACTCATCTCATACTACCTTCCTAAATTCCACACTATAAATAAACCAGAATTGTGTTTTTAAACATTTTTAAATAGCAAAAGCCTCCTTTTAAGTGAAATCTTACACAGAAGCCCAACCCATAAAAGTAGATAAAGATACAATTACACTTGCTAAAAGGAGGCCAGAAACCAGACAACTTAATCTCTCCTGTCAATTTCTCTGCCTTTACTGTGAAACCCAAGAGCTCCCAAGAACAGCCTCAAATCCATTCCATCATACCACATCCCTTGAACATTTCTTAAGACAAACTATCTTTGCTGAAATTTAGTCCCTATTTCCTTTCTTTGCCCTTAATCTTCTTCTCCATTCTATGTTATATGAAACCCCTAATAAGCCAGCACATACTGTATTCTACTTGTGGAAACTTTGCTGATTGTATCATACCAATCTAACCACTCTTTCCTTTGAAAACCCAGAGTAAGAATAGCTGGCAGTTACTATGTATCAGAATCTGTATTAAGCCCTTACTGAATCTTCCCTACATCAATGAAGAATAAAGAGACAACAGTTAGAGACATATATACATATGTATATATAATTATTATCCACATTCTGTAGATGGGGACACATGTGAGGTAACTTGCCTGAAGTCACACAACTTGTATATAATGGAATTCAATCATCTGAAATCTGAACTCAATAATCTGCAAGCCTGTACTCTATCAGTTCTTTCCAATCTTTTTCATGTCACTGAGTACATAAAAAGACATATGTAAAGCACTCTAGGGCAAAATGAAAGAAGCTGCTCACAGTTGAAGGCAATAAGTTTTAATACCCCAGATCCAGCCTAGCTTCTCCAAGGATTCATGGGATCAATATTGGAGTATATTGGAAATTCATAGCAGTACATCAACTGAGAAAGTCTGCTATACATATTCATTTCGTATTTACTGGTACCTGGTATGTAGCAGGGATGTGTGTGGGTTATTGACAAGGGACAACATGTATGTTCAAATCGCAAAGAGAAGCAGACAGAAGAACAAAACAAGAGCTGAAGAATTTACCAATAAAGGCCTATAACTTGAACAAGCCAATAACCAGTTTAAATTTTCATAAGGTTGCTATGGTTTGAATATGTGCCGCCTCCAAAACTCACATTAAAGCGTAATCCCCAATGTGACAACAGTGAGAGGTAGGGCCTTTCAGACGTGACTGGATCGTGGAAGCTCTGCCTATTGTGGACTGATCCATTCATGGATGAATGGATCAAAGGGTTAATAAATTAATAGGTTGTCATAGGAGGGAAACTGGTGGCTTTCTAAGAAGAGGAAGAAAGACCTGAGACAGTGCACTAGCACACTCAGCCCCTTTGCCATGTGATGCTCTGTGCCACCTTGGCACTACTCAGAGTCCCCACAAGTAAGGAGGCTCTCATCAGGCAGCCTCACGACCTGGTACTTCTCAACCATAAGTAGAAGAAATAAATTTCTTTTCTGTATAAATTACACAGTTCCAGATATTCTATGATAAGCACTAGAAAATGGACTATGACAGGGTAGTATTTAAAACAGTGTGATTCTGAATCTTTAGTGTTCATCAGGATGGTTAAACCACAAATTGTGGGCCTTGACCCCAGAACTTGATTCTGAGAATCCACATTTCTAACAAATTCCCAACTGATGCTGATGCTGAGATCTACTGGTCTTTGAAATAAAAAAAAAAAATCCTAACAATAAATATGGTTCATATACTCACCCCCTGCCAGCCAAATATTTAATCCTTCAGTAGTCATTTTTTAACACAAGTTTGTTCTAAGTCATGATGCAAGCTAGATTCTAGAAGGAAAAATAAGCTTTTTAAACAGTGCTAAATGGCCCTTGACCCAATTATAACAACATGTAATAGACCTGAAGCGTGCTGTCATCAAGGACAGAAACAACAGCTACATAAAATGTACATTATCAATGTTGTACTTAATATCCAATAAAACCAGCTTAAAGCAATTCAGAACAACACCACTATAAGCAATCTGATTGACAGGACATATTGCTTTGAATTTATTAGAAGAATTATACAGTTAAATTCAATAGTTAACAAAGCTAGTGGCCAAAGTGACTTAATGTCCAAGGGCCAAGTAAAAGAATATTTTTGTGGTATTCATACTTTAAATAGAGGTTTGTGCGTGCTCTCACTTGTAAGTGGGAGCTAAACATTGGGCATGCACAGACATAGAGATAGGAGAAACAGACACAGAGGACTACTAGAGGCAAGGGGGAGGGTGATAGAAAAACTACCTATTGGGTACTATGCTCACTACCTGGGTGATGAGATACATACCTCGAACCTCACAGCACAAAATATACTCAGATAACAAACCTGCACATGCACCCCCTATATCTAAAATAAAAGTTGAAATTTAATAATAAAAAATAAATAAAGGTTTGATTTTATATCTCTTGCACCGAAGGTGATGTTTTTTTCAGGTAGACAGGCATGTAAATTATAATTACAACTAAGAAAAACATGAAAAAACTTTACTCTGATTAATTAAATACATTTTATTTGCATAAAGCCTAGGTGCCTTTATTTCAGAAATATGGGAGATTATTTAAATAAGACACTCAAAACTTTAAATACTTCTTGTGAATCATTCACAAATCCAAAAAAATCTGATTCAACAACCTAAGCACAATTTTTAAATGTCCCCATCCTTCAATGACAAGAATTAACTCAAAGAAATCTATTTTAACATTTTAAATGTATCAAGAGTAATATTCAACAATTAAATCTGGCTACACTGCCTATGCAATAGCCATTCTTTATTCCTTTACTTTCTTAATAAACTTGCTTTCACTTAAAAAAAAAAAATCTAAGAATAAAAACCCTACCTTATGAAACCAATATTTTTGGAGTAAGGCATATTGTGAAAAGCAACTGGTTTGCTATAAGATCATGTAACAGTGGAATGTTCTCCTGGAAATAACTGATGTTTTAATACTAAAATCCCTATCATCAAGTATAATATACATCTAAATAATAAAACAGTATTCAAATATACTGAGAAGGTAAAATACAAAAAGTCTGGAAACGGAGAATTTTAAATCACAACAGTCAAAACTACAACAATCCTGAAAACACCTAATAAAAAAGCCTAAGTGAACAAGTAATAAATGAAAGAATTATTAATATAAAATTATTTAAAAGTATTACAAAAATAAAGAAAATGAAGAGTTAACAATGTTTTACCTACTTTTCCCTCATTTCTTGTTTACTGTGTATTCTTGCTCTTAGTTCTTTCTCTACCAATCCATGTCATTCACTTTCTCCAAATCTTAATTCAAGATTGATCTCTAACATGATGCACCCTAATAACTTTCTTACTACACATCCCCTCGACAATACTTTCCCTTTTTACCATCATGTTTGGAATCGTTTTCCAATTCCTTCTATCTTTCTAAATTAACTATTATCAAGTAGATTAAAATCTTACAGCAAAAGAGTTTTTTTCTTTTTTAAATCAATGTTAGCCTATATAATCAGAAATACATAGTTAGGCCAAATTAATTTGAACCAGGTGGAAACTTTACTCATACTATTTTCCTTTCTTCAGCAAACCTTCATAACATCCCACATTCATTATATAATTTTAGTAATAATATATTCAAAGTTGTAAAACTATACATATTTCACTAAATTACAGTTACCAATTGATCCTATCCAGGCTGACAGGATCCTAATTGGCAGCTACCTACCCAACAAGACCAGTTCCTACTGCCCTATTAATTCAATCTATCTTTAGTAATTTGGTAAAAAAACCTAAGTCTCCAGACTCCCCTCTTGCCACAATTACACTGGTACAGTTGAGTTTCCTAACACCTACAGGATGGCCTACACTTTAAGGTCCTTTAAAATGTTGCCCCTTTAACATGAAATTTCCTTACTTCACTGTCTGTATATTTGCATTTATCTGGTTTTTCCAAATAAATCTCTTGGAAGATTCTCATAAATAAGATCCTGGAAAGTCTCCATAGATAAAGGATGTTTCTTTTATTGCAGCATGTTCAGAATGGTACATGTTCATGATAAATACACAATAAAAATCTGCTGAATGATCTATGCCAAGTAGATGGAATATGTACATATATATGTGTCTGTGTATATACACAAGTATATTTCTCTGTACTTTTTATACGAATCATAATATGATACCGTATTAAATATTTGTATATCTGTATATTCTACCAATCCATATTTTGATTTAGAAAAATACATGGATGACAACAAATTTGATTCAAAGCATCTGCATTTCTAACAAATTCCCAAATGATACTGATGCTGAGATCTACTAGTCTTAGAAATAAAAAAGCAACTAAAATGACTTAGTATTCTACAACTTGTTAGAAACAGCCCTATCTAAAAAGAACAAAAACAGATAAAGATTATTTTTTCTCATATTAAAAGCCAAACTTTAAAGATTTGGTAGAATTTACCATGTTTTCAGCAAAATATAAATAAAATCTATGAACACATATGAAAATTTATTTCTATGTAAATAATATGGAAATGTCCATGTATTAGTTTATTCAATAAACATTTATTGAGTGCCTGCTATGAGTAAGGCACTGTTCTAGGTGCCTGAACATGTAGCAGTCAACAAGAAAGATGCGATACCTGCTTTTATATAGTCTACATTCTAATTGTAGAATACATTTAATAAATAAATAAGCAATAAATATAAGGTAGTCATAAGCACCCAAAATTATAAGAACATAATCTGGTGGTAGCAAGTAACCAATATCATTTATTGCTAGTCTGAAAATATTTTTAAATGAAAAGAAAATAATCCAAACCAACAGCTCTGAATGAGCACTTTACAGGTAGATGGCTACTTTTTACATATATAGGATTGACTTAACACATATGACAGAGCAGGAATACTGCCATTTTGGACAAGCATCATCATTTTAAAATTTACCTTGATCAAAAACTGCCTCAATCCAAAGGGCATCAGCCTAATGGCTAAGATCAGCATGACCATAAACCACAAACAACATCTCTGACCAGAAACACTCCAAACTCCTCCCCAACCAGAGACATGACAACCCCGAGATAACCTCCCCTACAGCTGGAGAGAAAACAGCCCCAAATAGCCTCCCGTGAGACCAGAGACATTCCAACCCCGCCATAAATTTCTCCCCAACACAGAAACATTCCAAGCTCTCTCACCAATAAATATTCTTAGTCTGTAAGAGAGACCGCTCCTGATTGAAATTGGCCAGAAGCCCCTCTCTGGTTTGTTCTCCAAAATAAACCTGTCTCTGACTGTTGAGCTGCTTTTCATATTTCTTTCCTCCTCCTTTAACTCTTACAACATCAAATTCCTAATAAAAAACAACAGTGAGCAACAGAACCTTAAGCTGCTTCCATAGTCACATCATTTCTAGGCAAAAATGTTTGTGACAGAAATTATGTGCATTATAACACAAAAACTGCTTAACCTTAATAAAAGGTATCTCGAGACACAATAGTTTAATATTTATATTCTGGATGACAGTTACAAACACTACATACAGGTGTAAATTATTTTAGAAATCAGACAACATATTCCCCTCTAACATTAAGTATAACATTAGTTTTAAAAGCAAAGTTTTCAAAAAATGCCTGCAACAAGCACAAGCAAGTGAAGATGGAAGGAAGAGACAGACACTGATCATTCAGTCAATTCAAGAATACAGCTGCATTAGAAGAAATTAGGGTAAAGACATACTTGGTTCTAGGCAGTGTATCTAGGTAAAGCAGTTGTGGCAGCAGAGTTAGAGCTCAAAATTGGTGGAGATATTATACCCATCTCTGCTGACTCAAAAGTACTGGTTAAGTACTCAGAATATTTGCTCAGACACACATAGCAATGTATCTCAAATAAGTCACAATGAGGACACAAATATTAAGAGAAAGAAATCAGAAATTATGATCATTTGGGAAACAATAGTACAGAAAAATTCCAGTTGAAATTGACTGTTACCACGTCATTTTTCTTACACTGTTAGGAAATAAGCTGTCCAACAGAAGTCGTTATTTCAAATCATTCAAGCCAGGTTCAACACCTAAGTCCTTTAACTAGCACTATAGAAAATGTTTAACATCGTCTATAATCATCCTAAAAAATATCCTATAAGTAGTATTTTAAGCCAACTATTTTTATACCTCTTATGAATATTTTTAATTGTATGTATCACTTAACAAATAGATACAATTGTTCAATTAGAGAATACTGTAATTTAGTATGCCTTAGTTTATTACATGTCATTGAAAAAGAATGTAAAAGACACAGTTCAGGTCGGTCGCAGTGGCTCATGCCTGTAATCCCAGCACTTTGGGAAGCCGAGGCGGGCTGATCACGAGGTCAAGAGATCGAGACCATCCAGGCTAACATGGTGAAACCCCATCTCTACTAAAAAATATACAAAATATTAGCTTGGCGTGGTGGCGCACACCTGTAGTTCCAGCTACTCAGGAGGCTGAGGCAGGAGAATTGCTTGAACCCAGGAGGCGGAGGTTGCAGTGAGCTGAGATCAAGCCCCTGCACTCCAGCCTGGCGCCTACAGACAGAGTGAGACACTGTCTCAAAAAAGAGACTCAGTTCAGAAAAAACATGAACACTTACAAATACAAACTATGTAACAACAGAACAACAAATAGTCATGGAAAGTCACAGACGTGTCTTCTAATCCTACAGTCAAAATAATATTTGCTATAACCAATAGCTAATAAAAATGTAGACTACTATATGTTATCTAGAAAACTAAAAAAAATTTCTTTTAAAAGAATTTTTGAAAAAAAAAGTTCACATTGCAAAATAAAAATCCCTAATAAAAAAATTTAAACACACAAGTTTTTTAAAAAGACTAAATATTGATGATAGTGCTCCACAGGCTATTCCAGATGTACATAAAAGAAGGCAGGTCAGTGAACAGGTGTCCAAGCCAAAGATCCAGTACTCAGGGTAGGTGTCCATACAGGCTGGTGCAGCCGGTTTTCTCTCTCGTTTCCTTTTTTCCTCTCTCAGTTTACAGCACAAACCAAGCTAAAATGCTAGCTCAACTCCTCGCTTTTGACTTCAAAACAACCCAGCTCACCAGCCGGGCATGGTGGCAGTAGCTCACACTTGTAATCCCAGCACTTTGGGAGGCAGAGGCAGGTGGATCACCTGAGGTCAGGAGTTTCAGAACAGCCTTAGCAACATGGTGAAACCCTGTCTCTACTAAAAATACATAAATTAGCTGGGCATGGTGGTGTATGCATGTAATCCCAGCCACTCGGGAGGCTGAGGCAGGAGAATCCCTGGGAGGCAGAGGTTGCACTGAGCCGAGATCACGCCATTACACTCCAGCCTGGGTGACAGAGCAAGACTCCATCTCAAAAAAGCAACCCAACTCTTGACTGGGCCACGAGATGCCCAGACATTTGGTCAAACATTATAGTAGTTGTTTCTGAAGGGTGTTTCTGGATATGATTAATATTTGAATTGGTAGTTAGAGTAAAGCAGATTGCCCTACCTAATGTGGGTAATTCTCATCCAATCAGTTGAAAGCCTCAATAGAACAAAAAGCCTGACCTCCTGTGATTAAGAGGGAATTCCCTTCTGCCTGAGTTCCTGAAACTGGGACCTCATTTTTTTCCCCTGCCTTTAAACTCAAACTGAAACACTGACTCTTCCTGGGTCTCGAAGCTGTTGGCATTTGAACTGGAACTAAGGCTGACCCCTGTACAACACAGGGATTATAGGCAACAACCTCTATCCCTCACCCCATACAGTTAAAAACACTTAACTACTGAAAGCCTACTGTTGACCACAAGCCTACTGTGTTTGTGTTCCCCAAACACTTAACTACTGAAACCCTACTGTTGACCATAAGCCTTACCAATAACATAAACAGTTGATTAACACATATTTTGAATATTATATATATTATACATTGTAACCTCACAATAAAGTAAGCTAGAGAAAAAAAAATATTAAGAAAGTCATAATAGGCCAGGCACAGTGGCTCATGCCTGTAATCCCAGCACTTTGGGAGGCCGAGGCAGGCAGATCACCTGAGGTCAAGAGTTCAAGACCAGCCTGGCCAAAATGGTGAAACCCCGGTCTCAACTAAAAATACAAAAAGAAAAAGAAGGTCTTAAGAAAATACATTTACGAGCCTATGGTGTTATTCAAGGTTTACAGTACTACACTGAACATGATGAAAATATGCAAGAACTGTGAGATGACTTTACTGTAATACATAATTTACTGTACAGACAAACTGCTCAAGCTGAGATGATAAGCATCACATGCCATTTTAAGCAGATACTTGTAACACTTATAGGCTCACCACAATAGCAACAGGGTGGGGCTATGAGATTACAATAGTAGCACAGAATGTGCTACAGTTAATTTTATGTAGTTTATAATTTAATTCTGCATCTTTACATTTGTTTACATTTCTCTCTACTGGGAATGGCACCACGTACGATCTGTACATTTGTGTGCATGTGTTTTCATAAATTTTAACTTTTAGCAATAGATTTCTGTATATCTCATGTTAGTAATTAGGACTAGTATATATTTTATGCATTTATATATACTTAACTTTTTCCTACTTTTTGGATACTTCTGGGCTATGTGGTTCATCTGCAAGGTTTTTCAAATTGTTACAGATCTCCAAAAAATTTCCGATATACTTATTGAAAAAAATCCGCATATAACTGGACCCATGCAGGTCAAACCTGTGTATTTCAAGGATCAACTATACATCAGCACTACTCTGGTTTTCAGGTTTTTGGAATCAGACTAGAACTACAACATTTGGCTCTTCTGGGTCTCCAACTTGCCAGCTGCAGATCTTAAGACTTGTCAACCTCCACAACCTCCACCTTTCTAGCTCTCTTTTGGAGGTGGGGGGGGAGGGAATGTGTAAATGAGAGAGAGAGGGAGAGAAACAGAAATATATACAGTTCTGTTTCTCTGAAGAACCCTAATACATCTACCTACTTAACACATCAAATTCCTAATAAGATCAAAACTCTTTTAAATTAATAATACATAACGATGTCAATGGCAGAGCAAAATTCTCACATCGCTTGAAGAGGGTCTAATTTAAAACCTTTCTGAACAGTCATTTCAAAGAATGCATTAAAACTGTAAAACTGTGTGTAGTTTTGTTTTGTTTTTGTTTTTGTTTTTGAGATGGAGTCTCCCTCTGATGCCTCGGCTGGAGTGCTGTGGCGCTACCTCAGCTCACTGCGACCTCCGCCTCCCAGGTTCAAAGGATTCTCCTGACTCAGCCTCCCAAGTAGCTGGGATTACAGGCGCCTGCCAGGACACCTGGCTAATTTTTGTATTTTTAGTTGAGACAGCGTTTCACCATGTTGGCCAGGCTGCTCTCTAACTCCTGACCTTAGGTGATCCACCCACCTCGACCTTCCAAAGTGCTACGATTACAGGCGTGAACCAACCCACAAAACTGTGTGTAGTTTCTTATCAGATAATTTTATTTTCTGGTGAATGTACACACACACACACACACACATACACACACACACACACAAACACACACACAAAGAACATAATTAGAACTATAATCAATGATCTGTGTCCTCTGGATACCAGCTATTTGACTCTGTTACACATGTCAGTAACGTATATAACAGAGTCAAATTAGACACAACCAAATGTCCAACAATAGGAAAATCATTAAACAAATTACATCACTTTCAAAGGATATAATATTATACAACTGATTAAGATATTTTCAAAGATTGGTCAAAAACATGGAAAAATCATCATAATATAATGACAAATTTTAGAATGGGGAAAGTCAGTGGTATTCAGTTGTCCAGATTAGAGTAAAAGGCTACAATGTTGACAGTAATTATTTCAAACTAGGGGATAACAGGTGAATTTTTCTGTATTTAATATTTATAATTAGACTAAACTACCTTTAAAAGAAAGATAATGGAGGTCTAAAAAGCATTATCCAGAACTGTTCAAAGAAAATCCTATTAAATGACTTCATTAAGATTCTATGAATAATTGTGGATGAAGACAGTTTTTAAAACAAATCTATAAAAACTGTAAGGCTTTTTATAACATGTTATTTTAAAAACCTGAGCTTTTCAATACAGCTAAAGACATGAACTGAATTGTGATCTCCTAAAATTCATCTGTTGAAGCCCTAACTCCAAATCCAACTATAATTGGAGATAGGGCCTCTCAAGGGATAATTAAGGTTAAACGAGATCATGTGAGTGGGGCCCTAATCCAGTAAGACTAGCATATTTATAAGAAAATAAACACCAGGGATGCACATGCACAGAGAAAAGGCCATGGGAGCACAAAGTGAGAAGGTGGCCACCTGTAAGCCAAGGAGGCAGGCCTTGGCGGAAACCAAATCTGCCAGTGCTTTGATCTTGGACTTCCAGCCACCTGAAGTGTGAGGAAATAAACTTCTGTTTTTTAAACCAAGCAGTCTGTGGTATTTTATTACGGCAACCCTTGCAAACTAACGTAAAACGTAACAAAGTACCTGGTAAATATTCTTTCTTCTATAATTTACTTTTAGGAGGGAGCAAATCAAGAAATAAACAGTAAAAAATGTTCTTCATATCACAGTGTCAAGGCATAGAAGGGGCAAGAAATCATATTTCCAAATAAAATGTTATTAGCTGGCACTATTAAAGAGAAATAAGGAGTAGGATAGGGAACATAAGCACTGTGGATAGGTTTTTTGAAAAGTTGTTCAGGTTTACAGTGATTACTGTCTATCTCAAAATGTTCCATAGGCTGGGTACAATGACTCAGGCTCACAGGTGTAATCCCAACCCTTTAGAATGCCAAGGCAGGAGAATGGCTTGAGCCCAACAGTTTGAGACCAGCCTGGGCAACATAGTGAGACCCCAACTCTACAAAAAATTAAAAAAAAAAGAATTACCCAGGCATAATGGCATGCACCTGTGGCCCCAGTTACTGGGAAGGATGAAGTCGGAGGATCACTTGAGCCCAAACGTCCAGGCTGTAGTGAGCCGTGATTGCACCACTGCAATCTAGCCCAGCCTGAGCGACAGAGGAAGACCATGTCTCAAAAGTGAACCACAAAGTTTATAAAAGATTCTGCATAACATAATAGAAAAGATTTTAAATATATTCATTTTATTTGTTCACGGTATCTCCCAGTGCTCAAAACATTGTGTGTGTGTGTGTGTGTGTGTGTGTGTGTGTGTGTGTGTGTGGGGATATGTACAGATACATATACATTCCTACAGAAATATAACTCTAAAAGCAATTTCAATCTTATGATTACTACTGGCAGTATACCTACGAAGGAAAACATTCCTTTCCCAATCTTTTGTATTAGATTAACATGCAAGTTTCTTTTTATTTAAACTCAATTGTCAACACATTCATCTTTTTAGAATTTTCAACTACATTGCAGGGAGCATATTTAAAAAAAAAAAAAGACCTTTTCATTTTCAGACCAAATTAAAATATCAGTTACCACTCTGATTTTTTCCAGAATTACCTTGTCTGGATCCATCTTTCCTTTGATAAATTCTTGCTTCCAAAACTGCAATGCTTGTTCCAAAGTTAAACCAATGCCCTTCAGAAATAGGCCATACTGCATTCGGCCTCCATGACGAAGATGGTGATTTTCCCGCAAGGCTTTATGTAACTGACGCATGCAAGGTGGGAAGGATTTGGTAGAAAGCTACAAGAAAAAACAGTTTTAAGTTATGTGGAAGACTTATTAGATCCCCAATAATATTTGTTATGGTTGCAAACTCGATTTAATTGGAACAAAAAACAAATGCCATAAGAAAGTACCACTTTATTATTGTGGTTACAGATGACCTATCTGTATCAGATGTTCCTTAACTTCTTTTATTGGTTACAAGTTAATGTAATATTTTAGATACTTCGGTTTAAATAACATACTATTAAAATTTTACCTGTTTCTTTTATAAATTTAATTAAACTTTTTTTTTAATTAAATAATGAAGTTACCTCTAGACCCCCATACAGTTAAAAGAAATAATGCAAAGAGATAGCAAATACCTAAATTCCCCCCAAAGATAAAATCACGTAAAACTACAGTAGATTATCACAAACAGGATACTGACATTGATAAAATCCACTAGTCTTATTCAGGTTTCCTCAGTTGTATTCATGCACTTATTTCTGTATTAACTTTTATGCAATTTTGTCACATGTAGGATCATACATCCTCCCCCACAGTCAAGATGCAGAACAGTTCTGTCACCACAAAGTTCCCTCATGTTTTCCTTGTATAACCACCCCCATCTATCCTTTGCATCCTGTTACCCCTCCCCCAGTTCTGTAATCCTTGGCAACCACTGATCTGTTCTCCATCACTATAGTTTTGTCATTTCAAGAGTATTATATAATAGAATTATATAATATGTATTGTTTCAAGATTGTCATTTTTAACTCAGCAGAATTCCCTCAAGATTCATCTAAGTTGTATATAAGCTCATTTCTTTATTACTGAGTAGTTTTCCATGATACGAATGTATCATAATGTATTTATTCACTCATTGAAGAACACTTGGGTTGTTTCCAGTTTGGGCTATTTCAAATGAAGCTATTATGAGCATTCTTTAAGAGGTTTTTACGTGAATTTAAGATTTCATTTCCCTGAGATAAAAGTACAATTGCCAAATAGCAGATGAACTTTTAAGGTAACTCAAATATGAAGTAGAACACAAAAATAAGACATATTGTTCTCATAAGGAAAATTCAAATAAATGTGTTAAATCAAGTTAAAAGGAACAAAGTGTAGGTCTTTCCCTTAGTGTCAAAAATGAAATATCACTGCCCACTTTAATTTTTCACTTATGGTTTCAATTGCATTTGCTACAACTTCCTTAAATATCCTCCTCTCAAGACTTAAATTCTTACTTCTTCACATATGCCTTAGCAAGTTCACTTCCTCTATAAGAAAGAGCAGGTCTCACTTTGCTTGACTCTGGTGCTCCCTCTAGTGACCATCCAGTTTTTCACTCTTTTACAGTAACAACTTCTGAATTTTTCCAGCCCCAGTCTAGTTCATTCAGACCCATATCTTTCCTTGGTAGAACTAACTAGAATGTCTTTCAGCTCATTCTCTTGTGACCATTTTTATTCCTTCATATTAATATCTGACTTTTTTCCCTAAATATTGTTCTAATCCATACAATCAACGTTCAACATCCTTAGTATAAACATGCAAGGTTTCCTCAGTAGCTAACTCATTTTGAGATGGACTCTCAAAATTTATTATAATATATTATTATATTACTCTGTTGCCCAGGCTGCAGCGCAGCGGCGTCATCTCTGCTCACTGTAACCGCTACCTCTCAGATTCAAGCAATTCTCCTGCCTCGGCCTCTCAAGTAGCTGGGATTACAGGTGCCTGCCAAAATGCCCAGCTAATTTTTGTATTTTTAGTAGAGACAGGGTTTCAGCATGTTGGCCAGGCTGGTCTCAAACTCGTGACCACAGGTGATCCTCCTGCCTCGGCCTCCCAAAGTGCTAGGATTACAGCGCCCGGCCAATAACTACTTTCAATTATACAAAACTGAACAAATATTTATTAAGTGTTCTGGAAAATAAGAAAGTAAGACATAATTTCCCCTTTAATTCAGTTAAGGAAAAAGACACTACAATTATTATATTCACTAGTTTGTAACTTAACACAGGAAATAAAACGATAAAATGAGGCCTCCAACAAGGGCAAAACTTGAGCACCACAGAAGTACTGTGACAGGAAGATTGGGAAAGCCCAGTGTATTATTACTACGCAAAAATGAGTCCCCACTTCCAGTCCGCTGGGTTATTCACTATCCCATGACCATGCAGTCATGCTCTGTAGCTTCTCATCTTTCTCACTCTGCTAGCCCTACCTGGTGCACCCTTCCCACTCACAGGCCATCCAGCCAAAGCCAAGTCATCATTCAAGACCTAACTCAATTTCAATTTCTTTTGGCACATTCCTCAATTTTTATTTATTCAATCAACAAATATGTATTGAACACTTACTATGTGTACAGCCATGGGGAACCAGCAGTAAACAAAGAAGTAAAAAACCCTGTCCTCCACAGGGAGGGTAGTATCACACGCTGAGGTCTGTGGCAGGGAACTAGGGGAGGGACAGTCGGGGGCAGGGATAACATGGGGATAATGCCAGATATGGGTGATGGGGATGGAGGCAGCAAACCACATTGCCAAATATGTACCTATGCAACAATCCTGCATGTTCTTCACATGTACCCCAGAACCTAAAGTGCAATAATATATATATATGTAATTATATATTTATGTATATATATATATATATATATATATATATATATATATATATATATATATAAAACCCTGTCCTCAAAGAGCTTACATTCTAATTGGAGGAGGTGAACAATGAATACAGACATTAAAAAGATAACATCTGATGCCAAAGCACTGGAAATGACATAGGGGAATGAAATAAAGTGTGATTAGGAGAGAGATACTTCAATTTGGGTGGCCAGGGAAGCCTTTTTGAGGAGATGGCATTTCAACTAAGACATATATTTTAAGTTAGATTCCAGTGAAATGAAGATCCTGAGAAAGAAGGAAAGTGGTGTGCTAAAAGACAGCATGAGGTCCATGTGGCCAGAGCAAGCGAGTGAGCCAGAATGGAGCAGAAGACAAAATAGAAATGATGAGCACATATGGCTTCAGAAGCCATAAAATGAGTTTGGATTTTAGTCTATATATGATGAAAACCCACAAGAGGTTTCTGAACAGAAGACTGATGTGATCCACTGAACAAAGAGAACTCTGGCTGTTAGATAATGAAAAGACTACATAACAGTAAGAACGGAAGCAGGAGACATACTTAAGAGGTGTGGGCAGTAGTCCAAATAATAAAAATTTAAATAAAGATAGTGTCTGGCTACATACAGATGGAAAAATGATTATGGCAAATGAGCAAAAAGTCCAGGATAGGGGATGAATTATCAACTTGGATCTTGCAAAGGCCAAGAACAATAACAAGAATACTGCCAGTACACAAAACCATTAGCTGGGTGTTCAAATTATCAATGAATACAGGTGTGGGGGAGGGGTGGAGTAGCAACAAAGGAGATAACAGATGATACAATAAGATCACAAGGGTTTCAAAGGAGCTGGAGCTATAACAATGGAAGGCAGAGAAATGTGGATCAAGAAAGGTACTCACTGCACAAGTATGCACAAACTCACAGAGAAAGGTGTCTCTACTTGAAAGGGCCACAGCGGAAATAGCATTGAGAAAGCCAGATTTTTTTAGAAGAAAAATCTAAAGAAAACATTTGGAGAAGAGTTGCAAATATTAAAGGACATGCAAATGACATGCTGTTGTAAAGATCAAACAATTTAGATACAGAGGTAGGAGGCAGTCCAAAAAAAGACACATCTGTATTACTTACTGCAGGGTCTCAGGCACAGACCCAGGAAAGGATCGTCATCATAGCACTTAACATTATACTGCTCATTTATTATTGACTATGTTGTCCCTCTCCCTCATGTAAGGTCCATGAAGTTAGGAATATTTTCTGTTTTCCTCACTTCTGTATCCACAGCAAAATGGCTAGTACATAACTGATGGGCTCAATATATATTCATTAAATGAATTAATATTTCTGTGAACGCCAATGGCATCCAACCAAATTCACATTTGCTTGTGAATGGGGAAACATCTAGCTAGAAGTAGGAATAGAATTAACCTCCAACAACTCACATTATATAAACACAGATAACGAGTGGAAGTGAGAAGGGGGACTGTTTGAAATAAGTGTTTAATAAAAAATTAAAAGATTGGACATCTTTGAGAACAAATTTCAAATCAACAAATAAACGGTGTAAAGCAGGCAACCCTTTTGTTATTTCTAGACATATTAACTGCAAGTACTTTTTTATCATTTTCAAATGGAAGATGAACTATTCATTCTGATCCAAACTCACGGTCTCTCTCTACTAGTCTTATTACAGTTCTTGCTTCCAAGCATTAAAATCCATGTGTATTTTTAATTTATTGTGAATACTTTGGTAGTTGTCTAACCTAAGATTACTTATGGCTGGCTTATTTTCCCTTTTGTGTATGGAGTGCAAATTCTGTTATGTATTCAAGAGAAATTCTACAAGAATGGCAAATTCTACAAGAAATTCTACAAGAATCGGAAAATTCTACAAGAATGGCAAAGTTCCACATAACTATGGAACCGTAAAGTGAAATGATGCTAAAATTAGTTATCTATTAATGTCATAGTCTACACTAGATGATGAATTGTCTTCTCCCCCTGAAATTGATATATCAAGGTCCTGACTTCCAGTAGCTCCAAATGTGACTATATTTAGAGATGGGGCCTTTAAAGAAGTCACTAAGATTAAAGGGAGCCAAGGGAGTAGGGCCTGGTCCCAGGTACCCAGTGTCCATACAAGAAGAGGAGACACCACGGACGCATGCAAGCAGTGGGAAAACCACAGGAGAACACAGCAAGAAGGCAGCCATGTGAGAGACAAGAAAGGCCCTGGAAGAAATCAAAGCTACTGTCACCTTGATCTTGGATTTCGAGCCTCTTGAGAAAATAAATTTCTGTTATCATGACAGCCCTAACAAACTAATACACTTCGTGTTTTCCATTTCTCCTTTATTAAATGTATAAAGTATTTAAATGTAAACACAAACTCCATTTAGCTATTTTTTAAAATTCCTTTTTGGAATAATGATTAAATTCTGTTTTTATAAAAGTACAGATAATTTTCTGGTTAAATGATTTTCCTATCATGTTTTTTTAAATCATATGTATAGGACATGGGATTTTCTTTAAAATTAATCAGCCAGCAGTGAAATACCATTCTCTCCGTCTCCTCACCCAAAAGTCTTCCATTTCAGAAAATCTACGTTCCCTCCATTGACAAAGTTCTAAGTTTAAAAGAATGTGTTACTTACCGAATCAATCTGATCTAAAGAAATCTTCCCAGCATTTCCCTGGGTACTGTAATCTTGGCCAGTGTAGGAATGACTTTAAAAAAAAAAAAAAAAAGAACAAATGTTAAGACAGAGTCATAAAATACTTTTTATCCCTTCAAAGGAATTTTTTTTAATTCTGAAAATGATTAAAATAAGAAGGTATTTTACTTATAAACCTTAGCAGAAACATAGCCAATGTTTTAAATGTATTTAATAAAATTACTTTAAATAACTTACCCCAAAATAATATAAAAGTACAGTGACAGTCTGAACATCCTGACTCCTGGTCTAGAGCACCACTTCGATTCCTCAGAAGCATAATCCAAGTTGTTGTTAAAGTTCAAACCTCTACCATTTATCCTTTATTACTAGCATGACAACACAGCAAAAAAGCAGCTGGCACTTAAATTGGAAACCATCACTTAAAAGTAGTTGGTGAGCAAGTTACTTAATTATGTATTTTCTGTATGCCAGGTTCCTTACTGCCTAATGGAGGTAATAATGCCTGCTTTGCAGTATTGACAGGAGGTCTGAATTGTAATAATTTTTGTTAAAGAGCCTGACATAAAGTAATCAGTGTTTATTAAAATAAATAATATCTTAGTAGCACTTTACAGTGTGCAAAGAATCTTCCATAGCCTCTAATTAGATCCTCACGACTGCCCTGAGAGAGTGTTTCTATGTAACATTTGATGAATGTGAAAATGGAGGCTTGGAGGAGTTAGAAATTTGTTAGGATCAGAAAGCAAGTCAGCAGTGCAGTGGGAACTCAAACCTTTTGATTCCTAATTCCCTGTTTCCTCACTGTACCATATCATCCTCTTCCCTATAGTAAATTTCCTACAGGATTATCTTCAAATTAGGAAACATAACTTGGTATACAGTACCTAAAGCCACCCACCTCTGTAACGTTTCACCTCCTTCACACAACACAACCCATGCCCAACTCTAAGAACATAGACTCAGGTGCATGAGGGTGTGACACAGCAAAAAACAGCTGCTAGGTCACATAGAAATCCACAATCAAACCAAGGCTTCTACAAATCACAGTTAAAGAGAAATCCTGGAGTAAAATATTATGATCATAAAGAATTCCACCTGAGCAGCAGAGTAAGACTTTGTCTCTACAAATAATAAAACTAAAAAAAAAAATCTGGGCATGGTGGCATGCCTGTCGTCCTAGCTACTCTGGAGGCTGAGGTGAGAGGACTGCTTGAGCCAGGAAGATCAAGGCTGCAGTGAGCCATCATCATGTCTGGATACCCGAGCCTGGGCTACAGAGCGAGACTCTGTCAAAAAAAAAAAAAAAATCCAGACACTACTTTCTATCTGCTCAGTTACAGATTCTTCCTGCTGAACCACATATATGCTCAAGATGTTCTGTAGACAAGCTGTTTCCATAATCAATTTTGCTGATTAAACAATGGGTATGGATTATGAAACAAAACCACAGTATAGCTGGCTCACACGTGTAATACCAGCACTTTGGGAGGCTGAGGCAGGCAGATGACTTGAGCCCAGGAGTTTGAGGGTAGCCTAAGCAACATGGCAAACCTTGTCTCTACAAAAAATATAAAAATTGGCCAGGCATGGTGGTATGTGCTTACAGTCCCAGCTATTCGGGAGGCCGAAGTAGTAGGATGGTTGAGCCCTGAAGGTGTAGGATACAGTGAGCTGAGATTGTGCCTCACCATGGGTGACAGAATGAGACCCTGCAGGGGGAGAAAAAAAAAGGTACAGATTTTCCCTCCCTGCAAGTCCTCCTTCCACAGGCTAAGAGGGACCTGAGAATTACTCTGAGAGCAGAATGAGTAGAATGATACTGATGGAGACCAGAAGATGCCACCCCCAAAATATGAAGGATTATTGAGCAAAGGCAATTTAAAAAGAAGCAGATTCAGGAAAGCTCTCTGCCCTCCATATTTCTAAAAGCAAAACAGATTTACAAAGACAAAAGGCATCCTGCCAACCTTCTACCAATGAGAACCAAGGTTAATCAGTGAAGATAATTTCAGATTCTTATTATGTGGAGATGATACCAGAGAAATCTATATGTACAAGCTTTATTAGCTGGTCTTTATCTGCTATTTATTTGCCTTCTCACAAGTTGCTGCCACTGGAGACTCAAAGTCCTTTTCCTTTGCCATGTGATCTGTGGTTTGAATATTTGTCCCTTCCAAAATTCATGTTGAAATTTAATACCCAATGTGGCAGTGCTGAGAGGTGGAGCCTTTAAGAAGTGACTGGATCATGAGGACTCTGCCTTCATGAATGGATTAATCCATAATGGAGTAATGGATAAAGGATTAATAGATTAATGGGGTGCCATGGGAGGGAAACTTGTGGCTTTACAAAATGAGGTAGAGAGACTTTT
Source organism: Sapajus apella (assembly GCF_009761245.1). Classification (NCBI taxonomy): domain Eukaryota; kingdom Metazoa; phylum Chordata; class Mammalia; order Primates; family Cebidae; genus Sapajus; species Sapajus apella. The sequence goes on along the minus strand of NW_022436981.1, from coordinate 15,065,421 downwards.
TTAAGCTGGCATGTTAATACACTTAGCCTCCTCACCATGTGATACCCTACACCACCTCAAGGCTCTTCAGAAGCCCTACCAGCAAGAAAGCTCTCACCAGACGCACCCTCTCGACCTTGGACTTCCCATCCTCCATAACTGCAAGAAATAAATTTCTTTCTTTTATAAATTACCCAATTTCAGATATTCTGTTATAAGCAGAGAAAACTGATACAAAATGTTAATAAACTTTGTTTTTCTCCTATTAATCTGTCTTTTGTCACATGGGTCCATTCCAACCTATAGGGGTTGAAGAAAAAATTATTCTTCTTCCCCTACAAGACCAGATTCTAAAACATGTCTCCTCTTGTATTATTTTCCCTTGCCTTGTATTATCTTTCCCTTGAGTAACACATTTCTGACAACGTGTTATTGAATTCTACGCATTCCATTAACTGCAGTAGCACTATGGCATATAAAACCTATGCAAAGTTAAACTGATAGCTGCCATTTAACTTTCATGTTTTAGACTTTAGTACACAGCATAACCATAGAGTTGTTTCAGTGGAATCTTAGGAATAAAAACGTTATTTCATTTTCCAACATGTCTTACAGTAGAGCGAAGAGGCAGCATGGGGCATTGGGAACGGCAGAAGGCTAGGGGTATGAAGACCCATTCTTGGTTTCCATTTTTTAAATACCACTTCTGCAAACTGGAACAAGTCACTTAACCATTTTGATTTGCAGCATCCTAATTTGTAAAATGGCACTAATAATTTCAGCCCTGCCTAATTAACAGAAATGCTGGGAAAATCAAATGAAAAAATGTATCCAAAGTGGTAATTAAATCAGTAAAGCATACTCCAGTACACAGAGCAATTGCAGTCTTGACCAGTTAAGTACAGAAATAACAGGATTGCAAGGGAGGCAGCATGATCCTGTAGAGGAGCCATCACCCAGATGGGAAGTACTAGGCCATGCCATTGACCCTTATAAACCTCAGCCTCTTAGTTTATCAGCTAAAGGTGGTGACTACAATGATCTAATAGGATTGTTCAGATCAAATAGACAAATATGAAAGGCCTTTATAAATGGTAAAATGATGTACAAACAGAATTACAGTTATTGAGTAAATGAAGCCAAATAATTACTGTGCCACAAGGAAGTTGTTCTCAGCCCAGATTAATGCATACTATATTAAGTACAAAGAGAAGACACAGAAACAGGACATAAACATTTGCCTGAATGACAGTATAAAATGCTTGTTCTTCTACACCGCCCTAGAATATACAAAAGAGCTAAGTTTCAAGGAAAAAAGTAAAAAAGCAAGAGAATGGTAGCAATGATGAATGCAAAGGCTTTATTGGTATAAATGCCTACAGAGAGAATATAAGTAAACTTAAAGTGTGTAGACATCAAACTTCTAAAAATATTTATGACCGGGCCTAGTGGCTCATACCTCTCTATTCCCAGCACTTTGGGAAGCCAAGGCAGGAGGATTGCTTGAGCCCAGGAGTTAGAGATCAGCCTTTGCAACATAGCAAGACATCATCTCCACAAAAAATACAAAACAAACAAAAAAAATTAGCTGGTAGTGGTGGCACGCATCTGTGGCTCAGCTACTCAGGAGGCTGAGGTGGGAGAATTGCTTAAGCCTAGGAGTTTGAGGTTGCAGTGATTTCTGATCACATCACTGCACTCCAGCCTGGATGAGAGAGTGAGACCCTGTCTCAAAAATTAAAAAATAAACTATAAAAAAAGACATATATATAATTAATAGAAAGAAGGCCACCAGCCCATTACGGGCAAGTATGGAGGCCATGGGGGTGGGGATGAATATGACAGAAATGAATATGTTAAGCATCAGAATTAGGAATGGCATTTCTCCTCTACTCATCTATACTCAGAGAGGCTTACTTATGTCTGCATTAGAGGAGATGATAATAAACATCACAGTTACTTAATACATATTTGAACTAGTTATGGACAGATGTGGCTGGGGGCAGGGAGACTGTTAGATACAACACAAAAAAGGCAGATCATGAGAAGCCTTAATATTCCATGCTCTGTGGGCAGTGATAAACCATGAAAAGATCTGAAGCAAGAACTGACATAATCAAGTTTACACTTGAGAAACAAAGCAGTGTGGGGAAATGATTAAAAAGGCGTGGAACCGACAATGGAAAACTAACTGGAAGAATACTGTAGGCAATGTTATATCCAGGTGAGGGAAGATGAGAACGAGTCAAGTAGTGGTAATGGATAAAGAAAGGAAGGCAATAGATGGGTTCAGGAAATTTTCTGGAAAAGAATGGATATACTTTGATGACGAGGTTGAAAAGTCGGAATAATAGATCAGTTTCTAGCCTTAGTGAAACTGAGTGCTTCCAAGACATGATTTCATTTTCACCAAGATAAAGACTAGCCTAAAAAATCAAACTGCAATTCAGGAACAAACTTTCACATTTTTCTTCACTCGTCATCACATGTTTCCAGGTAATTTTTTTTTCCTCATAATAATGAAACTGACAGAAGCTCAAAAATCAAGATAGAGGAAAAACAAATAATGTTGTCGTAAAATAATAAAAACCCTGAAAAACAATTCACACTGGCTCATGAAACTGAGCCTTTGGCTTTTACTTCAAAGTGCCAAGAGATGGTTCTAAAGGAGAGTCCTAACAGGTAGCCAGGAAAAAAGAAGCACCCTTCTCCCACATTCAGAGCTCAGTGCCAGCTTTCTATCATACTACTGCGAAATAAATGAAGCTGCTACATTAATGAATTGTCAAAATATATTCTTATTTTCATGATTTGAAAAAGATCACTTTTATGAGGGAACATATCTTATGCTTATTAAATTGGGAAAACACAGAAATAGTCATTTTTAACAGTAAAAACGATTTCTAAATGCTTTGACATCTATAAACACATGCAAACCCAGCAGAAAATAGTTTTCTGTCCATTTAAAATAATCACAGCCTTATTTTGAGAAGTATTCACTGTCACCAACATAGTTTTTATAATGAGAGATTCAGTAAGCATAAAAGTTTTTCTATTCCTAATGTTTCATAAAAGAATAAAGATGTAACACAAATACCATTTTTTTCAATATAGAAGACCAAAGAACATTTTAGTAGGTCACAAAATTCAAATTATATCATTAATGACTATTTTGCCAAATATAAAGAGCAATGTTTGATTAACCAGAGAATCTTGAAAAATCTGAATTTAGTTTCCTTAATTCTCAGTTAGCCACTAATTTTTCACAAGTTTATAAAAGAAAAAAGGGCAAACTATGCATCAATTTTTTTCATCCATAAATATGTGTGGTAAAGGATAAGGAATTGCAGTGATTTACTTACATTCCCGATGCATAATTTATTTGCTACAGTATAGCGTGAAAGGCATTCAGGGTGAAATACCAGTTTTCTCAAGTTATAGAAAAGTAGTGAAAACAATAAAGATGTGGTTCAGTGAGTATTCAATTATATTTGAAAAATATCTGAAGACACTGGGCTGTAAAAGGATATAGTACACTTTTGCCAAAATGTAACAATTACTGCACTGTACCAGCAAAATAAACACCTTCACTACCAAAACGGAACCATATAGATGCATAAAACCCACGACAAACTATTTTTTTAATATCACTAGATTGTCAGATTCTCCCTCTATAAGACTCTTTTTTTCCACATCCCAGTTGTTGTCCTTATCTGAATGTAACAGATCCTAATTATTAAAACAAGCAAACAACAACAAAAAAAAAAACACACACACACATACACTTTCAAGAGTCCCTGTACAAACCCCTCTATCTCTCAGCATACACTTATTAAGCACCTCTGTGACCAAGGAAGGGTTCAAGCAGTGAAGGATCCAAACATAATCCAGGGAGGATAATGTGATGAGTGCCACAACAATGCTCAAAACAATTGTTCCTCAGGCCCGTAGAGAACAGGTCTCTTCTAAATGAAGGGTGAGAGGAGAAGGTAAGCAATGTGGAGCATTAAAGATTTTTTGAGCAATAAAATGACACTGAATAGAGTGAGTTACGCTTTAGAAACACAGGCTACAGGATTCTAGAACGTTATTAGTATGTTGTTGACATGACTGGCAACGGATCTAGGTTGAATAGAGAAGCCTGCTGAGTCACAGGGGGAGGTGACCTTGGGGGACAGAAATGGGAGGCTGGGATGAACGGAAGATGACAGTCAGTAGGAATGAGCAACTGAATGGTAAAGTGGAAGAATTAGAGATTGTAGTCAGTAAATAATTTAAGGTTGGAGGTTTAGAAGTAGGAAGTGAAAATCACAAAAAAGTCAAAGGCCTGGTTGTTTTAATATTTTTAGCATTTGTAGTTTAACAATTTTGAATATAATAAACATTCTGGCATTTTGACCAGGTTCATAAAAGTATGTGATTTAAGTTGATTAAGGTTGCTGAAGGGGTTTTAAAAAAAAGTAAGAGTGTGATACGGACGTGGCATTTTGGAATAATGAAGTCTTTTTCCTGGGATCTGAAAGGTTATCACATAACAGATGGATGGGCAGAAAAGACAAGCAAAGCCAAGAAAATTTCTAAAAAGTGGTCTATAGATGAAGAGGTTAGGTTAGACAAAAACACAAGCAAAGGCAAGTGGGCAAGGTTGGGAAGAGAACAGAAATTAGACAGGTAGGAAATTAGGCAGGTCCTGAGATAGGTCTTTAATCAAAGACTGTTAAAACAAAATTTAAAAAAAACCTTTAAGTCCTATTTCCTTTACTATAGTGTTAACTTTCTGTTTTAATGAAAATTTGAGGTTTTCTCCAGGTTTCTAAACACCTAAGTGTACATATAATAGTGCCTTCTAAGAAAACAGAGTTTTGCAATTGTGTATAACTGCTTACATAAAAGTAATCTGGTTTCTCTCCCTATGTTTTTGTTTTGTTTTGAGGTGATGGTCTTAAATTATACAATCTGCTATAAGACAAGAATTAATGATATGCAAAATATATAAAAGCAGCTTTTAATGGTTGCATTTGTTCAATAAACTTAAATAAAAATTAAATGCAGTGGCACCTGAGGAACTTTTCCCTCACACATTATCTTGCCCATTAAACATAAGAGGGCAGCATGGCTAGTTTTCCATTATCGTTTAAAATCACAGTAAACAGAAAATGATAAAGCTAACAGAATTTCAATAATTTATAGGCGGAAAAGAAAAAGGTAAGACTTTCAAAATATGCAAAACACATATTTATGCAACCAAATTTAAGTGATCCCATTTTAAATCCAATTAAATCAATCTAATATTGGAGAATGATGGAGTTGAGGAGTGACCAAGAGAGCAAAGCATAATTAATCACATTCACACTAAACTAGTTTCCCCCAAATACTATCTCACAAACATCTAAAGAACAAAAATACCATGGATATATAAAAGGATAAATCTGAAACAGAAACATCTGCACACATCTGATCTGTGAACTGTCGTGAAAGGCAGGCCTACTTCTGGGCTTTGTAGAAATAACAGAAATTTAAGTCCTGGTTCAATGTACCACGAATATCAATATGAGCACTTACATACTCAACGGGGAAATGTTTTTGAGTGTTGAAACTCAAGAGTTGAAAACAAAAAGCAGAAATAACATAAAAGTAGATTTATAGGTCTCATGACAAGATTAGCTAGTTAAGAAAAATAATAATAATCTTTTCATGCTGTGGCACTGATTGTTAGCAGAAGACGGATCATCACACCTCAGCTCCAAGAGTGGTATTCACCAGCGCCACTACTGGGACATAAATGCCACCAGGCATTACTGACAAAATGGGCGGGCAAAAGTCAGCTTTTCAAGGGTGATTACAACTCCGGTCATTTTTCTCTTTTTCAGACTACTGATGAAAATTTCATGGAGTAAACAGGAAGTAGTGGAATAGCTGCAACACTTTAAGAATTGGCTGCAACTCCTCTTCATTTGTATAATTTCTCCAAGTCCAGTTTGCCCATGGCAATCATGGGGGCATAAAAGAACCAAACAGAGAAGAGTGATTAAGAAGGTAAGTTTCAGAATCCAAGAGTCATGTGTTTGCATACAGTCACTGTGTGATCTCTTAATTACTTTCATCTTAATCACTGGGATTATAAAACAGGAATTATAAAAACACATCACAAAAGTACTGCCCTCAAAAAGTTGTTGTAAAGGCAAATGAAATGTCTGTAGTGTTTATTACAGTATTTTTCATTCAAATTGTAATAAACATCATCATCATCCCAGCCTAAATTTATTATTCGTAAACATTTTACATGTTTTTTTCTCTGTTCTTGATGTTCACCAATTTCTTCCTATGAATACTAGAAAAAATAATTTCTTTCCCAACCTTCTTCATATTATCACATAAAATGCTTAACCTCAAAGTATTAACAGGAGAATTTAGATGTCCTTGAATAACCTGATACCTGGAAGATTTTGTGAGTCTATCATTATAGTCTATATTTACAGTTTTAGGAAGTTTCCAAAGTACAAATATTCAAGTTAAACAGTAGAGATTTAAATGAAATCCAATTTTATAAAGCTTTACTGTTCAATATAGTATCCATTAGCCAAATGTGATTATTGAACACTTAAAATGTAGCTTAGACTAAATTGAGATGTTTAGTATAAAGTACACACTGGATTTCAAAGACTTAGTACATAAAATGTAAGATATTTCATTGATAATTTTTCATATTGATTACATGAAAAAATGATATTTTGAGCTGGGTGTGGTAGTACAGATCTACAGTCCCAGCTATTCTGGAAACTAGGGGAGAAAGAATACTTGAGCCTAAGAGTTCAAATAGCGGAGCCCGGGCAAAAGAGCAAGACCCATCTCTTCAAAACAAACAAATAACAACAATAAAAGATTATTTTGAATATGAGTTAAGTAAGGTATGTTATTAAAATGAACTTCATTTGAGTAATTTAAAATTATATATGTGGCTTACACTTGTTGCTCTCATTATGATTCTACTGGACAGCATTTCTGTACAATGAGAATACAATGACATAAAACAATCAAATGATTCTCTGGAGGACTACGTATACCTGTAGAATAGACAGCTGACTTACCCTGACTTCTATTTGCTACATTAAGATAAATCTCTGACAGTCATAAGCAAAATACAGGCTGTAAATGGGCCAGCTAAAGGAAGTGCTTCAAGTCTACTGTAAATGTGCTTGTTTTTACAACATTTTACTTGGGAATCTAGTTTTTAGTTTGCCATTTATACTTTTAGGGAAGCAATCTTGAATTCTGATTAACTTAGTGGTAACCTGAATTGTTTCTTTGGGGACAAAGAAAGCTGTGACACGTTTCTTTAGGAGGCTTTGGGGCTGCTTGGCCAACCTCAATCTCAATATCTAATTGGAATTGTCCATTCTTCTCTCATTTGTAAGAAGCCTTAATAAATAGAATGCAAATATGGCTTACAGCAAAATGCTAAGCCACAGTGGAAAGAATCCCTCCCTCATCCTCAGGAAGTATCTCTCTGCCCTCCCTCCCCAACAGCAGAGTTTCTGAGGTTCATAAAACAATAACATATGAAACATATTTCCTTTCTTTGTCAAGCATTTCCCCGTATTCTTAAGCCTTAAAAGGTTAATACTATTTACTCCTTTCTATCTGGCAGGCTATAGTTTATCATATTTTTTAAACTGACATAAAATAAAAAAGCAGTAAGGAAAACATCACAAATAATCAAAACCAATCTCTGCATCAAGGAAACGTATTTATTTGGACCATTAAAAAGTAAGCTAATACATCTTTCAAAATGAACTGTAATCTCCTACATCATTCTATAAAAGTATACCAAGTTCCAATACAACCTTTTCACATAAAGCCAGGTGTAATCATGGCACAAATGGAAAAGCAATTTCAGGAAGAAGAAATAAATGTTTCTGTACATTACCCATATATCTATTTTTTCAATCACAATTTTACCTACTTTGGGTGTTAAAAATAACAAACATTCTATCCACATAAACTAGGCTACTCAGACATTTGCAAAGCCCAGTCCCTGCACTTTGGATTTGTTAGGTAGGTAGGAAATCAAGGGAGCCAAAGCTACAATGTATCATTTCCTGCAGTGAAGGATATCACAGGAAAATTCAGTCAATAGCTGTCACCACTGAAATTGAAATGAGTTTGGGTTTTTTTCTCCAGCTAAATCCCTGGTAAATGGAATCCAACTTGTATTAGCCCAGTTGATTTTTCCCTGCAGTTATTCCAAATGAGAACAAAATCAATAATATTCTGTTTTAAAATTGGTTGAATGTATTTTTCCACAAGCATAAATTTTATTCAACTTTGTTTAAAAAAGAAATCTCCACAGAAAACTACCATCAGACAACATGCAGTATAATATAATGATCTATTTTTCTTTATAACTGGGAGAAGCTGTGTAATTCCAAGAGGCTAAAATATCTAACAAAAATCAGGACCATATGGGTTTCCATACAGGCAGGAACTAGACATGGTACAACTGCTACTTTATTTTATGTTTGCCTCATATTCCCCATGTGGTCCATATTTTCCTATTTATTCCAAGTTATAACCAAAATCCAGTGAACTCCAAGACAAGTAAAAGCTGCATCTCATTTTTCTATAAAAATATCTGTACATTTGTCAAAAGACATTGAACTACACCCTTTAAATGAGTGGATTTTTGGTATGTGAATTATACCTCAGTAAAATTGATTTTAAATGTAAAATACACACATACACCCCTATAATATATATTCAAACTACAGCCTTACATAGGTTATTTTCACCATGTAACTTTAAGATGCCCAAAATATATCTACTTTCATGAGTAAAAATTTTATGTTCCTTTACTCCCTATATCCTTAGTGCATATTCTGGTAATATAATGAACCCTAAAAGAGGTGGTTTTGGTTTGGGGTTGCTTCCACGGTAGTCAAATGACTACAGTAAAGAAAGGATTCATAATAGGGTAGATATGAAAAAGTGAGAGGCCAAGGGAATAAAGTTCCAACATTCAGCAAAATTAATACATGAAAATGATGGACAATGTCTTCCTGTTCCCCCATACGTAATTTACAGAATGTGGAATGCTTCTGAGATGAGCCATTACACATTTAAGGCATTCTAGGATTATCCCCTCACATCTGTTCCCCAATAACAGCCACAATGTTTTGGGAGTTTTGGTGGGGGGTGCCGGGACAGTTAATGGGGATTATTACTAAAAGTCACAGTCCAAGTCACATTACATCCTTTCCTTACATACCGCTTTAGTCTCACATAGCCATTGACAAAGCCTCATAATGTTTAAGTGTTTCATTTCAAATATCAAAAGAGCAAGGTATGCAACAGTTTTGTTTGGGTTTTGTTTTTAAATATAAATGGTCAACATTTGAAGAAGTCATTGGTAAGAGAAAAAGAGAAGCACTTTCCTGAGATCGCATAGAGGAATAGAAAGTACTCTCTGTCCTCCATGATTAGTTCCTGATTCCATGAAGAAGAGTAGCATGTCCCCAAACAAAAGACAAAAACAGCTGTACATTTCTACAAAGGTAAAAAGCATTTCTTTATGAGAGTTATCCCTTTGAAACAACAGAAAATCCATCCGCTTTTTGTCCAAATTACCCTCTCATTCAGTCTCAACATTAGGCAGCTTGGAAAACGTAATTAAAGGTAAAATTTTAAAATCTGAAAGTTTCTATAATTCACTCATCCATTTCTTCATTTATTCATTCATTCAAGTGTCTACTGAGGTCCTATTATGCCATTCATATAACTAATGGGGAGATAATGGTAAACAATACAGCCAAATTCCTTGCTCTTGTGGAACTTATACCCTAGGCAAAAAAATACCGAACAAACAAATAAAGTGATCGCTCCAACTATTGATGTTGCTGTGAAGAAAACATAACATAGTGAGATAATATTACAAGGCACTTGTGTGGGTGGCTTTACATTGGATGATTAAGAACAGACCTCAGTAAGACCTGAGAGGATACACCGCTATACACATTTTTGTTTGTTTCCACAGCTGTACATATTTGATGACTATTTCTGGTAGATGGTATGTATGCAGTAAGTCAAGAACCAAGGTAGCACTATCAAAAGTGGACATTGAAAATTCACCTTGTATTATCCTTTCTAGCACTACTTTCTAAATAGTAATTAGAAACAATTGAGAGTGCATTAAACTTTTGGTGAGTCTTGGTAGTCTGCCTTTCCTCAGCTCAATTTATTGAATTTTGTTTTGTTTTTACTCTGAGTGAATAAAGGTTAATTGGTTCTGGAATGCCAGGTGGTGTTCTTAGGTTAACTAAACATTTAGACTCACAAGACTACCAGCCACTTGTGCTATCATTTTACTTGGAAAGATCCAGGACAGGAATGACAGATTGCTAGCTGGGCAGCTTCAAGTATTCCTCTTGTATGGAATCCTTACCACAGTCCTACACAGGCGGATAGTTCTTTCAGGTGCAGAGGCAAAATCCCCACCCGTAGGTGTGAGAGCTGCCATGACTTAGGAGCCTCGTGACCCTCAGTAGCCACAATTTCTTGTAACAGCTCCATAGGTACAGCTTTTCCAGCACTACCTCAGATTTGAAACTCTAAGTCCCACTACTATGATTTTTTTAAGTATGTAATTATTTAAATATATTTCAAATACGATATGAACTATACTATCAAACACAGTAAACATTAATTAAAACCAGTTATTGAAATTGAAATTTCAATTAATTAAAATTAAATAAAATTAAAAATTCAGTTCTTTAGTAGCACTAGCCACGTCTCAAATATTCAACAGCTATAAATGACTACTGGATTAAACAGTACAGGCATAGAACACTTCCATCATCACAGAAAGTTCTATTACATAGCATTCGATAAGTTACTTTTTGTTGTTAATAGAGCACAAATAATGCCACAGTACCTTCTCAGGTCTTTATGAATGTTATTTCCCCTAACATTATTATTTTGTACTTTATTAGTACTTTATGACTAATACAGTATAAAATGACTAATTTTCTTTATTACCTAACTAGAGAGGAATCAATGTTCTAAAAAAAACCCAATGAGTGAAGAATATGAAATTTAATTACAGATACTAAAACTATTAAAAAAGTGTAAGAAATTATAAATTTTGCTTTCCACGAAGGCTCCCAGTATCCACAATGCAGAAATTCCTGAGAAACTCTGGAGTCAGAGGACTAAGGGAAATCTAAAATGACTGGCTAAAGATAAGCTACAAGACCACTGTGACAGGCGAAGTTTCACTATTTCCATGATGGTGCTCTCATATAATCACATATCTCCACTATACCAAGAGTCATGATTTATTATAATTACTTTAGTTAAAATTCTCTTTTTACTGATAACTATTCAGTCCTACAAAGACAGAAATAAAGGTATCCCTAGAACCTAATACCATGTGAGGCAACCAGTAAAAGCTCCTTTAATATGTGTTCAATAAACAATAAATCAAACAAATTCTTAGAACACTAAAAGGTGTGCGAGCACGTATTACTGAACAGCTCTCACACCAAGTACCTCCAGACGTCTCGGCCACTATATATAATCTCATTATGACGTCTACTATTTATAGCACTATTTATTTGCCTTGTCCTACATAGGTGGCTGACAAGACAGGAAAGATTTTTCTATCTTCCTTCTATATCATTAAAAAGAAAATCAGCAACCTTTTATATTTCTGTAAGAAATTATTTCTTATGCCTTTTTTCAACTTTAAGTAACAAAGTGAATTAACTACAAAACTCCAGGAAACGTCAGCATTCTATATAAATTAAGACTAGTGACTTAACCTGTAAAACTGATGAAAAGTGATACAAAAAGTTCTTTTCACTCCATACTCCCACCTCAAAAGAAAACCTTCACTAGAAGAGGCTGAATCAGTGATCCTCCAAATATGCTCTAATTCCTGGATCCTTTGAATGTATTAGGTTACGTGGCAAAGGGGCTCTGCAGATGTAATTAAGGTAAAAGGATCTCAGATGAAAAGATTATCCTGGAGATCCCCATGATCTGATCTGATCACATGGGCCCATAAAAGCGGAAAACTTTCTCAAGTTGGAGGCCTTGTGACATAGCAGTGTAAGTTAGAGAGACTTGAAGCATGGGAAGGCTGTGTGATGGGACTCACAGGCATGGACTACAGAGGCCTCCAGGAAATCATGGAAACCATGAGAAGGAATGTGGGGAGCCTCAGGAGGAAAGAACAGGCTTCAACTGACAGCCAGCATAAAAACAGGCTCTCCAACAACTTAAAAAACTTGGAAGCAAATTCTTCCCCATAGCCTCCAGTAAGGAACATAAGCCTCGCTAACACCTTGATTTTAGCCACGTCCGATTTCTAACCGACAGACTATGAGATAATAAATGGGCATTGTTTTAATCCACTAAATGTGTGGTAATTTGTTAAGGCTGGAATAGAAAACTAAACTGGTCACTTTTTATTTTCCTTCTGTAAAAAATGCTAGCGTTGTTTCTAAAGATCAGGGAAATTTATATATACATGTATTTGTTACGCATATAGACCTACGACACGTGTGATTTTTAATACTAAAGGAGTGTTTGATAAAGTGGCTATAAAGGCTCTAATCTAAAAATTTTAAATTCGGCTTCCTCAATTCCATCTTTTTCCAAGTCATTCGTTCAGTTGTTAAGAACCCTGCCACTTCTTTCTCACCTAAGCAACATGGCACTGTTAGGCTAATGAACTTCCCTGTATTTTTTTTTTTTTTTTTTTGAGACGGAGTTTCGCTCTCGTTACCCAGGCTGGAGTGCAATAGCACGATCTCGGCTCACCGCAACCTCCGCCTCCTGGGTTCAAGCAATTCTCCTGCCTCAGTCTCCCAAGTAGCTGGGATTACAGGCGTGTGCCACATGCCCAGCTAATTTTTGTATTTTTAGTAGAGACGGGGTTTCACCATGTTGACCAGGATGGTCTCGATCTCTTGACCTCGTGATCCACCCGCCTCGGCCTCCCAAAGTGTTGGGATTACAGGCGTGAGCCACTGCGCCGGACCTCTGTATTTTCAGTTATACACCACCTAGGTTGCTGCTGTTCTTTGTTCTTATTTCCATCTGATGTGCTAGAAAACATCTATGCTGCAATTCCTTCTGCATAAAGTTATTATAGCATTTTTTTCTCCCCAGTTACTTTGTCTGAACACAGAGAAACTGTTCACATTCTACAATTTTCTTCACAGGTTTATTCAACCCCAAAAGCTATACATATCTGATTAAATGGCAATGATTAAGTAAAAGTAGATAAATCTATGCTTGATTGAATATTACACAGATACTTAAAATTAGAGTCATGAAAATCAACTTCCTACTTTATTACATAGTTATACCTTTATTAAGTGAAAATTTTAAAAGTTAACCAGTTTAATTATAATTACATCTAAGTATGCATAATGTACGTTCACAACACAAGCTTATTGGTGGTTGTATTTGGGAGGGAGGTAATTTTATATATTTTGACTATACATTTTACCAAAAACATTAAATTTGTATCATAATTCACAGGCAGACACTGCCTCTCATAAGCCTTCCCACCACTCTCTTTACTATCTACTTGATTAATTGCAGCAAGTATTCTGGTGCAGCCTTGGGTGTGTGTGTCGGTGGGAGGAGGGGGAACTGTTTATAAATTTTGGTCCTCTTTCCCCTTAAAAATATAAGCATCTTGAGTAAGGGACTACATCTATGAGTTCCTTTGTACCCAATCAGAGTACCAATTATAGTGTCCTTAACATAATAAGCTGATTCTAACAAAATGCTGACAAGTATACCTCTAAGAAGACATTAACATTTTCCACAGAGATGTGAAAAAAATTTTAATTCAAAGGTGACAAGGGAAAACAATATATTCTCATTTATTAATATCTTACACAGCACCTGGAAAACCACCTCTGTAATCACCAAACTAAAAGCTTGTGCTGCTGCATGTAGAAAAGGAAATAAATGTTCAAGGTACTGCCAGAGACTAGAAACAGGTGATGAGAAAGAGCTAACAAACAGCGGAAGCATGTGGGCCACGCTAATGACGCTTTCATTTCAGCCCTCAATTGATGAAGCCCCTATCTACTAAACCACTTTCTGGCATTTATTTTCATATACCACAATAGATACATGAACGCCCACACAATTTTCTGACTTCAAAATGAGAACTAATTCAAAAAGAAAACAATGATAACTGTACCACTGTGGATAGTAGGAAAAGCTTTCTTACAGAGATTACATGTCTGATAAAAAACTTGTGACAGCATATTCTTTAGAAGAGTAAATAGAGATGTGTGCATATTAACCAAATGTACTGCCTTAAAAAAATGATTTTACAAAAGTAGTCTGTAATAATACCAACTGAAGGAAGATGCTTTATTTTATATGATTTTAAAATAAAGATCAGTATAAACATCTGCTTGCAAAATCAATATGCATTAAAAGTTAATCCATATGATGCAGTCCAAGTACTTATTGTAAGTAATACTTGTCTTTCTTAGCTTGTTTTATCTTTATTTGATTTCTAATTCATTCTTGGGCTGAAACATGCTCATAAAATTATGGTGCAACAAATACACATTTTAAAAATTAGTTATTCTTTAATGACAAAACATTAAACAATAGCAACTTTTTTTTTTTTTTGGAGGCAGGGTCTCGTTCTGTCGCCCAGCCTGGAGTGCAGTGGTGCAATCCTGGCTCACTGCAGTCTCCGCCTCCCAGATTCAAGCGATTTTCCTGCCTCAGCCTCCAGAGTAGCTGAGATTACAGGCACATGCCACCACGCCCAGCTAATTTTTGTATTTATAGTAGAGACCAGGTCTCACCATGTCAGCTAGGCTGGTCTCGAACTCCTAGCTGGATTACAGGTGTGAACCACCGCGTCCAGCCAGTAATAACAACTATTACAGTGACATATAATATGCTGTCCCCCAATGCACTTCTTATCTTGAAGTGGAGGGATGAAGGAGGAAGAAACATACACTGTAGGCATTATTTTTAAGGGGGGAAAATTCTCAATCACACAGCTAAAAGTTATCACATGTAGAATATGGGCTGCAAGTTTTCCTCTCTAGTTGCCCCTGTTTATACTTCATATTTATAAGTGAGTTAATCAATAAAAATAACCATCTTTAATATACACCCTTGCTAGCCTAATACCATTTTTATAAATACTATCCGATGGTACCATCATTAGGATAGCAAAGACACTTATTAAAATCAACTTTTACATTCAAGGGAACATCTCCCAAGACCTTTATGTTCTCCAAACTACAAAACCAGTGAATGAGTTAATTCACCCTAGAAAATGCAGTGACATATAACCATGAGAATGACAGTAAAGTCACAATGAGATGCAAGCTCCTTGGATTACATATCTAATAATATGCAATTTGGTGAAAGCAGAAATAATGATATATACAAATTCTCTCTGAACTTTACATTCTTGTAAATCTAAGTAAGTTTATTTCTTCCAACAGAAAAGTTCCTGGTATCAATTTTGAAAAAATGGTAAAGTCTTATGAAATAATTCATCTGAGTAGAGGGAAGAGCAGTATTTTTCACTAGAAAAACTAGGTTTTCTTGGCCGGACACAGTGGCCTACATCTATAATCCCAGCACTTTGGGAGGCTGAGACAGGCAGAATACCTGAGGTCAGGAGTTTGAGACCAGCCTGGTCAACACAGTGAAACCCATCTCTACTAAAAATAAAAAATTAGCTGGGTGTGGTGGGACACACTGTAGTCCCAGCTACTTGGGAGGCTGAGACAGAATAGCTTGAACCCAGGAGGAGGAGGTTGCAGTGAGCCGAGATTGTGCCACTACACTCCAGCCTGGCGACAGAGCAAGAAGACTTCATCTCAAAAAGGAAAAAAGAAGAAAAATTAGGTTTTCTTAATGAGAACGTCATGAGGCTCCATCATCAACCTGTAAAATAGGGATTATGATAAATAACCATCTACCAGCCACACTAGGTTGTTCTTAGTATGCACCAAAAAGCTAGCTTGGAAAGTACTTTTAAAACTTCAGTCAGTTTGATGTCCTGGCCAATTCCCTTCTACCCTTTCTGAAACACTGTCCATTCAATTATCCCCTCTTACACCCACAGTACTCATTTCTGCCTTAACCTGTAGATATGCTCGTCTTACCAATCTTAAGGAAAAAAAAAAAACACTTTCTTCAACCATGAAGCTCACAGATGCAGTCCTTTCTCCTTACATATCCTCAGAATTAAGCTCAACCAGGAATAGCCTACTCCCTGTATCTCCACAGCCTCATTTCTTATTCATTCCTCGAATCCTCACAAGACTTGTACCTGTATCCACGTCATTACATATATTGTGGGTAAGCCTCCAGGGGTGCCCAGATGCCTAATCCAACTGGCACTGGCAGTTCTGATCTGACTTCCCTAAGGCATTTGACAGTGTTACCAACTCTTCTTGAAAATTTTCCCTTAGCACCCATGATACCACCATCCTTTTTTGTGTTACTGTTTTGTTCCAGACTCCTCTCTGGTATTTTTACTGGTTTCTCATATCCCATATCCTGCACTGCCAATCACAAGTTATTTAAACACTGATATTCGGTGGGTCCTACTGAGAACACTTCAGCCTTTTCTTATCTCTTAATACTCTCTTCCTGAGTGATCTCAACCCTTCCCTTTATTTTAACCATGACCTACACAGAGATGATTAGCAAATGTCTCCCTGATGTAAACCTCAGTCTTCAACTGCAGGTCTGTATTCAGCTACCTACTAAACATTCCCCACATATGTCCCCACAGGTAGTTCAAGCTTAAAATGTCTGAAACTACCGAAATTACCATCTAAGCAATCATATTCATTCCCTAATTGCCTTGTCTTCCTTTGTTAATTCTCCTTCTTAATGACAACATTATCCCTCAAGTGAGATTCTAGTTCAGTCCATTCAGCCTGAGAAAGCTGACTGATAAAAATAATAAAACAACAAAAAATAAGAATAAATTTCAGTCCAATCTGAGCTCCCACTGAGAGCCACTACTGTGCCAGAATGCACAGAAACCAAAACAATTAAGTCATGGCCCGATTACTTAAGGAAATAATTCCACAAGGGAGACAGTTCAATTAATAAAATTATGTACCTTGCATTTAATTCTGAAGGAAAATGTTGCAAATTTTATAACTTGTCCCAGTGCCTCTCTCTCAGATCAAACCTAACTCCCTGAAAACAGAGATTGTCTCCTTTTTATTTTCAAATTCTAAGCACATAATGGGCACCAAGTAACTAATGAGTGAATGGATGATACTAATGAATAAAAACACAGTTGTACTGTCGTAAGATGCTGAAGCAGGATGTTGTGCTGTGCTTGAGAATTGGATTCAACTAAAAAAGTCTGGACACATCACTTCTGCATTCTCAAAATAATATATATGGTTAAGCAATATTCTAGATTATTAGATTGGCAAAGTGTTACCCTAATTCTCTTTGAGTCTCTAAATCCTGTAAAATTATTTGAGAATTTCTCTGTATTGCTACTTCAATTTTTACAGGTATTTGTATTATGTCCCAAATCAGTTTTATTGACGAATTTAATTAAAATGTTACTCGTCATTCCTGTTTCATCATTAGAGGCAATAAACAAAATTAGGCCTAATAATGATCTCAGTATCAACCTCATAATGTCCATCCTCCTCTAGATAACATTTAAATTACACAATTCATGCAAATTGGTAATTTTTTTCTTAAAAAATATTATTAGAATCTCTCAAACCAAATAATATTAATTCCTATTTAGAACTAAGCAAAAGGAAGATAAAAGAAAAACATTACATTTAGACAAGCAAAAGCAACCATTCAATATTCTTCAAAGGCATATCACAAGGTTACTTTGTAGAACAGGAAGTGTCAAAGTATGCACATCAGCTGCCACCCGACATATAGATGTCTCTGACATGGTAACAAAATGAGAAACCGTTCGGTTTAATAATAATAAAAAAGCAACATCAGTGGGCGGATATTACATGTAGCATCTAGTCCTGGTTGCCTAGCAACCAGTCATGAGTGAACTCCACAGAGAATAAAAGCCCTAAACAAATGTACAGTTTGTGCAACTTTCAAGGACTCAAAGAGATGTGTGAGTAGTTAATCTAAATTCTAGCTGGCAATTACCATACTGAGATGGAGGAAGGAGAATTCATCATTATCTCTCAGAATCAACTGTAAGATTAACTAGAAGCAAGATTCAACCCTTTAGGTTTTTACCTTTTGAACCAGTGGTTTTCTAGAAAAGAAAAATTTTGACAGTATGACTTATAAATTATAAATAGTTTACGCAGAAAAAAACCCAAAATTTCACTAACATATAACTTGCATTCATTCACTCTTTCATTCAACAAAACATATGATAAATACCTATCATGCACCAGATACTGTCTCAGCTGCTGAAAATACAAATATGAACATCACTTTGCAAGCTCTCAAATATACTATAATGGAGAAATCAAACAGTACACAAACAATAACAATATCACAGGTTCTGTAATACAGAGGAGGGCATGCGATATTATAAAAATATCTATAAAAGACTCCCAATTCACACTAGGGAAGTTAATTAATGGTCAGGGAAAACTTATCAGAAGAGGTAACACTTGAGAGGAGTCTTAAAAGACAAGCAAAAGTTGTTATAAAAGTGGGGCATGGGGAGAATATAAACCTATTTGCGTATTAATATACATCTATAATATATTTTAAATACATTTGTCTAAAATATATATTTATATTAATACATTTAAAATATTTTAAAATTATATTAAATATATTTAAAATGTTTTAAATTATATATATTATGTATATTTAACTTTACCTAAATAGAAGTGGCAGAAGGAAAAACATTTGTAAGTGAGCAAAAAACAGGTTGTATTAAAGGAACTTCACAGCATTTGGTGAAGTTAGGATCTCAGTGTTAAAACAGTGGTCCAAAGAGACAAACAGGCCAGGCGTCTTCCAGAATGACCTCTTATGCCAGGCTAAGAAGTTCAGGCTTCATCCAGAATGAAATTGGAGAGGCAGAGATGGGTCTTAAGCCAACAAATAATATAAACACACAAGGCAATGATGTGAAATATATTAAGGACAAAGCAAACAGACGAGAGGCTATGATAGCAAGAGAGATATTGAAGAAATAAAATTACCAGCAGAGTTGAATGCGGAAGGCGGGCATTGAGCAAGAGACGCAAAAATAATTTCTGGAATTCTTAACTAACAAAGATAGAGCTCTAGGGAATTTAACAACTATATATAAATATTGTTATACATAAAAATGTATGCTACTTAGTCCCTGATGAAAGTCTTGACCCCCTCCCTTCTTCTTAACCCAACAAAACAATTACACAAAGGTTAAAAAGTAGCTGTCTGGGAAGAAATAGATATCAGAGAGGAGAAAGAAGAGGCAAGGAAAGGGGAGAGGGGAGAAAGAAAAAAAGAAAAAATAAAGAAAACTAAAAGATAACAAAGTAAAATCTATCCATACTTCTGAAAGAGATGTTTAAAAAGAATTTTTCAAAACCATAAAGGAAAACACCATTGGTGCCTAACTACATAAAACATGAAAATGTAGGTATGTTGACTAACACAATTTTAGAATTTTATAAAGTAAGTCTGTAACAAATACAACAAAGAGTTACCATCCATTAAAATATCTAAGAGCAAATAAGCTTGGGAGATGCTATCAATAAGTGAGCAAAGAATACAGGTAGTTAATCCCACTTCAAAATAAGAATAATTAATTATTAATAATAAACAAAATGCATAGGATCACGATAATATCTCTATGTCTAACCTATCATTAACTGTTTTAGCTGCCCTATCTCGTTCAGAGTTTAGCTACACGGCAGTTTTATACAAATATGAGCATACAGGTAGAATAAGATTTTGAACAAGAAATATACATATATACTTAAATCTTTAAAATGGTTCACACCCTTTGGCAAAGTAATTCCAATTCTGAAAAAATGATCTAAAACACAGATAGAGGTTAATATTCAGCATTATTTTACAGTCAGAGAAAAGAAAAAAACAAAAAACACTGGAAATGGTCCAAAGCTTCCCAAAGGGAAATAAATATGCTATAGTACAGGCATACAAGAAAATATAATGTAGTCACTAACAATAATGTTTTTAGAAAGATTTTAATACTAGGGGAAAAATATTACAATGTTTAAAAAATGGAAAAAATAGTCATATAAACTATAATTTCAACTCTTGGTTGAAAAATAAAGGGCCGGGTGCAGTGGTTACACCTGTAATACCAGCACTTTGGGAGGCCGAGGCAGGTGGATCACCTAAGGTCAGGAGTTCAAGACCAGTCTAGCCAATATTGTAAAATCCTATCTCTACTAAAAATACAAAAATTAGCCAGGCAAGGTAACGCATGCCCGAAATCCCAGCTACTCGGGAAGCTGAGGCATGAGAATTGCTTGAGCTCGGGAGGCAGAGATTGCAGCGAGCCAATATTGCACCACTGCACTCCAGCCTGGGCAAGAAAGCAAGATTCCATCTCAAAAAATAAAAAATTTAAAAAACATAGATAGGATAAATATTACTTCTGAGTAGTGATAATAGGTTTTTCCTTTTCCTTTCCTGTATGTTCTATTTTTTAAATAATGAGATATTATTTTTGTATTTAGTAATGAACTCCATCCATCTCATCAATCCTCAATAAACATACGCCTTAACTTTGTATTTACATAAATATCTCATTCATTTGAGATCCTTCTATGAAATTAGTCATCTCTACTCATTTAACTTAAACTTATCAAGTAGTTCTACACACTGTTGTTGAATTAAAAGAGCTTTCTACAGTGCCCAAAAGTCAAGGGTAACAAGTACATGGTATTAAGAACTTCAATTTAAATAATGGAATAAAAGCAAAAACAAAAGCAAACTTTTAGTAATTGAAGGGGTTTAACCACTTTAATATACTTTATTCACTTTAACGCATATGGATGTAATAAGCATAACAAGGCTGTGCCTTTATATTACCTGAGGTGGTTTAGCAGAGGCTGAAGTCTTTCATCAGACTGCACAGCAGGCAAGGACCTGGCTGTTAACTAAAAGTAGGGAAGAAAGTTAGTAAAAACAGCAAAGGCTGAACACTGAACATATTTGGATTCTAAATGTAAAATGGGTTGAAGAGCAGATAGGGAGGCAATATTTTAAAATATAAGAAAATATTTCTATTTTTCAAATCAAAAAATTATATAAAAAGTGGGTACATTATGTGATCAAAGCTGGCTACATGGTTCTAAGGACACAGAGTATGTCACTAAGGTTAAAAGTAATAGTAAGCAAAACAGAGAGTGAAAGGGAGTGCCCTGAGTTCATGAAAAAGCATTCATTCATTCATGAGATTATCTTTGTAAATAAAAATGGAAAAACTTCTAAATGTAAAAATGTGTGACAACCAAACTTATAACGCTAAGGCCTAAGATGATGAAGAAATTGAAAAGAGAAATTCTGATTCATAGCTAAGCCGCTTTGTAACTGGTTACACACAGAAGTGTATGTACTTCATTCTATCAGCCACATGACTGTAAGGAACCAAGAATATTTTTTAAGTATGCAGAAGCAACTCCAAAGTATTTAATATTAAAATCTGCCCTCTAATTGATCTAAGAAAAAAGAAGTCAGAGCCAATACTGTGTACCAACTTGACGGTATATCATGAAAATGTGAATTTCTGATATATTTTATTACAACAGTATTAATTATATACCTATGTATCTCTATTTTCTTCTCTGTTCTTAAGAGAATGCCCTTTTTTAGAATCTGACACAAGGAAATTAAAGACATTCATTCAATATAATCAGATAGCTTGAGGTAAACAATAAAACATCAAAACAAAAATAAAAGATAAATCTCTTCAAGATTCAATTATGATCAAAATAATTCTCATATTCTACCAATCAATCATTTAACAATTCACAAAATAGAACTTTAAGACAAGCAACAAACTGAAAGATATCCTTTGGGTTTATGCAGTGTATCCTCTCTAATTTTTTTCATACATTAATTAAAATTTCCTAAAAATGGAAAACAGACATTTAATTCATCAAATCTAATTTTCATAGTATGCAAATAAAAATAAAACTATCATCTAAAAATATCTTTTACAGGTACTGATTGACTTACAACCTATGCAACTTACGACCATTCGACTTTACTACCACAATTGCTAGCCATGACTGCTCTGCATCTGGCAGCGCAAACGTTGCCCAGCTGGGCGTACGACAGTGCGGACCAGCTTCCGGCAGCACTACCATCTCCGCATGCACCATTTCAACTGTACATATAGCTTACTCAACTTACGGCCAAATCGTAACTGTACAGATAGCCTACTCAACTTACGACCAAATCGTGTTACGACCGGTCTGTCGGAACCAATCGTGGTCGTAAGTCAAGCACTAACTGTATTTGTGAAAAATATGAAGTACCATATATGAAGTCATTTTTATTTAATAATTTCTAATAAAAATGGAAAAGCTTTCCCAATTTTGCAAGAGTCAACACATTGACAAGACAAAGTTACTAATTTAAAATAAAATAAAGTGAGACAATTAATCTGCTGCAATTTTAGCACAATCAACAGACTTTCAGTACCCCTGAGAAATACTAAGTCTTATATTTTGTAACATATAAAATGTTATCAAGGTTATCAAATTCTATAAACGAAACACTTTAATACATCTTTTATCTGTTAATGTCAAATCCTGTTACAAAATGACATTTTCATTGTTTGAGAGATTTCATGTCTCAGAACCAAAGCTATGTTCTAAAAAGATTTAAATGATTTATCTAGACATTTCAGAAATCAATTCTCTGAAAACAGGGCAGAGTGGGCTTTTTAAGTTACTTCTGTCAATCTATATACTATGCTTTCTAATCAAACTGTCTTTTCTAAATAGAAGCAAATAAACACCTCAGTAACAGCAAAATATTTCTAGACATTTGTTCAGTCTATATAGAAAAGATTTTCAAATCTACCCCTTCATCTTAATTTCAGCCTTCATTTCCTTTTCCCTAAATTATTCATACAACTCCACTGTTGTTTCTGCTGCCATTCTTGCCCATTCCCTAATTTATACCAAGGTCAGAGTGAAATTTTCAAAATGAAAGTCAACCACACCCCTAATTAAAGTCATCTAGTAATTCCCTCAGGCACTTAAGGCCAAAGTTATTACATCTTTCATCAAACATTTACTTAAAATTTTCCTTTTAGGCTTGCATTACTGAAACAATAGGCACGGAATGAGTGACTGACTATACAGCTTCTGCCAATTCCACAAAACACAATGAGACACCTCAGGTAGAAATTTTCCATAGCTCTAGCTTCTGCAACACATGCTCGATGATTTGAGTTCTCTCATCCTCCCCTTCCTACTTCCAACTTACTTTCAAGATTGAATCTCTGGCAAGAATGATTCCTAAACCAGGGAAAGGCCAATGCCCTGAGTAAAATTATTTCAAAGGAGATTTTTGAGTTTTGCAAAAATCTTCTCAACTTTTAAAACAATCAGCATTTACAAAAAGACCATGCATCTCTTCATGTTAAGGATATGAAGTAATAAAGCTATTCCAAAGCTCTTTAAAATGGCAAACCCATCTGGCTAACCTTTTGCTGACAGAATGCAAACTTCATTTTAGGAACTGCTGGCTCCATCATTTCTTCTGATATTCTTCTCTGAGCTAACACAGTCACTACGTATACCCGCTGGACTGTGAGTGGTAACTGCATCCCTAGCACTTGCAACACAAGAGATGTTTAGTTTAGTAAGTATTTATTGACTATGTAATAAATTCAAGAAATTACAACTATGTAATTTCATTAATTGATAAAAATCAAAGTATATGTCTGTTTTATAAAGCTTTTCAAATTCCTGCTTTAAGCAAAACTAAATATAAATCAAAACTAAACATAAATCAAAACTAAACTAAGTAACAATTATCAAGCCTTCCGAGAAAGCAATATACTATCACAATAAGATTTTTAGCATTTCCTTTACAACCTGAAAGCTGTATCTATCCAGGTTAAATAGACTTTGGTTTCCAAATATATTTTATTTTATTTTATTTTTATAGAAAACACAACAATGTACCTGACACGTAAATCACTAAGAATGAAAGAGAAGGAAGATCTCTCACAGTTTGCATCTGTGAAGCCTAAACGAGTTGTCTAAGTTAGGGCAATTTCATGGAAACCATCACAGAAGTTGACATCACTTATAGCTTATTTCTCATTATTGTTGAAAGGTTAGTGGTGAGTTAAGATGTCCTTTATTAAAACTATATTAGCACACTGAATTAAGCAGTACAGTTTCCACTGTTTTTAGACAAATATACCAGATTATGAACTCATATAAATCTCATTTTAAAAATTAGTATCCCTTAGTAAATTTTGCCTTTTGACATGTATTTGGTTACAAAAATAATGCATTTTACCAACTAATAATCCTCCATTAAATGCCAATAAATCAGGTGGTTACTCTAGACTTCACAACTACACAATATACCCATGTAACAAAACTACACTTGTACCCTCCTACATCTATAAAAATAAAGAAAAATGTCAATAAATATCAAATACATTCAAAATACAAGAGACAAAAGACACTTTGGAGGGAGCTGGTCCAAACTTTGTCATTTTATGCATGAGGAAAGCAGATTCCTCAGGCCACAAGCAACTAGTTGCCAGCATGGCCAGAAGCCTTCGCCTAATTCCAGAGCGCTTCTGTCTCCTTTGATTTCCTCACTTCTCAAAACAGGACAGCACTCTTCAAGATTCACTTCCCTCACAGATTTTTAGTCTTCAAGATTCACAAATTTTTTCACAAAAGTTTCTTCACATCATTTGAGATTTGGCTCAAACATCACCTCCTCGCTGAGGCCTTCCTTAACCTTGCTTTACCAAGGTTTTAGAATTTTACTTCTCAATATATAATATAACAGGCATTACCAAAGTATTGACCACAACATAGTACACAGTTCCTTCTTTTTTTTTATTTTAAGACAGACCCTTGCTTTGTCGCCCAGGCTGCAGTGCAGTGGTGTGATCTCGGCTCACTGCAAGCAACCTCCAAACCCTGAGTTCAAGTGATTCTCCTGCCTCAGCCTCCGGAGTAGTTGCGATTACAGGTGTGTGCCACCATGCCCAGCTAATTTTTGTATTTTTAGTAGAGACAGGGTTTCACCATGTTGGCCAGGCCGGTCTCGAACTCCTGACCTCAAGTGAACCAACCACTCGCCTCGGCCTCCCGAAGTGCTGGGATTATAGACGTGAGCCACTGTGCCCAGCCATAGTTCCTTCCTTCTAATCTACGTCTCTCTGATTTTTGGTGGAGGGCATTGGGTCACAACATAATTGTCAGAAATATTGACTGAATACATACTTTCTCAACAAGGGTTTGGTAAAGCAGCAGGTAATCCTTAACCCTTTGTAAAGCAGCAGGGTATTCTAACTATTACTAGGTATCTCACAACATTGATCTCTATCTGAAATTATCTGATTAATTTTCTTATGGTGTCTTTCTCTAATCACAAGAATATAAGCTCTGCCGGGCCAGGAACCTCTGCTGTCTTGTCATCACTTTCCTCTCACTGCTTAGAACAGCACATGGTATGGCCTGCAGTAAGTACTTACTAAGTTTTGTTGAGTGAACGTAAGATTTACCCCTCTCAAGTATTTCCAACAGAGGCATGAGTTTTAAAAAGTCTGCCCTAGACACTGATCCTTTTGGTCTTGCATTTCTAATTGTTTTCGTTAGTAAATATGTCCCATCAAGTAGAGGAGCCACACACATTTCTCTTATTTCCAGCTAAATGGAATATCCAAGTCCTTCTGTTTAAAGGAGGGCTAGTGCACTACCCTGCAATGTCGTTGAAACTGTGACCTCCTGGTTCAAAAGAAACAAACAGCCCAAAACTAGCAGTCCAAAACTCAAAATTATGTGAACTGAAAAATGACGAGGTTTATAAATCTAGAAAGAGCAGCTTTATTTCTCATAAAGGGTTGCAGCCTGCAGGATGGCCATTCTGATAGGCTAGGAGGCACAGCCTCTGCCCAGCAGCCAGAAACAGACACTTCGAAGAAGGAGCAAAGGAAACAGGAATTTATGCTGAGCAGGGTAGCCAAATACACATATTCAATAAGCTAGAGAAGCAGTCATGAATATTTACAAAAGGAGAAGCATGCACTCACGCAATTAGGGTTCGTGTCTCTTCATGAGTCGCGTGTAAAAATAATGGCGGCATTAGCATGATGCAAAGGCAGAGCTTTCAGGCATCAGACATGAAAAGGTAAAATAGAGAATAAGAAAACCCTCACTGTGCGTCCTTCATAGACTGACCTGAACCACTCTGTGGTTAGTAGTCTGTCAGGAGGGAATGTTGGTTAGTTGTTGTGTGGAAACTGCAAAAAGGAGAGTAAGCATCAGGTGGTTGGTTGATACCACGGATGGAATGAGTCTTTCCTAAGGGATTGTTTCTGTTTAACCTAGTGGCAATTAGCAAGGGATGGAGCATAATGAGGCATGTCCAAACTCCCATTACATCATGGCTGGGAACTCAACTTCCAAGGTTTCTTTAGGGCTCCTTTGGCTGGGGGGGCTTAAAATTTTATTTTTATTTCTCAAGATATGCTATAACAGTCACTACCAAAAGATTGACCATGACATTGTTCCTTCCTTCTAATCTATTCCTCTGGTTTTTGGTGAAGGGAGTTGAGTCACCAATTGATGATTTAAAATAAAGCAGAAATATTAACTGAATATATATTTTCCCAACATTATTAAAAATGTCAAACACACAAAGTTCTACAGTGAACACCCATTTAAAAGAAAAAAAAAAACCTAACCAGCCAACACTGAGACTGCTTCAAGAATTTATATAAACTAATTAAGGAACAGACAGTGTAAATATGACACTATTCAAATAAGACTCAGACCAATGTAAAGAAATAGGCTTTGCTATTTAAATCACAATGCTAAAATAAAAGTGTGGATTTAAACACCTTTCAAGATATTACTGCTAAATAAACTGCAGCTTCTGGTAGGTTATTTTTAATGAGTCCAAAATATTTGTCTCAAAACACCCCACCTAAAAAGGACGTAAAGTTTTAAGAACACTGAAATCTGGTCGGGCATGGTGGCTCATGCCTGTAATTCTAGCACTCTAGAAGACTGAAGTGGGTGGATCACCTAAGCTCAAGAGTTCAAGACCAGCCTGGTCAACATGGTGAAACACCATCTCTACTAAAAATACAAAAAATTAGTTGGGCATGGTGGTGGGTGCCTATAATCCCAGCTACCCAGGAGGCTGAGGCAGGAGAATCACTTGAACTTGGGAGGTGGAGGTTGCAGTGGGCCGAGATAGCGCCACTGCACTCTAGCCTGGGCAACAAGAGCAAAACTCTGTCTTTAAATAAATAAATAAATAAATATAAACACTGAAATCCAAATAGTCATTATAAGACTAACCTACTCAAGGATAGAAAAATCTGGATATAAAGCATGCTTGATTGTCGTATCTTTTCAAGAGTAAAGCAAACAAAATATTTTCTTTTTAGACTTCCCAATTAAATTAGATCTCTTTAATACAGCAAAAAGTAACTTTGATCAGAAAGGAGAAAGTAATTGTTAGAATTACATTCCGTATGCAATAACACTTTTTAACAAGTGGAGTAGGAAGCAATTTTGGTTGCACCTAGGGAAAGCAAGAGGGAAGGAGATGAGGGACAGTGGCAGCTTCAGTTTCATCAGAGATATTCTCATCCTTTCCTTGGATTCAAATCAAGAAAACTCTGAAGCAAACAGAACCCTCTAAATTTATGCCAAGGAAGAAATAAAGCTCTGGAGACTGGATCACGTAACATGTTTGCAATTCTGTTTCTTAGATTTTAGCTTAACTCTCTTTTCATTGTGTTGGTTCTATAAATAACTGGGCGAGACCAGACCTCCCTGCTTCCAATCACTGACCTTTGTTATAGATTAACCGGCCTCCTTTATTGTCCTAGATGGCATTCAAGATCCCATGACAGTTACATCTTCAATGTGGAATGTTAATTACACTTTTCCAGAAAGAAAAAGACCACCTCAACTAATCAAATCATGTAAGTATGCACTAAGCCTAACATAGAAAGATGTTGAAATTGTGTTAAACTTCCCTGCGTTTTGTCTGTATAAGTGATCCCAAGCTTCTATGCTTTGGAACACTGCCTTCCATTCTTTGGAGTCCATTTCCTGTGTGGCTAGTCGAAATTTTGTGCTTCAATAAACCCCCTTTAAACTAGACTCAAACCCTTTGATTAGTTTAGGTTGACAGTACGTTAACATTGGTTAATTTCTAGAAGTAAATACATGAATGTTCTACTATTTTGCATACATTTTTGTTTGCAATAGTTCAAGAGAGGAAGAGACGGAAGACTGACTTATTCTCTAGCAGTGGGAGGAATGGCTTGGAGGAGGGCAAGCTAAAGTAGAGGCAAAGAGATCAAGAGGGTGGCACATGCAGGGATCGAGGGCTCCAAGATAAAGAGCCAAATTATGGCAGAGGCTGTAGCATCAGAAGGACATGAGGGTAAGAAATATGTAAAGGTATGCTCCACAGAATGAACCAAATTATGGCAGAGGCTGTAGCGACAGAAAGGAAGGCATGTGCATAAGAAATATGTAAAGGTATGCTCCATCAGAGAAGGGGAAGATAGAGGGAACGTGCAAGTAGGTAGATAGTTGTATCAACTGGAAGACAGTGGCTACAGAAGAGGAAGGTGGGAAATGAAGGAACATTTTAAGTTTCATTCCAGGCACGCTGAATTTGCAGTGCTTTCAACTAACTAAGATGTAACTAAATATATATGAATGTAGAGACCAGGAGAGATTTGGATTTCGATTTAAGTGTTATCAGCAAATAAGCAGCAGATAAAACCATGAACTGGCTAAACCCTCCCATATTATATGCATAAAACAGGGATGTCCAAGTGTCATTGACCAGTAGTAGCTCATTAGAGCACTATGTTGAGGGTTCATTCTGTAGAGAAGAAAAGGTATTATCTTTCTTTGCCATCACTAGGTCCATGACTGAGACTCCGGTAACAAAAGACAGATTAACAAGAGAAAAGCACAGAAATTAAAGTTTTATGTGATACCAGAGCCTTCAAAAATGAAAACCCAAAGCAACAAGAAAGCATGTGTTTTTTATGGACAGTTGTGCAGAAGGATGATTGAAGGAAAAAAGGGATACTAATCTAATGGTGGCAAACTGGGGGGAACTTAGCAAGGCCTGTTTGTTCAGAATCTCCTCCCTGTCGCTGAGTCTTCAGTGATGAGACAGGTTTAGGAAGGGCACACCTCCAGTGAAGGTTTTATAACCTACCTCAGGAGGAGGTCGGCTAGGGTTTATGGCCTGCTTCAGAAGAGAAGGAGCCAGGAGAAGGTGAGTGACCTTCTTGTTTCTGTTGTTCCCTCAAATGCCAGGTACCATATATCGTGGGATAGCACGTCCTAAATCCCATCAGTTACAAGTCACATCCAAGAAACAGTACAGATTGAAGTGTCTGCTCTGGATAAGGAATGGCAATTCGACATATCTGTCAGGCATGTGCCATTCTTAGTTGGAACAAGAAATTTTGCTGATAGACTTGAAGTTTTGTAACACTGATTTTACACAATTATAGATTAGACAGCATAACCAGTAGCACCTTTAACTCTTGTTGTACACATAGAATAAAGGAATTTCACTTTGTGAAAAAATGTTCCTCTGCCTTCAGCTATGAAGCTGGCTGTTGTTGCTCTTAAAACCCCCTAAAGGAGATTGTGCTGTTAGCCAATTGCTATTTTGAAGTAGAACTGTTCAAAGGGATTGATAAGGGCCTGTAGGAAGAATATATTTTTCATGACTTTCTTTTTCAAATGATGAGCTCAAAGGAAGGGAACAAGAATGCACAAGGTGGTAAATACGTAAGCAAATACGGTGAATCGTTCTTAAAGCGTCAATAGACATTTTAAAAGCAAAGGTGGCCCAATCTGTTTAAAATGAAGAACAAGACGGTGGCTTCATTTTAAAATAATAAATCCCTTCCCCAAACTGCTCACCCAACGTTGGAGAAATTAAAACACATAAAAATGACAGGAAAACAATGCTTACTTGGAAAATATTGCTCAATTTTGTTCTCTGGTGTTTGTACCCTCTACCACTCACTTCAGCTTCCTTACAAAACTCAAAAGGAATGACAATATCAAGAAATCCAAGATAGGTAATCAGTACAATTTAGGTCCCTTCCTTTCATGTAATGTTGTCTATTCAAAGAAGCAGAATAGTACTCTCTTACAATGCTATTAGGGCAGTAGCATTTATTATTTACAAAAGACAAAGAGATAAATATTATTTATTATGTAAAATGACAAAGAACCAAATTTAGGTTTATTTTAATGGAAAACAAATAGGGAATATTTTTCAAAATGTCTTTGCATTCTCCTCATTTCATACAAGATTTGAGATGGCTCCTAATGCATTTTATAACTCACAAGACTGTCAACTCAAAATCTAGAATGCCAACACTTCTCTAGTGAATTAAAGATGCATAGGTTATGCTTATATATGTATTCTAAGAGATAATTTACAGATCAGAAAAATAATTTTGTTTTAAATCAAAAGGCAACAATTTATTCAAACAGACCTCACAGCAACAAAAAGATATAGCTTTAGAGAGAACAGGTTGTTGAACAGAACTATCACTTTTATTACTGGGACCAAGGCAGATGTCAAATAAAATTAACTTTTACAAGCAGCTGCTCCTTTAACTTCATTGATTTTAACAACAGAAAATCCTGTGTCTTTTTGAGCTACATTTTCTTATAATAGAAACAGATCCCAATTACAAACCCCAAACTGTGAGATTCCATATTACATTTCCCCTTGCTCCTGGAACCAAATTTGTTCTCCAGTTTCATGTTCTCCCTTGGCAGGCTGAGATGCTGTTCATCACTAATCGTAACAGTCTAGTGTTCAGATGCCCACAGCACTTTTTGGTTTCCACAGAGCTCTAACACATGTTATTTCAGTTGATCTTCACAACAAAGGTAGTTTCATCAGTACAATGCTTTGATACATGGAAATTTTTCTATCAGCTGGCTACAAACATGATTTTCAGTATGTAAGCTCTAAAAAGCAACCAACGACCTTGTCAAGCAAAACGCATAGATTCCATTTGAGCTCTAAACATGCCCAAGTAGTTTAATTTCCAAAGAATATTAAACAGTGCAGAGTTAACAAGATATTTCCAGTTCAGGGGTCTGGATGATATGAAGAACCAAGGAAGCAAACCTGAGAATAGTGCAAGCAGATATCCCAGGGCTGATTTTTGATCATGAAACCTATGGTGTGAAAAGAAGTTTGTTATTCAAAGGCTAACCTAAGCACCTTACTGATGCTCTACATCATTTAGAAATGTAAAACAATCGCTTGAGCAAGGGGAAAAGAGGTATTAAGAGGTATGCAGTGATACATGTACAAGGATCACTGACTGTTCTCCCTTAGAGTAAAATACCCATAAAATCATTTTGCTATAGAATAACCTGATAATTTGGGTTCAAAATTCTTAAGCTACTATAGCAAGCAGTTTCACAATTACATTTCTCATAACCCAAACAAAGACCTGGAAAGTAGAATTCAACATATTTTATTTTTTGAATTGGTACCGAAGAGCTTGAACTGTGAACCTTTTGATTAGCCTTTTTAGGAATTGCTCTTATGGAATAAGAATGCAGCAATGCAGTTGGCATTTCTCAAGTTTTTACTATGTGCAGGAGTTCTACATAAACTCTAATCCTCACAACATCACTAGCAGGGATATTATCTCTGAGGCTCCTCAAGGCCTCTCAAACTGTTCAGCCAAAGATACCTAGAATATTCAAAGAGGGTGAACAGCAGGTGACCTTTATGCCCTAACCATCAACTTCCTTTAATCTCATAGAGTTATCTTAAAAATGTATACAAAATATTCATCTGGCTCTAGAACATGTTCTTGCTTTTTCTATAAATATGTTTAATTATTTTACCTAGAGTAATACAGTGCCGTTGTTATCCTCTGGTTTTATCTATTCCTTAGTCTATTTAGCCCCATACATTCGCCCATTTTATTACTTTAGAAAACATAGTACTACATTTTTATTCCTTACAGACCACCTGAGAGAAGTCTTTGGTGGTACAACTGAGGCTGAGAGTTGGCTGAGATGATTCTGAATCTTTTCACTGTGTCATTTCATGTGACTACCACCAATCAGAGAGACAGAGAGGACGTTTTCTTCAGCCAAAAATCTTTTCATGAAAAGACTCTAAAAACCATTTAAATTCCTAGATTTTTTTCATTCATTTAATAAATTTGTGAGGCAGTAACTGAAGTTGTAAAATTCCTTATTATTATATTTTCATTCATCATTTTTGTCTCCTAAATATCTATACCATATTTACCTAAACATACGTTTGCCAACTTCTTATTTAATGGAAGAAAATAAACGCTTATCTGGGTTTTCCAGAACCAAAACTGTTCCTTTACTGTTTATTGTAAGCATGAATCTTGTGCGAAATCTTATTATGTGGAAGTTTCTCATAAAAATTCCTAAATATGCACATAAATTCTACTGTGTACACTGGAGTTGCCAACTGTATCTACAGGCTTCTAGTAAATGTTTAAAAGGTGGCCCAGACAGAATAGTGGGTTTCATAGTGTATTTTGTTTATCTTCTGTAAGCATGATTCCTTTAAATTCCTACTGAGTCCATTTCCAGGTATATAACCTGCCCAATACATTGGCGATCTTACCATTTTCCCTAAATATTACTGAAGAGTGTACCCCTTGTTGCAAACATTAAAGGTAATCTACTCTGCACTATCCTTAAATACATTATTTATTAAGTAATCTGAAATCGATGTCAAAGGATCCACAATCATATTAATTACCAAAGTGAAGAGACACAGAAAAGACATGTATATGTAAATATACACTATCATTTTCTGCAGGAACTCCTTTTTTTCCCCAATTTGGACTTTAATTAAGACAACTGAGAGTGGGCTGAGGGCAGTGGCTCAAGCCTGTAATCCCAGCACTTAGGGAGGCCCAAGCAGGAGGACTGCTTGAGCTCAGCAGTTCAAGACCAGCCTGGGTAATACAGCAGGACTTCGTCTCCACTAAAAATTAAAAAAAAAAAAAAAAAAATCAGCCAGGTGTGGTGGCATATTCTTATCGTCTCAGCTACTCAAGAGGCTGAGGCAGAGGATTGTTTCAGCTCAGGAGATCGAGGCTGCAGTTAGCTTTGACTCTACCGCCACTACACGCCAGCCTAGGCGACAAAGCAAGACACTGTCTCAAAAACAAAACAACAAGGCAATGGGGAGTGGAGTGTAGGAGGTGGACAAGATTATTACTAAAGCCTCAGTGACAGTAATCTGTTGTGTAACAAAAACAGTCTTTGGAAATGCATTGAAGAACTGAAGGGCAAGTAATCAACAAAAATACACAGATTTCCATTTCCCCCACAGCTGAACCTCAAACCACTGATCCAAATGTATAATTCAAGGATTGTAGCCCCAGATGGCTAACAACATACCTCTAATGTTTATGTTAACAGATGATGCAGAAAGTATTCATTTGCTTAGTACTTCAACTACTTTTCCTCGCCTCTGTGACTTAATTTTCCCTGCTCTTTTAGAGCACAATGATGCCTTCCTTGATAGAGATCTTGTCTTTGTGGGTGTTGAAAATGTTTTTATTTAAGTATAGAACAGCCCAGTGTGCCTCTACATCTCACTGGCAGTTTATTTATCTAACTGAAATAATCAGATATTGCACTATTTTTGGGCTCATTCAGTTTAGTTGAAATTTAAGCGATTTTCTTTATTCATGAACTAGTCCTACAGTTTTTCTTTAAAAATAAATAAGACTATTACATGATTTTGTTCCTCTACTAAAGGATTTCTATTTTTAAGCCCTTCTAAAAGGAGCTTCTTAAAATATGTGACTAACTTCAATTACACATAAAGAACATGTTTTGTCTATTAAAACTAGAGCCTTGTGATTAATTATAAAACTTTCCTAATTATATTTATAACAAAACAGAACAAGAAAAGTAAATAATTTCCATTGCTAAAACACAAAAGTCAATAGAAACCACTGATTATGAAATGAAAATAGAAAAGTTTATTATCTTTACTGTGATAAGCACATTTATGCCAACTAGAATTTTCACCTCAGCCATCTGATCCAACATTACATACGATGCATTTCACAAATGTTTAATTCATCACAAATTTAGAGACAAAACTCATTTACTATTATTGAGGAAGCTGGAAGGAAAATGAAATAGACATATGTTGAAATGTTGCAACAAACACATCAGGGTTGTTCCAAATCCTTTTTCCATCTTGTTTTTTTCCTTACAAAATTAGGAATTATCAGAAGTAGCAACCTAGGTCACTGATGTCTTCTCATTTCTAAATTCACACAAGTTTAAATAACACAGAATTCCTTTAACAACAAAGAAGCCCCTGCATTTATTGTATTAATACCAGTAAAAATATAAATCAGTTCCCTGTTAATTTAGGTCACCTAGTAAATCAAAATTACATGCAAAATTCCATTATTTTAAGGAAAGTAGGTATTTTTCTTATTCCTTATTTCCTTTAGGTTTTGACCTTTTGCTATCTTTTTCAAGATTAGAGACAATAATTAGATTCCATGGTAAATAAAAGACGATGATCTATAAAGTGAAAAAAACCTTACCTGCTTCCATAACTTTTTAAAAAACAATGTAGCTATTGTAACAACTGCCTATTGTTCTGACTGCCTGAAATGATGAGCTGCCACTTTTGTGATGGAATGCACCCTAGGTAGTATCGTACTGCAAGCAGGAAGGGTGTAGATTCTAGACCACTGTGACATACTATTATCTGTACCTAGCCTATCCTATTCAAAGTACTAAGGCATAAAATCAAGAGTGCAGGTAACATAAGCATGTTTGGGAATACACTGCCTAAGAGTAGTCATTTTAATCTATCATATTTATAAAACATCTTTGAAAGCAGAACAGCTGCCTCAGACTTTTAAATGACTTTGACATACAGGTGAGTGATTACTTTCCAATGACATTACTTCATACTTTCTAGCACAATCATGCTGATAGTATCTGATGGATAACCAGACAAACAAAGGACAAGTCTGAGCAATTGCCATTCTTTATACTTGATGTCTTCATGTTTTATTACATATCTTAGGAAAAGGGAAAGGGAATAAAAAAAACTCACAGGCAAAACCCATAGGCACTGTTAGTTCCAAAAGGTCTCAATACACACAGGAAGCCCCAAATAGTATTATTTTGAAGTAGCCACAATCTTCAACTAAAAATGCACTTTGCTGCAACTAAAGAACCATCAACAGTTATAAAACTAGGAGAAGGGAGAAATTTTCATCTTACATGTCCTAACTAAATTTTGTTTTCTTTAGTAAAATGTTTTGAATGAATGATTACAAGATCCTGTGGACAAAGCTCAGAGCACCAAATGTAAATCTTGATTTCCTGTTCTGCTATTTGTGCCTGATTTATTTCCCCCTCAGTTTATTTTAACACAATGTAAATTAATGCCAGAATGAACTAAAATCTGTCCTACTAAGATGCTTCAACAGTGCTCTCATGTGAACTATCAAAGAGTTCACATAATTTTTAAGTCAACTACC
The DNA here is from genome assembly GCF_009761245.1 of Sapajus apella. Classification (NCBI taxonomy): domain Eukaryota; kingdom Metazoa; phylum Chordata; class Mammalia; order Primates; family Cebidae; genus Sapajus; species Sapajus apella. The sequence continues at coordinate 15,029,666 of NW_022436981.1, read as the reverse complement.
AAAAAACACATGTATGCCAGGTATGGTGGCTCATGCCTGTAATCCCAGCACTTTGGGAGGCCAAGGCGGGCAGATCACGAGGTCAGGAGCTCAAAACCAGCCTGACTAACATGGTGAAACCCCGTCTTTACTCAAAACTCAAAAATTAGCCGGGTGTGGTGGCGCCTGTAATCTCAGCTACTCGGGAGGCTGAGGCAGGAGAATCGCTTGAACCTGGGAGGCAGAGGTTGCGGTGAGCCAAAATCACACCACTGTACTCCAGCCTGGGCAACACAGCAAGACTCCATCTCAAAGGAAAGCAAAAATAAAACCAAAAGACAAACAAAAAACACATGTATTTACCGTAAGTTGCCACTGATTTTTAAAATCACATTAACGTTACCTAAAAGTTCAGTAAATATTTTTGATTAAGGACATATAGTAAACATATGGGCAACAAAATACTTAACGAAACTGGACATTTGTAACGGTAAGTTGTAACTTTTCACAGGTATTCTAGCTGCAAGTCAAGGACAGATGGTTTTTTGGCCCCTATGCAAGGCAAGAATGAAGGTGCTACTCACTAATATGAGCAAGAACAAATCTGGCAGAAAAACTAAAAGAGATTCAGTTTTGTCCATGTTAAGTCTGAACTGTCTGTTAGACATCCAGGCAAAACTATCTGGACTTAAGAAAATGAATCTGTAGAAATCAATCCATCAATCTCAGAATGTTTTGTAGATTAATGAGCTTTGACAAAATGTCTATCCTTAAAACTAGGGCAAACAAATAATGTATTGCCATATTAAAGCTCCTTTTTATTACAAACTATAGTTAACAGATACAAGTTTCACTTGCTACAGAGCTATCCAGCTCTACAAATTCTTAGTAAAATGGAAGTCTTAAAGGCAGTTCTTAAGTTGCTCAACAATTCTCAGAAGATTGAACAATCATTTGCTTTAAGGATGTACTGACAATACAGTAGCTACTAGCCACATGTGGCTACTGAGGTTCTTCAAATATAGCTAGTCCAATTTGAGATGGGCCATAAAATATACACAAAATTTCAAAGACTGAATATAAAGAATGTAAAATATCTCAATAATTTTGTATACTGATTATGTATTTATGGGTTAAATCAAATAAATTAAAATGAACTTCATCCTTTGGTAATTTTTTTTTTTTTTTTGCAGAGGCTCATTTTTTTACCCAGCCTGAAGTAAGGCAGTGTGATTTTGGCTCACTGCAACCCCCACCTCCCGGTTTCATGCAATCCTCCTGCCTCAGCCTCCCAAGTAGCTGGAATTACAGGCACCCACGACCAGGCCTGGCTAATTTGTGTATTTTTAGTAGAGACGGGGTTTCACCATGTTGGCCAGGCTGGTCTCAAACTCCTGACCTCAGGTGATCCACCCACCTCCGCCTCCCAAAGTGCTGAGATTACAGGTGTGAGACCGGAAAATTTTAAATTACATTATGTGGTTCACATTATATTTCTATTGGACAGAGGATTTCTGAACCAAAAGTGACTATGACTTCTGTCTGGTACACAAGCAATAATAACATGATATTTAAATGAATTAAAATCTAGGAGCATGAAGAAATGTTGGAGGAATTAGCCATCTTTCTTTAGGCAGACAGTAAGGGAAGGGTCCCCCTAGAGAACCTCCGACCTGCCCCACAAGTGTTTATACCAGATGTTTTGTGCAGATAAGGGAACTTGCATAGGTGCCTTGCCTAAACACGCTTGCAGTGGAAAATTCCATTCCTTAGCACATGTGCAGTAAGGGAAATAAATCAGTATGGAGCAGCTCAAACTAAGGGCCCACACGTATCATGGAAGGACGGGGTAGTGCTGCCAGGAATTGGCATCTTAAACAAATCAGGAACCCAGCCTCATTAGCTTTTAAATAAAAGCCATGGTATTCAACTGTGAGGGAGCATCCAGTAACCTGCTTTCAGGGTCCCTCTCTTTGCTGAGCTTTCCTTTTGCTTAATAAATTCTACTCCACTCACTCTCTGGTGTCCGTGAGCCTAATTTTTCCTGGTGGTGAGACAAGAACCCAGACCCAGCTGAGCTAAAGGAGCAAAAAGCCTGCAACAATGTGATTAAAAATCATTTATGTCATATGTTATTGTTAGAAAATCATCTATTTCATTGTATCTATGGCTGAAAAACACATTTCTAAAACATACTCCAATATGAGATCAAAGAGAAGAGCACACATACAGTTCCAAAAGTAAAAAGAGACGTATCATCTTTAATGAAAACGCTAGTAACTTCTCCCAAATAGTTATATAAAATTACAAAATTATGTATCATGCATCTTGAATTGATAAATATTTTATCCAATGCAAATGAATTTACAAATTTATTTTACAAGTTTTGAATTATATATTATATAGATGATTTCCCTCACCTCAAATATGGAGAGTAACTGAGAACCTAGATGCTGAAAAGATAATCTAGTCTGACTCATGCTCCATGTGGATAATCTATTCTATCATTCTAAAATAAATTTCACAACAGTCTACCAAGATATGGGTTTTTCTTATCTTTCTTTCACGGTATTCTTTTAGCCCTTTCAATTTGAGGTCTTTGTTCTTTCTTAATTCTGAACAATTTATCATCATTTATTTGAATATTTTTCTCTCCTTCAATTTCTTTTCTCCCTTCTGGGAATTCTATTATTTGAATGCTAGCATTATTATCTCTCTCCCTCCATGTTTCTTGGCTTTCTTCAGTATTTTCTAACTCTTCTGGGCCAGGTCCAGTGACTCACACCTCTAATCCTAACACTTTGGGAGGCCAAGGTGAAAAAGGATCATTTGAGCCCAGGAGTTTGAGACCAACCTGGGCAACACAGTGAGTCTGGAGAAAAATTTAAAATACGTATTTTCTACCTCTACTTTTCCTTCTGCCTTCAGAGGTCCTCAACATGACATTCAAGTTCAATAATTCACTTTTATCTATATCCATCCTATTTATCTGTTTAGGTTCTTTACTTCAGCTCCTATCCTATATTTGTCATATCTAATATTCCTACTCTATTCTTTTTATGACTTCCTGTTCATTAATACTGCTACTATTGTCCTTTTTCACTGAATACATTTATTATCTTTATTTTAAATTATTGATCCCTCAGTTCAATCATTCTGCTTCATGAGGTGTATGCTATTCCGTTTATCTTCTCATATTTCCAATAGTGGCTGTACTCTCCACATACTTATTTTGGCTTCTGGGATCATATTCAACACAAGCGATGAGCTACTAGGTCTAGAAACATACATGAAAAAAATGGCCAAAACGCAAGTCCTAGTACTGTCCCTCTTGGTGAATTTGAGAAGGATGGAGGGGATGAGCCACTGGCAACAAAAAATCCCTCTTGACCACTCCAGTTTGCTGCTTACCACCAGGAAACTCCTTTAAAATGTAAATACTTTAAAGGGTAATAATTCTTTAAAAGGGATTAGCCTTTAAAGTCGCAGAAAGCAGCACGACTGGAAGAAGGCAATCTCAGCAGGGTAAAATCTGCAAGCTCCAGGAGGAGTGAGTGCCCTGGGGCAGCTGCTTGGCTCCTACCTGTTTTCATCAACTCCTCACCCCCAACCAGCCTCGAGTGCTACCCTGACATTACCCAACGGACACCAGTTTCTGTGGCAAGGGACAAGCAATCATTGTCTCAAAGCAATTGAAGAAAATCACATGAAACCTCAAACAGGAAAAAAAAAAACAACTTCAAAACAATTTTGCTTCTCCTGATACCTCATGCCACCCTGCACCCTATACAAAACCACATAAACAAACACACCAATTTGCAACAGCCTCAGTCACCCCCAGAATTTTTCACAGTATTTTAGGTATTTCCTCAGATCTCTGCTTTCCTGTTACTTCTGTAGTTTCTCCATGGTTAGTCTTGGGAGAAAGAGCCAACAGCCTGTATTAACTCTCCATCTTGACAGAATCCCAAATAGCTCCCTGTGCTACAGTGTTGGAAACTGGTGAAGTATTAGAAAATAGAATTACCTGTAAGGATTAGTTGATGACACCGAGTATAAATAATGTAACACTTTTAAAACACCACACATACTTTTAACAATGCAAACAAATCTCAAATCCAGTTGCCAGACTAGCAACTAATAAGAATAATTCTTAGAGTAAAACACTGCTACACAACTCCTAAGCATGAGATGTTTCTGAAACAGCTTAAGGACCCTTGGGAAGCCAGCTACTATGCAGCCTGTGGCCTCTTGCACAGCCATATAAGGATGTGCCTGGGCCTACAGCATTTCCTATAAAGAGATAAAAAGTTCTCATAAGCAGAGCTGGGCATATCTCTTAGGGACTGTCTTTCCCTGTTCTGGGCTGGAGGTTTATTTTATTGTTCTGCTTAAGCATGTGCATTATATGGTACCTAGCCGACCTCACTGCTATACCTGGCAATGAGAGAACAGGGTTGTTCATCTGCAGCACGAGGGGGCCAGGGCACACCACCTCCCTGCCTCGACTGCAGGGTGAGACCCGCTGGCCATGGGGACCAACTCAACTGCTGAAGCTGACTTTGCCACCTCTTCTCTGTGTGAGTGAAGTGTTGTTCCACCCACAGCCTGTGTGAGTTGTGTATCTCCTCAGGAACCCAGTGATTGTAAGCCCTATGGTAGGCTGACATTCTGGGACTGCTGCTCCTGATGGTAGCTGTTGTTATGCTCCTTATTGTCCTCCACAAACTGGGACTCCTCCCTCAAAGGTGGTAATAGGTCCCACTTGCTGGGTAAGTACAAAAACATTCTCAGAATCATTTCTCAGTAAAATTCCAAGTGATTGCTTAACCTACATTCTACTTTTAAACTAAGTTTCTACTGCCAAGAAGGCACAGCTTTGAAACCATAGTGTATAAACTAAAGTTTTCCCAAGGACACTGCTCCTGGTGCACACTACTTTGCAGATTAAAGATGGGGCAAGCAAGATGTTGCTAAGGCAAAAATCCTGGGAAATGTGGTTTGCTGGGATTCCAACCAATACCATCAGAAAACATATTAACCATTCATTCTAGTGGGGTTCTCCTTTTCCAGCCTCTTCCAATATAAAATCAGTATTATGCATGCTCTGATTATAGTCAGATATTACATACTAGGGATTTTAATATACATAAAACTGAAATGGGAAGTCAGAAGTCAGATGGAAAGAACATAGTAACCAATGATGTGAGCCTGAGTTGAAAGTCAGACATGCCTGAGTTCAAATGCTAGCTCTTACTAGCTATATGACCTTTAATTATTTAATACCTTAGTGCCTCAATTTCCTCATCTGTAAATGAGGGTGCTAGCCCCAATTTTACACAGCTACTGTAAACTAAACTTTACTGTATTAACTAAAATAAATAAATGAAGGGAACATATAAACATGCCTTCAACTATATATTCAACAAATATGCATTATATAAAATAATGGCCACTGTGCTAAAAACTACTGGCTGCTGCTAGCAACAAACACTACTAAAACTACCACCATCATCACTACCGTCACTTCTACTATTTCAAATTAATTGATTGAGCTTCACTCAGAATGAATCTGCTTACCCTAGAAACAATTATTTTAAGAGTATATTTATAGAATTCTCAAATTATTTCAATTCCCAATGTGTTCAATTTGCTTCTTTAAAAAATTTCAAATTACTTATTGCCATATGATTTTTAGTAAAATATTTCTTCTACAAGTTAAATGTGTTTGCATCTAATTATTTCTAAATATAGTGCTTGTAGTACCATAAAAATAATTTTAGGATCAAAATTTCATTCATCAGGCCAGGGGTGGTAGCTCACACATGTAATCCCAGCACTTGGGGAGGTCGAGGCAGAAGGATCACTTGAGGACAAGAGTTGCAGACCAACCTGGCCAACATCGTGAGACCCCTGTCTCTACTAAAAAATATAAAAACTAGCCAGGCACGGTGACATGCACCTCTAGTCCCAGCTACTCAGGAGGCTGAGGCAGGAGAATAGCTTGAACCTGGGAGGAAGAGGCTGCAATGAGCCAAAATCACCCCACTGTACACCACCCTGGGCGGACACAGAGGTTTCCATCTTCTTGTCCATTTTTAACAATATGAATATTTCATAGAAGATGGTAAACTTGAAGACATGGATTCAAAATCAAGTGTGTATTCCAATTAAATATAATATTAAACAAGCTTATTAGAAGTCATTTTTGTTGTAACTTTCTAGGTGAGTTGTTAGAACTTGACTGGTGATCTTTTAAATTGTTTTCCTGATGTAACAATGACTAAAAATTCAAGGGCTACGTACAAGTCACCAAAAATAAACGTTAAATGCATTTGCCATTCAGCACACAATTTTCTAAATTGCTTTATTTTCTGAATATGAAAAAAATCCTTATGCGTCACACTAGAAGAACTCAAATGTACACTCTATATAAGGGGGGAAAGGATTAAGGCTTTTATAAAAATAACCAACCACCGAAATATTTATTGTCTACTCAGTTTTCATCCATTTTCCCCAGACATCAATCTCACCAAGCCAAACTGTTACACGATAATTTCTGTCAATACTAGTTATCTAGCTGTTTTCCAAGATCTCATTTCTGATGCCTAGGTATGTCATTTAATGTGAAGTATGACTGGCTGAATTACAAAGATAATTCAACTGTTGGGGGAGTTGAACATGCCATATATACTGGATACATCAGGAATGTGTCCACTGTGCTGAGCATCCTCATGAAGTTCAATTCACTCATCTAGAGTCTCTGCTCAGGCAAGGCCTCACTCTCCAAAAGATGAATCAGTGACTAAGAACACAGGCTTCAGATTATCTGCCCTCTGTGGTCTTCCTGCCTCCAGCCCATTCTTCATGTTATCATGGCAGGGAACTTGACAAGATACAAATATGCTCCACTATTTCCTTGAATACATCTCTTAACCCATTCATGCAGGAAGCTGCAAATTGTTTTGTGAAAAATCAGACCTTGGCGATGACCTTGAACAGTAGGATACAAATAAGCATCACAAGCTTAGCATTCCCATAATGGAACACTAGGCATAAATGAGTTAAATGACTGCTTACTACCTTCCATATACAGTCCCAACTCTCTAGCCTGTCTCCCTCTTTCAGCCTCCTCCTGGTCCCATTCCTCACCTGACACTTCCTCCCTTTAAGCCATACTCTTCAGCCATTCTGAACCACAGCTCCTGCAATGGTCCAGCACTTCCACACCTTTACTCTTTGGAATTCCTGTTCTCCTTCCACAAACACCCAGTACCCCTCTCTGCCAAACACCTATTTAATTTTTCCATCTCTTTAGAACCGTCCAAGAAACTTCTCCTATTTGCATTACTGAAAAATACTAGCTTCTGGGTTATCCAAGACTCATAAATTTTGGTGTGGGTGGGTTTTTTTTTTTTAACTATATATGTTATATGACTAGTATGTTGTCATATTCACCATAATATTTTTTAAGATAAGTTCCTTCTGGCAAGACATATGGGTAGATATGTGCACATCCCTGTTGTAACAACCACTGGTAGGACTATGAGACACACTGTTTATGCTGTTGGCATTCCTTTCTTGCTGCTGCTGCTGCTGTTTAAACATTTTAATGAAAGATTGTATTGTGCTCATATCTTGAGGCTTTAATCAAAGCCATAATTTTAGAAATACATCATCTACAATCATCCAAAGTGTCTTATAAAAAAAAAAAAAATCGGCCAGGCACAGCAGCTCACACCTGTAATCCTAGCACTTTGGGAGGCTGAGACGGGTGGATCACAAGTTCAGGAGATTGAGACCATCCTGGCCAACATGGTGATATCCTGTCTCTACTAAAAATACAGAAATGAGCTGGGCATGGTGGTGTGTGGCTGTAGTCCCAGCTACTTGGGAGGCTGAGAAAAAGAGAATCACTTAAACCCGGGAGGTAGAGGTTGTAGTGGGCCGAGATCGCGCCACTGCACTCCAGCCCCGCTCAAAAATAAATTTTAAAAAATAGGAAATAAAAGGAGAAGAAGTTAGTCTCTGACAAGCATAGGAGGTGGGGAGGTGGAGAAAGTAAGTATAGATAAAGGGAAGTCTTGTGGTGATGTTTACATGGATCCACAAATATGATAAAATTCTATACTCACATACACAAGCGCAAGTGCATGTGGAACTGATAAAAACTAAATAGCTCTGTGTACCAATGTTAATTTCCTAGTTTTTTTTAATTGTACTAAAGCTATGCAAGATGCTTTCACTGGGGGGAACTGGGTGAAGGATACACTGGTCTCCTCCATACATGTCTTTTTCAACTTCCTGTGTGTGTAAAATTGTTTCAAGATAAAGTTTTAAAATAAAAAGGAAGAAGAAAAACTCAATTTAAAAAGTCATAGTTTTCTGCTGCTTACTAAATTAAGTGCACATGTATTCAGACTTCAAGCTCCTCACACTGTTTCATACTCTTCACTTCTCCTCACTTCCAAGTCAATCTTTGCCATACTCTAAATACATGTCATGCATTTATGAGTCCATCTCTCAGCCCACAAGATTCTCTCTACCTACAGCATTTGCCTAACTACCTCTTTACACTTCATCCCCATCTCTTGAGAAATCCTCCTCATTCCTCAGGTGCATTTCAAAATGTCTTCCTTGCTTCTTTCATCCAGACATTCTCTCTCCCTTCCTCCGTAATGGAAATTACCATATTCTGCCTGATACTATAGTTACTTGCTTTAGCTTCCCTTCAGATCATCTTGCCTACCACCTGGCTGCTGACCTTGCAATATACTTTAGTTGGATTTTCAACAGGCAAAGTATTTTACAGATAAACAAACAACCAAAACACACACACACACACACACACACACACACACACACACACCCCCACAAACACACTCTTAAAAATGTTGCCAGGTCTTTCTCCACTATTTCCTCAGCCATCTAAGGAAATAATGAGGACAGTGGTGTACTTGAATATTCTTTAAAGGCCACATGTATATAGGACAATATATACAGCCGTGAAAGAGAGAGTGAATCTTTTTCCTCTGTAAGACAGTAATAAGAACATTAAATTATGCTTAAAAATTTATCTTTTAAAAATCTGCAAGGAATGGCTGCAAACTATCTCCTACTCAGACAAAAAATAATTAGTTCTCTCTCTATTCAGTTAAGACCTGAGAAAGAAGATGAATCATAAAAAGGCTATGAATAAAAGCAGTGTACATATAACTTTTCCTATTCCTGTTATTCTTGAAAGAATTGTTTTAAATTTTGATGCTTTTTTAGTAGTCTACAACGTATTAACCAACTAATTATGGCCAATCAACCAATTTCAAGTGTATTACTATACAAGGAAGACAATCAGTTAATGCTAAGAATTATCAACCAACATGCAAATCAGTTCCTACTATTTATTCTTAATTTATGGGGTTTCTTTCCGTTTTTAGTGACTCAAAATTATATGGAATGACTGTAATAAATCTTTAACCAAGACTATCATTTAATCGAATCTCTTTCATCTTTTTTTTTTTTTTTTTTTTTTTTTTTTTGAGACAGCGTCTCACACTGTCACCCAGGCTGGAGTGCATTGGTGAGATCTCAGCTCACTGCAACCTCCACTTCTTGGGTTCAAGCGATTCTCCTGCCTCAGCCTCCTAAGTAGCTGGGATCACACGCATGCGCCACCACGCCCGGCTAATTTTGTATTTTTGGTAGTGACAGGGTTTCTCCATGTTGGTCAGGCTGGTCTCAAACTCCCAACCTCAGGTGATCAACCCGCCTCAGCCTCCCAAGGTGCTGGGATTGCAAGCCTGAGTCACCGCACCTGGCGATTCTCTTTCATCTTTAAGACAAGGACAGAGCCCTGGAAACAATGATAACTGCTTTACAGAGGAGGAAACTTAGGCTTAGAGATGTTAAGAAGCTTGTCTAAGGGAACACAGTAAGTTGGCAGGTCAGAACTCAAACTCAGGTTTGTCTAATTCCAAAGTCAACATAAATTCTAGTGCACCTGCCAACCTAAAATCACTTGCAAATTTCCAACTGAGAAAAAGGTACTTTCATATAAAGTCAAGGTTAAATAATTTTAGTAGTGTATGTTAATTTCTAATTAACTCATATGTGTTTGTCTATGTATCAAAAAATATACATGCAACCAGGCACTATGGGTCTTGCCTGTGGTCTAAGCTAGTCAGGAGGCAAAGGCAGGAGGAAGACGTGAGCCCAGGAGTTTGCGGCTGCAGTGAGCTATGATCATGCCACCATGCCCGAGCACCCCAGTGTGGATCAGAGAACAAGACTCTCACTTAAAAAAACCTAATAAAATAAAAAGAAATGTACAGGTAAGTGGCAACACACCTCTTTCTTGTTCAACTTGTTACAAAAATTATACAGTATTTCATATTTAAGAAAAGGAATAGAGAGTAATGTTTTAAAAGGCAATACAGCAGGTCAAGAACACGATAATGGGATTAGTCAAATTTAAGTGATCATTAACAAGCTGCTTTACCTTTCTGTGCCTCAGTTTCTTCATTTGTAGAGTGAGAAATCTCTACACCTCATAGGATTACGAGTGTTCAACATACACATTATCGAACTTATAGAAAACAATCAACAATAGCTATTACTGTTGCTGGTTTATTATTTATTTTTATTTATATTTTAGTGCTGTGCATGATTGTACAAGATCACTGAGACAGAGGATCCGTTATGAGAGGGAATCTGATGTTATAAAAGATGCAAACAGCTTACAACACAAATTGGGGTCATAATGCTTTTTTAAAATATCACTAGACAAACTTGGCTTTCTCCTTCACAGAGGTTATTAGCCGGTTTTAAACAAATATGTCCTTCCTCTAGGGTCTCCAATACTCCTACTACTATAACCTTCTGTCTACTAGTCTAAAAAAAAACTATAGTCTTTAAAATATCAATGTAACTAAAATATCAATTACTAGTAGTGCTGTTAATAGTAGTAGTATTTAGCTAGGACATATGTGAATATAAAAAAATTATGTGTGGACAAGGCATAAAACTAAATGCTCACTTAAAAATTTTAAACAACAAATGTTATACAAATGGAAAGCATTCTGGTTTCCTTTGAAGAGTGGTAGAAAGGCTATCTTCTTTGGATTTTAATTTTGCTGAGTAATATTGTATGGCATTTGGTGGTATTAATTCTAAAAATACCTTTATACCATTTTTAAATAAATACATATGCCCCACCGTAACTGTTAAGTAGTATTTGTAAGCAGTATCTAACTTATCATCTACAAAAATTTAGGAATTAAATTTCTTTTTTTTTTTTTTCTTTTTTTTTTTTTGGAGACAGAGTTTCATTCCTGTTGCCCAGGTAGAGTGCAGTGGCACAATCTCGGCTCACTGCAACCTCCACCTTCCAATTCCAACTGATTCTCCTGCCTCAGCCTACCAAGTAGCTGGGATTCGCCCACCACCACGTCTGGCTAATTTTTGTATTTTTAGTATAGATTGGGTTTCACCATGTTGGCCAGGCTGGTCTGGAACTCCTGACCTAGTGGTCCACCTGCCTCAGCCTCCCAAAGTGCTGGGATTACAAGCATGAGCCACCACACCCAGCCAGGAATTACATTTCATAGAACTGGGCCAGGCGCAGTAGTAGCTCATTCCTATAATCCCAAAACTTTAGGAGGCTGAGATGGGAGGACTGCCTGAGCCCAGGAGTTCAAGACCAGCCTGGGCAACATAGGAGCTTTTGTTTCTACAAAGCACAAAATCAGCTGAGCATGATGGCAAGCACCTGGGGTCCCAGCTACTCAGGAGGCTACCGTCAGAGAATCAATCAAGCCTAGGAGGTTGAAGCTGCAGTGAGCTGTCATCATACCACTTTACTCCAGCCTTGGTGACAGAGTAAGGCCCAATAAATAAATCTCTTAAAATCCAACTCATTCACAAAATTCATGAGTAAAACATGTTGTTGGTTTCTTACAGTTTATTATACAGTTTTAAATCACATAATGAGGCTGAGCATGGTGGCTCATGCCTGTAATCCCAGTACTTTGGGAGGCTGAGGTGGGCAGATCACGTGAGGTCAAAAGTTCAAGAGTAGCCTGACCAACATGGTGTAACCCTGTCTCTACCAAAAATACAAAATTAGCTCAGCATGGCCTGTAATCCCAGCTACCAAGGCTGAGTCAGGAGAATCGCTTGAACCTGGGAGCTAGAGGTTGCAGTGAGCCAAAATCACATCATTGCAATTCAGCCTGGGCAACAAGCAAAACTCCGCTAAAAAAAAAAAAAAAAAAAAAAAAAAAAAAATTCACATAATGAAATTACTTATACTATACAATATTATAACCAATGAGTCAGGGTGGCCTACAGAATTTTTAGCAAAGAGTACTGTAAGTATACATCTGAAAATTCATCTTTCACAGCTGCGTACGCTACAATGCAAATACACTGATGGTTACATTAATGCTTTTTATATGGTACAATATTATATAACATTAACAAACACAAAAGAATGCCATGATACCTAAAATTTCTAACTGAAGCAGATGAATGGTATTTCAAAATATTCTAAAGAGAATTTCTCTTGCAGAACTGTAGTTCACTCAAGTAGTTGCAACTGGTATTTATGCAAAGCTTATCAGGGTCTACAGAAGCTACAAAGTGTCCCATATATTAAATGTGCCATTAACTTAAATTCCAGCTGAATTAAACAGGTTGGTATCACTGCACAATTTTGCTTGCTGAATGTATTTTACCAATTCTAAACTTTTCTGGACAACTGGATACTGACACTAAAATTGTTAAATCCATTATGTCCCATGACCTTCAAGAGTCCAATAAAATTTTACTATAGTTTTAAACTCCAGTAATTCCAAAAATGACGCATGTTTAATTTTTAAGTTCATGAGTGGGTAGGGAGGTGGGAATAAACTTGTGGAATACAGAGTATATCTAGGAGACCCAAAGCCACATCAGAGACGTAAGGTAATGTTTAAAAAAAAAAAAATCCCAACACTGACCTAGGAGTCAGGAAAACTGGCAGACACAAATTACAAACAGAAACAATTCTCTTTCCTCTGAACCTGACTTTGCTCAAGACACACTTAAGGGCACAGACACAGACTGTTTCATATTTCAACACCCCTAGAAAATCCTAAGTTCTATAAGGAAACATGCCATGTATTTTATGTTTATATACATCATAAAATCTAGCCTAGTGTTTTGCACATATTAGGCACTCAATAAAAATGTGGTATATGTTATACCAGATCAAGTATAAAAAAATTAACACTAAGACAAAAGTATGCCAAATTGCAGGGTCTTTATTGCCGGCGGCGACAGAGGACTCTCTTCTCTCCAACCTGTGGCCCTGAGCTCAGGGGGAGCAGGGTTTTTAAGCTGAAAAACCACATCCTGGTTTTAGGACCAAGACGGTGAGGGGATGCAGGGCAAGCAACTTTACAGAAGCTATTTCTGGCAGTTACTGATAAGCAAAGGCAAGTAGCTTTACATAGTGGGCCTCAAGTTAAACATTACAATAGAAATTTTTTTTTTCCTTTTTCTTTTCAATCAGCATTTTTCAGAGCAAGCTAGCTGTTTTTATTTACAGAAGCCAAGGTCAGCAGTTATTGTAAGGAGAACGGGGCAGCAATTACAACTTATTTTTGGAAAAACAGCTTTATCTTGTATAAAATGGTGTTGCTTAGGTTCTAACTCTAGGCCAGCTATAGCACAGTATATGTGCAAAAGAATAAATGGTTCCACTTTACCCATAGCTAGCTGTCCAACTTTGGAAAATCCTTGACATACTCTGGGCCTATTATGTCCTGTATTAGTGAGAGGCAAGGCATTGGTTGTAGCAGTCAAAACAATGCTGGGAGTTAGAGAAGTGAAATGTACAAGCTAGACAGTCATTATTCTGGTATATGCACACAATGAAATATCATTCAGCAATTAAAAAAAAAAAAGAATGGAGTACTGACATATACTACAAAATGGATGAACCTTAAAAACATGCTACCTAAAAGAAACCAGTTACAACAGACCACATATGATTCCATTTATATGAAATGTCCAAAATAGGCAAATCTATGGAGTGGGAAAGTAGATTAGTGTTTGTCTCAGTCTGGGAGGACGGATAGATGGGGGATGAAAGCTAATAGTTAAAGGGTTTCTTCTGGAGGTGATGAAAATGTTTTGAAATTGAAATGATAGTTGTACAACTCTGAATATATAAAAAACACTGAATTGTACACTTTAAATGAGTGAATTGTATAGTATGTGAGTTATACCTCAAAGTTGATTACAAAAAGGAGGAGGAAGAGGAAGGGAGGAGGATAAAAGAAAATAAAGTCACCAATCAAACTGTATTTCTATCTGTGAGGAAAAACATATTAATTGCTCTCCATAGGCCCTTCTGGCTCTCCCTTCACCGCCAAACTTCACAGCATGCCTGCATTCCTCAGTGCCTAGTGCACTGCATGTAAACAAAGGATGCCCAGAGCAGCCAGCCATTGCCTAATGCTCAATTTTGGGAGGAAAGAAACAAAGAATCTGAAGCAAGTCAAGTCAATGTGCTCCCCTGGAAAAAAACAGTATGCTAGCAGGAGTTTTATGCTAGTGTCACCACTGAAATGCACAGAGGTAGGAGAAAAGGCTGAACAGCATGGGTTAAAAGCTTGGCTCTGGTGTCTGGCAAACCTGGGCTCTTTCACATACTAGCGACCACTTTCCTCTCACCTACTTAATAGTGATCATAAACTGGGTACATCTCTTTAATCACCTCTTAAAGGCCTCACCTCTTAATAGTCTCACACTGACAACATCTGGATTTTGAAGAGGCCACATTCAAACCACAGCAGCAGCAGCAGCAGCGGCGGCGGCAGCATTCTCCCTTCTTAACTTCTTGCAACATCATTTAGGAATACACACCACAAGTAGGGTATTATTTTCAAATATATTCAAATTAAAAATGGCATATATACACCTACTATGTACACATAAAAATGAAAAAGTTTTTACAGTTTTTAAAGATAGCAAAGTAGCAGAAGTAGGCAGCAAACGCAGACATTTTTCAAATGGACAACCTGTCTATGCTCAATATGCTTCTTTTCCTCAAAAAATTGATGGTTAATATCTACAAATCTTCAAGCATGTGAAATCTAAACAAAATGAAGTTTAATGAGTAATTTGCATAAGAAAAGATGTAATGAAAAACACTATTATCCTAATTTCAAAATGTTTCTAAGTCAACATGTGATTTTAAATATTCACAGAGGAAAAAAAAACAGCAGAGCCCCACTGAAAAGCAGGTCTCTGGCAGTTACTCAAGTTTAGCACAGACACCTTAGACTAGATATTCTTCAGATGGGGCATGGGGGCGGTGGAAGGTGAAGGTACAAAACTTAAGAGGGTTGCCAGGGAAATATGTGTCCCCCAAATATACAATGAAACTATCACAGAAGCTCAGGAAAAAATAATGCAAACTGGTTTTGCTCGTTTCTTTTGGTTGGTCATCTTCTTTACTTCTGGAAGGAATAAGAAGCTGAAAACAAAGGGAAGAGGAAATCTACCTATTCAAGTAAAAAGCTACCATGAAGGACTGAAGAGACTTGTGTTTTCAGTTTTAGCTGCACATTAGATTCTACAAGAAGCCCTTTAAAAGCATCCTTGCCTAATATTTAATTCTGGGGTGGAAATAGAGCACTTTAAAAAAAAAAAAAAGTTTTCCAGGTGAATCCAAAGAACAGCTGCGGCTGAGAACACCGAGCTAGCTGGAAAGTGTGTACATCAGATACTGTACAAAGTCTGGCAGGGTGCTCTAAGGATGATAAACATCTGGTACCTAAATACTTTTTGATTAATGCTTTGAGTCATGTTGTGTGCCATGTCCTCATCAGAAGACCAGAATCTCTTCCAGTTATCTCATCACCCTACAATGTTAAACAGCTTCAGCAAAGCCCACTTAAAGCCAACTGAGAAGCTCTTACTGCATCAAATACCTTTGATGAGATTCTAAAAGACAGAATTCACTAGTTAGCATAAGACCTAATGTAAGCAATTCTTCAAAGGGAGAATTTAGGTTTACTGAAGCAGAAAACTAAGAGCCTTTAATAGAAAGCTGTAATTAATGGGTATTATAAATCATAGCAGCACATCTCTGATTTCAGGTTTGTGGGATGCACCACATGCCATACACAGTAATTCAACAAAAAGTGGCCTCCTGCATAAAATTGCCTTTCCTGGAGAAAACCCATTTGATCCAAAGAGGTTGGAAAGGAATGCAGGTAATTACACACACTTACAAAATTGCTTCCTGCTCTCCAAAGCAAACTTTTAAAAAAATGTTTTTATTGTAAGCAAAATAATTTTTCTTTAGCTGTCCCTTTTTATATTCAATCTAATGGACCAGTAAAGCTAATTTTCACAATGACCTATTATAAGTTTAATTAGTTATTCTGAGGTATGAACATTCCAAGGTTTCATGCTGATTAAATTCTTCTATTCTCTGAATGGAATAATATATTAGATAAAATTGCCTCAATGCAAAAATACACTCAAGAAAAATTTGAAACAAGTATGGAGTGTAGCTGGCTAGGAATCCATCAAATGGTAACTGGAGTGCTCCAGACCAGACCTTTACTTACACAGGAAGGACCAATCGTAGGCAGAACTTCACTCACATGGAAAGGGCCTCTTTAGGGGCTCAGTTTGTCCATTTTGACAAAGTGCATACCTAGAGTTTCAGGTATATACTTGAGGTCTCTCTCTCTACCCCACATCAAAGTCATCTAAATGGCAGCTGACTTCTGAAAACTCCAACTTAATGAAGGCCCTGTTTCCAGTTTAAAAATATTAACTGGTCAACAACAACAGCTCTCCAAAAAACAAATGAATGAACAAACAAACTAACAAAAGCCACATATCTCAAAACAAGGGCTCCACAATAAATGCTGCCAAAATCTGCTTTATAATACCTTGCATCTTTTAAAAGTTTAGCTTTTCTTTTTTCTCCAATCTTGAATGAAGTATGTAAAAGTCAACTTTTCATGTATGTAATTAACTATTATTGTGACAGAAAGAAATTCTCTTACCAAAGAATATACTTAATTTTTTTCAAAGGAAAACAAGGTGATTTGATGATTCGCTTAATTCTGTTTATCTTCATGACTCTTTACAAAAGTAAAAAGATGCAAATCATTTATTGTTTATCCATTCACCTTCAGGAACTGTGAAGCATTCAACAGCCACTTGATCTGCCCTATATTGCTGTGATTTCACCTTCAACATAAACAGACCATGTAGCTATCAGCAGTGACTACCACCTATGTGGTAGATCCCTTCCTTCCTCACCATCTTTCTAACCTTGCTTTCCTCACCCTCCTCTACTCTCTACCTCCTACTCTCCTTTAGCTTCTCTTTTATTACTAATTTTTCTGCCTTTGAACCCATTCTCCCTCCATCCTTTTACCACCATTTATTTTTCTCTACATTCTCTCTCCTCAACCTCTTCCTTTCCAGCACACTACCTTCTTCATCAACCACCCCTTTTTATTTTTCTTGCCTTATTAACTTTCTCCCCTTGGCTCTCCTGCTGTTTCTGCCTTAGCCATCGCTCTCCTCTGTTTAGTGCCTTGCCCTAGTCTCTCTTCTACAAACCCATACCACAGCTCACGGTCTTTGTGCCTTTCCCAACCAAGTGGCCCTTGGAGAAAGGCAAGATCTAAAATTCAAAGGGACTAGAAAAATTAGACTTTGGATGGGAAAAAAAAAGTATCCCTAATATCTAACATTATAAATCTGTGTCACAAGGCACAAACTAAATTACTGCTATAGTTATAATTTCCCACCAATGCTCTTTCAAAAACAGAGCAGAGATGAATGAGATTTCAATACTGTAATTGGGCCTTAGAATCTACTACTGGGACTCATTCTAGTTTCCTTTTAACCTCTGAAGTGTGTATGTAGAAAGGGTCGTCAGCAGAGGGACAACTGAAGTGCCAAACACTGAGAAGAAAGCATTGTTTTCATGCAAATCTAGAATTCAGGCACTATTTTAACCGTGAAAATAAAAACACAAGATGTAGACTGTAACTAAAGCTAGCTATAACTTGAATATAGTAAGCTTTAATAGGATAATATGTTTTAATCCTATCAAATTAGAGTATCTACCAACAAAGGCTACATATAATTATTTAATAAATACTTCCGATATAAAAATCTCAATTTATATTTAAAGATTAAGCAATTTTGGGATTCGGGGTTTCCCAAAGTCATTCTGACACATGACAGTTGTCTCTACACATTATTCTACCTAAGCAGCAATACTCTAGTCTTAAGCTTTGGGAGAAGGTAAGACTGCCTAAAGATTACTCTTTGCCAAAAAAGAGTGAGAGAGAGAGAGAAAGAAAGAAAGAGAGAGAGAGAGAGAGAGAGAGAGAGAGAGAAATTACCCCCCTTGTTTAACTTAAAGCAGCACACTAAACCCAAGTCAACTAACTTGTGGAATTCAAATGAAGAGCCACTGTAGAACACAGCACCAAGGAGAAGAGAAGGTTGCAAGGACAAGAGGCTACAAGTACAACAGAGTTATCCAGAGTGAGGAAATAAGTGTTTTCAAGTATTTGTAAGATGTGATTGAAGAGATTAAGGGAAAATTTAAATCATTCTGACAAAACGCCACTAATCTACTTACATTATTGTTTTAGGAAGCAGAATTCATCCAACACTATTTGTCCAAAGATAATCTACATTTCTTAAGGCGAACTTAAGTCAAAATGGAAAGGCTGCTTTTACAGGTCAGGGTAACTCAGCCAACTGTATTTTTAGCCTCCAAAGTACTAGAAATTGGAGATAAAGCACTAAATGAGTAGTTTTTTAAAAGAGCATAGTTTAGAGAGATGAGACTGCAGAAAAGAAGTATGTTCAAATGTAGGCAGCGGAAGTTTATAATTCTGTGTGGCCAAGATCTTTTAAATATTTAGAATATTATACTTGGTTCTTAATAACATTACATGTTTATTAATAAATTAATATAAGCTGAAAACAGAAATTAAAATATAAACGCAAATAACATTGTTTTAAATATGTAGATGTATGAGAAAACTGATGATCCCTTCTGTTAAAATATTAAAAGTATATGCTTCTTAACAGAACTTCAGATTTACTGCATAAGACCTTGACTCTCATTGCTTATTCTGAATCAAGGGCAAAAACTTCTACTATTTTCATATCTTGCATACAAAATAGTTTGTTTCTCCAAAAATCAATATGTCAAATATTTGACTGATCTGTATGCTCTGATTAGAGAATTCACATCATAAGGTCACTGTGTTCTACCTGCTTCTTAAGTTTTCCACATTAACAGTCAATATCAAGGGTTGAATTTTCCGAGATTTAAATGTCACTATCTGTTCTCATTGTAATGGTTACAAAACCATAAATGTGATTCAGTAGTGTTTTTATACTGAGGGTGGTAAGAATTTGCCTGCTGTGAAAATACCAATAGTTCACCTTGCATGACATTTTCCCGTTTGAAAGTATCTGCTTTCACAGACTGAAAGCTAATGTGCCAGGAGGCACTGTGCTTCTCAGCAACATAAAGAGAGTTCCAGATGGAAACTCAGGGTCTGGATGGCCTGAGTTTGGGATGAGAAGTGAGTTAAACAGGCTCTTCATGCAAAATATCAATTATCAGCAATATATGTAAGCCAAGATAATTACAACAGTGATGATAAGGAAATCAGGAAATCACTGCCTGACACCAGCCACTATATCCTAACATGAGAAGCTCTCTTCATAACCATTTCACCCTCAGGGACAACAGAACCTCTCTTTCAAGGCTTACAAACAAAAATTACAACAAGCCTGTAGTCAAAGCCTAAGCTCTTCAATGAAATAAATCAACTTGAAAGAAACTAGAGAGCAAATGAATTGGGCATTTAATAAAAATAACATTAGCTCTGGCCCTGAACATACTGAAGAAACGGCTCTATAAATCCCCTCCTAAAAGGAAACCCATGATTATACTATATGCTACACATAGTTAGTTAATACGTACGTGCTGTATATATTAGTCAGTATTCTAAGTTGTCAGTGACATACACCAACTAATAAATTTAATTAGACAAAATATTTGCTAAAAATAGTAAGTACTTAGAGCAGGGGCCCCTAACCCCAGCTAGGAACCCAGCCACACAGCAGGCAGTGAGCTGGAGTGGGGGAGGTGTGGGGGGAGGGAGGGGTAAGCACTACCACCTGAGCTCTGCCTCCTGTCAGATCAGCGGCAGCATTAGATTCTCATAGGAACCTGAACCCTAGCCGGACACAGTGGCTTGCGCCTGTAATCCCAGCACTTTGGTAGCCCATGGCAGGCAGATTACAAGGTCAGGAGTTCAAGACCAGCCTGGCTAACAAAGTGAAACCTTGTCGCTACTAAAAAATATAAAAATTAGCAGGTCATAGTGGCTCACACCTGTATGTAGTCTCAGCAACTTGGGAAGCTAAGGCAGAAGAATCAATAGAACCCCAGAGGTGGAGGTTGTGGTAAGCCAAGATCATGCCACTGTGCTCCAGCCTGAGCAACAAAGTGAGAGTCCATCTCAAAAAAAAAAAAAAAAAAAAAAAAAAGGAATGTGAACCCTACTGTGAACTGCGCATCTGATGGATCTAGGTTGAGTGCTTCTAATGAGAATCTAATGCCTGAAGATCGGAGGTGGAACAGTCTCATCCCAAAACCATCCCACCCCAATACATGGTCCAAAGAAAAACTGTCTTCCACAAAACCAATACTTGATGCCAAAAGGTTTGGGGACCACTGACTTAGAGGATATCCAGAGGGTAAAAGAATAATAATAGAGGTGGCTGGCAAGATGGCCAAATAGGAATAGCTCCGGTCTGCAGCTCCCAGCAAGATCAACGCAGAAGATGGGTAATTTCTGCATTTCCAACTGAGGTACCTGGCCCATCTCATTGGGACTGGCACCGCCTCACCCAGGAAGCACAAGGGGGCGGAGAACGCCCTCCCCTAGCCAAGGGAAGCCGTGGGGGACTGTGCCATGAGAAACGGTGTACTCCGGCCCAGATACTATGCTTTTCCCATGGTCTTTACAACCCACAGACCAGGAGATTCCTTCAGGTGCCTACGAAACCAGGGCCCTGGGTTTCAAGCACAAAACTGGACGGCCATTGGCACAGACACCAAGCTAGTTGCAGGACATTTTTTTTTCATACCCCAGTGGTGCCTGGAATGCCAGTGAGAGAAAAACCATTCACTCCCTCAGAAAGGGGGCTCAAGTCAGGGAGCCAAGTGATCTAGCACAGCAGATTGTCCCCTCCCGATGGAGCCCAGCAAGCTAAGATCCACTGGCTTGAAATTCTTGCTGACAGCACAGCAGTCTAAAGTTGACCTGGAACACTCAAGGTTGGTGGGGGGAGGGGTATCCGCCATTGCTGAGGCTTGAGTAGGTGGTTTTCCCCTGACAGAGTAAACAAAGCTGCCCAGAAGTTCACACTAGGATGAGCCCACTACAGCGCGACAAAACCACTGTAGCGAGACTACCTCTCTAGATTCCCCCACCTGGGCAGAGCACCTCTGAAAGAAAGGAAACAGCCCCAGTCAGGGGCTTATAGACCAAACTCCCAGCTCCCTGGGACAGATCACCAGGGGGAAGGACCAGCTGTGCGTGCAGCCTCAGCAGACTTAAATGTTCCTGCCTAGAGGCGCTGAAGAGAGCAGAGGATATCCTAGCACAGCGCCTCAGCTCTGCTAAGAAACAGACTGCCTCCTCAAGGGGGTCCTTGACCCCCATGCCTCCTGACTGGGAAACACCTCCCAGCAGGGGTTGACAGACACCTCCTACAGGAGAGTTCTGGCTGCCATCTGGTAGGGGACCCTCAGGGACAACGCTGCCAGAGTAAAGAACAGGCAGCAATCTTTGCTGTTATACAGCCTCTGCTGGTGATACCCAGGAAAACAGGGTCTGGCGTGGACCCCCAGCAAACTCCAGCGGACCTGCAGCAGAGGGGCCTGACTGTTAGAAGGAAAACTAACAAACAGAGAGCAATAGCATCAACAACACAAAAAGAACATCCACACAAAAACTCCACCCAAAGGTCACCAACATTAGAGACCAAAAGTAGACAAACCCATGAAGATGAGGAAAAACCAGCGCAAAAAGGCTGCAAATTCCAAAAACCATAATGCCTCTTTTCCTCCAAAGGATCACAACTCCTTGAAAGCAAGGGAACAAAACTGGACAGTGAATGAGTTTGATGAATTGATAGAAGTAGGCTTCAGAAGGTAGGTAATAACAAACTCCTCCAAGCTAAAGGAGCATGATCTAACCCAAAGCAAGGAAGCTAAGAGCCTTGAAAAAAGATTAGAGGAGTTGCTAACTAGAATAACCAGTTTCTAGAAGATCCAGAACATAAATAATCTGATGAAGCTAAAAACACAGCACAAGAACTTCATGAAGCATACATAAGTATCAACAGCAGAATCAATCAAGAAAAAAAATATATCAGAGATTACAGATCAGCTTAATGACATAAGGTATGAAGACAATATTAGAGAAAAAAAAAATGAAAAAGAATGAACAAATCCTCCAAGAAATCTAGGACAATGTGAAAAGACCAAAACTACATTTGACTGGTGTACCTGAAAGTGACAGGGAGAATGGAACCAAGTTGGAAAACACTCTTTGGGATATTATCCAGGAGAACTTCCCCAACCTAGCAAAACAGGACAACATTCAAATTCAGGAAATACAGAGAACACCACTAAGATACTCCTCAAGAAGAACAATCCCAAGACACATAATCATCAGATTCACCAAGGATGAAATGAAGTAAAAAATGTTAAGGGCAGACAAAGAGAAACGTCAGGATACCCACAAAGCGAAGACAATCAGACTAACAGCAGATCTCTCAGCAGAAACCCTGCAAGCCAGAAAAGAGTGGGGGTCAATATTGAGTATTTTTAAAATAAAAGAATTTTCAACCCAGAACTTAATATCCAGCCAAACTAAACTTCATAAGCAAAAAATAAATAAAATCCTTTATGGACAAGCAAATGCTGAGAGATTTTGTCACCACCAGTCCTGCCTTACAAGAGCTCCTGAAGGACGAACTAAAAATGGAAAGAAACAACTGGTACCAGCCACTGCAAAAAACACACCAAATCATAAAGGCCACCGACGCTATGAGGAAAATCAACTAACAGGCAAAATAACCAGCTAGCATCACAACGGCAGGATCAAAGTCACACATAACAATATTAACCTTAAAGGTAAATGGGCTCAATGTCCCAATTAAAAGACACACTCTAGCAAATTGGATAAAATGTCAAGACTCATTGGTGTGCTGTATTCGGGAGACCCATGTCACCTGCAAAGACACAAAAAGGCTCAAAATAAAGAGACTGAGGAAGATTTACCAACTAGATGGAAAGCAAAAAAAAGAAGGGGTTGCAATCCTAGTGTCTCAAAAACAGACTATAAACCTACAAAGATCAAAAGAGACAAAGAAGGGCATTACATAATGATAAAGGGATCAATGCAACAAGAAGAACTAACTATCCTAAATATATATGCACCCAATACAGGAGCACCCAGATACATAAAGTAAGTTTTTAGAGACATAAAAATAGACTTAGACTCCCACACAATAATAGTGGGAGACTTTAACACCCCACTGTCAGTATTAGACAGACCAATGAGACAGAAACTTAACAAAAATACACAGGACTTGAACTCAGGTCTGGACCAAGCGAACCTAATAGACATCCACAGAACCCGCCACCCCAAATCTACAGAATATACATTCTTTTCTGCACCACATTGCACTTATTTTAAAATTGATTACATAATCAGAAGTAAAACACTCCACAACAAATGCAAAAGAATGGAAATCATAACAAAGAGTCTCTCAGACCACAGTGCAATCAAATTAGAACTCAGGATTAAGAACTCACTCAACACTGCACAACTACATGGATACTGAACAACCTGCTCCTCAATGACTACTGGGTAAATAACAAAATTAACGCAGAAATAAACAAGTACTGTGAAACTAATGAGAACAAAGGCACAATGTACCAGAATCTCTGAAACACAGCTAACGCAGGGTTCAGAGGGAAATTTATAGCACTAAATGCCCACAGGAAAAAGCGGGAAAGATCTAAAATCAATACCCAAACATTACAATTAAAAGAACTAGAGAAGTAAGAGAAAACAAATTCAAAAGTTAGCAGAATACAAGAAATAAGTAAAATCAGAGCAGAACTGAAGGAGATAGACACAAAAAAACCACTTCAAAAAAATCACCGAATCCAAAAGCTGGATTTTTGAAAACATTAACAAAATAGATAGATAGATAGGCAGACTGATTAAAGAAGAAAAGAGAAAAGAATCAAAAAGACACAATAAAAAATGATAAACAGGGTATCACCACTGATCCCAAAGAAATACAAACTACCATCAGAGAATACTATTAACACCTCTACACAAATAAACTAGAAAATTTAGGAAAAAAAAAAAATGGATAAATTCCTCAAAATATACACCCTCCCAAAACTAAACAAGGAAGAAGTGGAAACCCTGAATACACCAATAACAAGTTCTGAAATTCAGGTGGTAATTAATAGCCTACCAACCAAAAAGAGCCCAGGACCAGACAGATTCACAGCCAATTCTACCAGAGTTACAAAGAGGAGCTGGTACCATTCCTTCTGAAACTGTTCCAAACAATAGAAAAAGAGGGACTCCTCCTTAACTCATTTTATGAGGCTAGCATCATCCTGATAGCAAAACCTGGCAGAAACACAACAAAAAAAGGAAATTTCAAGCCAGTATCTCTGATGACCATCGATGCGAAAATCCTCAATAAAATACTGGCAAACTGAATCCAGCAGCACATCAAAAAGCTTATCCAACACAATCAAGTTGGCTTCATCCCTGGGATGCAGGGTTCAACATACACAAATCAATAAAGGTAACCATTGCATAAACAGAACCAATGACAAAAACCACATCATTATCTCAACAGATGCAGAAAAGGCCTTTGATAAAGTTCAACACCCAGGTTCACCCATGCTCTCAACATCCTACAAACTCCCAATAAACTAGCTATTGATGAAACGTATCTCAAAATAGTAAGAGCTACTTATGACAAACCCACTGCCAATATTAAACTGAATGTGCAAAAGGTGGAAACAGTCCCTTTGAAAACCAGCACAAGAGAAAGATGCCCTCTCTCACCAATCCTATTCAACACAGTATTGGAAGTTCTGGCTAAGGCAATCAGGCAACAGAAAGAAAGAAAGGATGTTCAAAAAAGAAGAGAGGAAGTCAAATTGTCTCTGTTTGCAGATGAGATTATTGAATATTTTTAAAACCCCATCTAGACATCCAAAAATCTCAAGCTGATAAGCAACTTTAGCAAAGTCTCAGGATACAAAATCAATATGCAAAAATCATGAGCATCCTTATACACCAATAACCGACAAACAGAGAGCCAAATCATGAGTGAACTCCCATTCGTAATTGCAACAAAGAGAATTAAATATCTAGTAATATAATTTACAAGGGATGTGAAGAAGTCTTCAAGGAGAACTACAAAACATTGCTCAAGAAAATAAAAGACACAAACAAATGGAAAAACATTTCATGCTCGTGAATGGGAAGAATCAATATCATGAAAATGGCCATTCTGCCCAAAGTAATTTATAGATTCAATGTTATCCCCATCAAGCTACCAATCACTTTCTTCACAGAACTAAAAAAAAAACTACTTTAAATTTCATATGGAACCAAAAAAGAGCTCGTATAGCCAAGATAATTACAAGCAAAAAGAACAAAGCTGGAGGCATCACACTACTTACTTCAAACTATACTAGAAGTCTAGAGTAACCAAAACAGCATGGTACTGGTACCGAAACAGATATATAGACAAATAGAACAGAACAGAGGCCTCAGAGGCAACACCACACATCTACAACCATCTGATCTTTGACAAACCTGACAAAAACAAGCAATGGGGAAAGGGTTCCCTGTTTAATAAATGGTATTGGGAAAACTGACTAGCCATGTGCAGAAAGCAGAAACTGGACCCCTTCCTGATAACTTACACTAAAATTGAATCCAGATGTTTTAAAGACTTAAACATAAGACCTAACACCATAAAAACCCTAGAAGAAAACCTAGGCAAAACCATTCAAGACATCGGCATAGGCAAGGACTTCATGACTAAAACACCAAAAGCATTGGCAACAAAAGCCAAAATAGACAAATGGGATCTAATTAAACTCCAGAGCTTCTGCACAGCAAAAGAAACAATTATTAGAGTGAACCGGCAACCAACAGAATGGGAAAAAAATTTTGCAATCTACCCGTCTGACAAAGGGCTAATATCTAGAATCTACAAAGAGCTAAAACAGATTTACAAGAAAAAAAAAAAGCCCATTCAAAAGTGGGCAAAAATATGAATAGACATTTTTCAAAAGAAGACTATATGAGGCCAACAGACATATGAAAAAATGCTCATCATCATTGGTCATTCAAGAAATGCAAATCAAAACCACATTGAGATACCATCTCATGCCAGTTAGAATGGTGATCATTAAAAAATCTGGAGACAACAGATGCTGGAGAGGATGTGGAGAAATAGGAACACTTTTACACTGTTGGTGGGACTGTAAATTAGTTCAACCATTGTGGAAGACAGTGTGGCCATTCCTCAAGGACCTAGAAATAGAAATTCCATTTGACCCAGCAATCCCATTATTGGGTATATATCCAAAGGATTATAAAGCATTCACGTATGTTCATTTTGGCACTGTTTACAATAGCAAAGACCTGGAACCAATCCAAATGCCCATCGATGATAGACTTGACAAGGAAAACATGGCACATATACACCATGGAATACTATGCAGCCATAAAAAACGACGAGTTTGTGTCCTTTGTAGAAACATGGATGAATCTGGAAACCATCATTCTCAGTAAACTGACACAAGAACAGAAAATCAAACACCACATGTTCTCACTCAGAGGCAGGTGTTGAACAATGAGAACACATGGACACAGGGAGGGGAGCACTACACACTGGGGTCTGTTGGCGGGGACTAGGGGAGGTACACTGGTGGGTAGGGAGTTGGGGAGGGATAACACGGGGAGAAATGCCAGATATAGGTGACGGGGATGGAGGCAGCAAATCACATTGCCATGTACATACCTATGCAACAATCCTGCATGTTCTACACATGTACCCCAGAACCTAAAGTGCAATAAAATACATTTTTTTTAATGTGGCATATACACCATGGAATACTATGCAGCCATAACAAAGGATGAGTTCATGTTCTTTTCAGGGACAAAAATGACGCTGGAAATCATCACTCTCAACAAACTAACATAGGAACAGAAAATTGAACACTGCATATTCTCACTCATAAGTGGGTATTGAACAATGAGAACACCCATGTTGAACAATGAGACACAGGGAGGGGAACATCACACACTGGGGCCTATCAGGAGATGAGGTCTGGGGGACGGATAGCATTAGGACAAATACCTAATTTAGATCACAGGTTGATGGGTGCAGCAAACCATCATGGCATGTGTATATCTATATAACAAACCTGCACATTCTTCACAGTCTGCACATGTATCCCAGAACTTAAAGTATAATAATAAAAAAAAATCATTATCAAGAAAAGAATAATGATAGAAAACACCAATGTACATTAAAATAAATATGCCAGACACTGTCCTAAGAGTTTTAATTATCTCATCTAATCCTCAGAAGAAGCCTATGAGGTACATGCTATTATTTCTCTTTCTTACATTTGAGGGACCTCAGGCACACCGAGGTTAACTAACCACCTCAGGCACGTTTACAAGGCTGGTAAGCGGCAGAGCTGAGACAAAAGCTGGGATATGAACCTAGTCAGTCTAGCACCAGATTGCATGCTTCATACTGCCTTTTGGACATCCAGATCAGGGACAAAGTCCAAATGCCTTAAGAGAGGTTCTGTGCAGAAACCACAACCCTACCACTAACTCTGGGCCCTGGTTGCTAGCTCTAGATAGGCTGACAGTGCTGTCTGGAAACACAGTATAGCTCCTGCTCTTGCCTAATCTTCAGCAGAAGGGATTCTCTCCCAGGTAACTTCTTTGCGTTGGGACGAATGTGTCGTATGCCCATATCCTTGCTACAAGAAAAGCTGAGAAAGCAACTGTCTGACATTTTCAGGTTAATACTAGGTAGGCTCTGTCATGAGAGGGAGAAGGGATTTCTACACACAAGAATTTCCCAGGAAATTAGATGCCTGGTACCATCTAAAAAGTGACAAGATATCTACCACACTCTTGCAGTAGTAGTAGATCTACGTGATATTACATTGTGTTACAATGATCTGAGTAGCAAATGTTACAGAAAGCTCCTGACTTTTTTCTATAATAATCCCAACTTTTTTCTATAACATAAACCCATAGTTGCCAAGGATGTGAATTCTAGGGACCTAGAATTCCTGAGTTAAGAGGCCATTTATTAAATTTCTATGAGTCTCAACTTCCTTATCGGAAAAGAAAAAAGATACTTACAGTATCTTAAAGTATACTGTTCAGATTAAATGGAATAGCACATGAAGTACTTTGTACAGTAACTACTCAAAAAGTGGTGGTAATGATGATTTTAAAAACAATGATGATGCGGACGGAGTTAGGAGAATTGTGCCTGGAACACGGGAAGTACATAATAAATATCTGCTGTTACTGTGGTGGTTGTTATCATTATTTTCATAATTTATTCCAAGTCAAGAGGCTTTGGTAGCTTTGGTTCATTGATTCATTGAAAACATATCCACTGAGTTCCTACTATGTTCTAGTCACTGAGTTAGGTACTACAAATACAAAAGACAGACCAAGCGTGGTGGCTCTCGCCTGTAATCCCAGCACTTTGGGAGTCCCAAGCAGGTGGATCAAAAGGTTAAGAGTTCGAGACTACAGCTGGGCATGGTGGTGCGTGCCTGTAATCCCAGCTACTCAGGAGGCTGAAGCAGGAGAATTGCCTGAACCCAGGAGGCGGAGGTTGCGGTGAGCCGAGATCGCGCCATTGCACTCCAGCCTGGGCAACAAGAGCGAAACTCCGTCTCAAAAAAAAAAAAAAAAAGAGAGAGAGTTTGAGGCCAGCCTGGCCAAAATGGTGAAATTCTGTCTCTACTAAAAATACAAAAATTAGCGAGGTGTGGTGGCAGGCTCTGGTAATCCCAGCTACTGAGGACGCTGAAGCAGGAGAATCACTTGAACCTGGGAGACAGAGGTTGTAGCAAGCTGACATCACGCCACTGCACTGGAGCCTAGGCAACAGAGTGAGACTCCATCTCAAAACAACATCTCAAAAAAAAAAAAAAAAAAAGAAAAAGAAAAAGAGATAGAAAAGACAGCAAAGCATGTGATCTGCATTCTCGGAGCTTACAGAATACTGGGGAAGGAATGGATTAATCAAGTAACCACATAAACAAATGTGACTTTACATGGCACTAAGAGTGTGCATAATAAGGATAAGTGATCAAGTCACGCAGATCAGGGGAATGGCCTTTTTCAGGGAAGACTCGGAGAGTGAATAGGAGTTAGCTGACTGAGAGAGGTGACAAAGCAAAGAGCATTCGACTGAGGGAGGCGCAAAAGCAAAGAACATTCCTGGCAAAGAGAGTAGCAGGAATAAAGACAAATTTGTGTCAGGAGGAAGCAATCTATATTGCAGGAACTAAAAGAAGGCCAGCGCGACTGGAGAGGAAGAGGCAGGGACTCAATCATAAAAAGACTTCCAGACCACGTAAGGAATGCTGATTCAATCCCAAGACCAGACCAGGCCACATTTCTTTAACCAGTCAGCTAACCCACCCCAACCAGGATGACAGCACTACCCCCTGAAGATGGCAATCTCTGTTATAGCTTGCATGGCTTTGAGATATTGCTAATGCCTGTTGCTCCCATGTTTCAGTCCCCTGATGTGAAGAAGGCCTGAACAGGTTTGAAATCTCTGAAGATGCTTTAAAAGGAATTTGGTGGCACTTCTTCTGCCCTCCATTCTCCTTAAAAAGGTGTTTTGAATCACAGAACCAAATCAGGATTAATAATTTAAAGACAGAGACAACGAGGGATACTATCTAGCCAATCTCCTTTACTTTCTTTGTTATGTTTTGTTTTGTTACAGAGGCAGGGGCTCGCTCTGTCACCTGGGCTGGAGTGCAGTAGTATGATCACAGCTCACCGCATCCTTGAACTCCTAACCTCAAGTGATCCTCCCACCTCAACCTTCTTAGTAGCTCGGACTACAATTGCATGCCACCACAATTGGCTAATTTTCTATTTTTTGTATAGTCGGGGTCTCATCATGTTACCCAAACTAGTATCAAACTCCTGTCCTCAAGTGATCCTCCTGCCTTGGCCTCCCAAAGCACTAGGATTACTGGCATGAGCCACCATGCCCAGCCTGTCCCTCATTTTCTAGTTGTGGATATCACATGCTGGTACCAGAACTAGAACTCAGCTCTAGATTTCCGAGCCAGTGCTTTTCCCACTACCCCTCTACCACTCAGGAGATCCCATTTATTTAATCTGCCCGAAAGCCAAAACTCTTAACACCCTGAAACAGCTAGCTCACTTCTCACTGTTGAACGCAAGCCTGCTCTGATATCAACAATCCTAACATGCGACATAATGAACCAGACTAAAGAGCAGCACGTAGCAGGGGATGTCTGACTACATTTAACAGCTGTCAGCTTCTCTACAAAGCAGTTAAATCTTGATTAACTGGAAGCTTCCTTTTTTATATATATTTGTTAAAGACTCTGCTTTCAAGAGGAATCAGATAGTGAGTGAAGAACTAACATCAGAGTTTTGTTAAAAA
This sequence comes from Sapajus apella, assembly GCF_009761245.1. Classification (NCBI taxonomy): domain Eukaryota; kingdom Metazoa; phylum Chordata; class Mammalia; order Primates; family Cebidae; genus Sapajus; species Sapajus apella. Next base: position 14,998,799 of record NW_022436981.1, on the reverse strand, counting down.
TAATACAGAGAATAAAAACTTCTACAGCAACTGGGTGACTCACACATTAACCGTACCATAAAAAGACGACACTGAGGAGACAGCGGCTCCAGGCAAGTGGAGTTCTCTTAAGTAACAAAGAAAATACTCCCTGCATAGAGCCCTTCTGTGGCAGCCTAAGACTAAGGTTACAGCCAGATCACAGAGAACCAAATTAAAAAAACAACCTCCTACATAACCCCTGACCAAATCCAACATCAGGGTTAGGCCAGACATGTGAAAGGATTATTTATAGTTCTGACTACCAGTAACAAAGAGGCTAATTAATCTCATGTATGTAATGTCCATGAAGGTCTTTGGACTTCTGTAAACTAGGGTAAAACACTAATACATAATTACAACATTAATTCAAAAGTTTCAGGACAACAGTTTTGCAAATCCAAAACCATATTCAAATGCATAAAACTGAAAATGCTAACAAATAAATGATTTCGAAACTACACAAATTATTTTTTCTCCATTTCCTTGATTTTTGTAGAGATAGCATTTCTAATATATTCATCTTTCTATACCTCCTTCGGTTTTATTTTAATCTTTTACCACGCTCTCCTGTGATGATGATGATTATTATTTTTGCCAAAATGGTTACAAACAATCTATGTTTATCCAACTTTCTGCACTCATTATGACTTATTTGGGCATGGAGAATGAAGTCTCATCTTCACCACCATCATAAAGATAATCAACATGCAATAGATAGATACACGTCAGTCATCTTTTAATCTAGTATCTCATATAATCCTTTTGCCTGTATATTACTCTCCTTGGGTTGCAGAAAAAAAAATAGAAGTTTGGAGAGCTTACATAACAAAGGAGAAGCTATCTGAATCCACATAATCTTGTCCCAGAGCCAGGGCTTTTAACCACTGCTCTACAGCTGTCTTTCATGTTAGATCAACATTTTTAAATCCATAATGTTTTAATTTCTCAGTGATTGTTTCTTGATTACAATTATTCATATGCTGCTCCAGAACTAGCTAATTCAATTCTGTGAAGAAGACTGTGAGGTATACCAGCATCTATGGTACAACAGCAATTATAGATAAAAACCCTCTCTGCCAGGTGCAGTGGCTCACGCCTGTAATCCCAGCACTTTGGGAGGCAGAGTCAGGCGGATCACCTGAGATCGGGAGTTTGAGACCAGCCTGACCAACATGGAGAAACCACATCTCTACTAAAAATACAAAAATTAGCCAGGTGTGGTAGTGCATGCCTGTAATCCCAGCTACTCAGGAGGCTGAGGCAGGAGAATCACTTGAACTTGGGAGGCGGAGGTTGCAGTGAGCCTAGATTGCACCATTGCATTCCAGCCTGGGCAACACGAGCAAAACTCCATCTCCCAAAAAAAAGAAAAAAAAAAAAAAACCCTTTCTAAAGTTTCAAGATGAAACAGAAATCCCCTATTATATTCTCTTATTAAAGATACATACTCTCAAAATTAACCAAAGTTGATCATGACTGTCAAAAGACAACAGCCCATCTTGATTTCTAATATTTCTTCTCTTCTAAACTTGCACTGAATTCACTAATAAATTAAGCTGCACACTGTGTGGAGAGCTCTTCTATGCCTTCAGACACTTAAAAAACACTGAAAATGCACTTATGCATCTGCCAGCAGCTTCTGTTGCCAGAACTTGTCAGAGCGAGAATGATTTAGTACTAATTGCAGTGCCCTTGACAGTCCTGAACTACAAGGTTTATCCATCTCAGTAAGATAGAGCAGGTGAAGGAACATGAGAGCAGATGTAGGAAGCAGTGCAATCTTCTCTGACAGCTAAACAAGACAACCAGTAAAGTGCTCATCTTTCTACTATGTCAGCAAAGCCACTTACTTACCCAGGGTTTATGGAATAGGTTTTGCTGGCTGCCCAGATGACTGCCCCTTTCTTCCCCACAAGTTACCTCCCAAACAGTATCTCTGCATGAGCTTTCTCTTTCCTTATCACTCCTCTCATCTCCACATTGCTTAACTAAACCCTGAATTTTCCTTCTCTTTCATGGATCATATCATACTTAAATACAGACTTTCATCTGTCTTGAGATGAGATGAGGGACTTCCAGTTTTCTTGATTCTAATCCTCCTGTGACAAGGTACATCTTTCTTATCTGTGTCATTAATCAATAAAGAGCTGACAAGACAGTCACTCAATATTATGAGCCATTCAGTTAAGCTAGAACACTGCTCAGGTAAAATTTAGAATAAGAAGTCGTCAGGCTTCATAAAATTGATCTTACCCCAATAAAACTTGGTTAAGAGTCCTTCTCCATTTGTCACAGGAAAAATCCAAAAGCGAGGAAAACACAGCTTAGAAGTAGTCTTATAAAATTAATGATATTACTTCTGTAGTAAATCAAATCCACACAGATTTCAGAAGTTATAACTAGTAGTCAGCCTGAAACTTCAATGTAAAAGGTTTTTTTTTGTAGTAAAATCAAGATGACAACATAAGCCAGGCCTATCAAAAGATTTGAATCAGTAAACTCTTAAAAGATATTCTTTAAAATGGTGGTAGTTTAAAATCCGGTAGATATCATATTTAACCTGCTAAAGACAGAACTTAGCAAGCATTACAGAATAATATCTTTTGGATGGTTTTCAGAAGTGCCTTCTGTGGAATTGTAGAGATGCTTCAGTTCTCCAAGGAATAGCTTACTGAGACTCGGACGTATTCCTAAATTCCCAGTAAAGCTCTCCAAAGCCCATGAAAAACTATCACTAAATTAACCACTTCATCAAGTTAAACATGTTCCTAACTTTTCTGTTGGTAGCGACTGGTCAACAGCAGAACATTTTTTTCTAATTCAGTCCATTCTCTGATATCTAACAAGCCACTTGTAGTGCTAAGCAAAATATTCTACTCTTCTTTCAAGTTTGAAAAAAACAGAACCCTGGTCTGCATGGAGACTTCAACAAAAACCATTCACACTGGCTTATGTGCTCCTGCCCCCACCATACAACATCAAATGCGCTGAAAAAGCATGGAGAACAAGGCTGCCACTACCTTCAAGTCTTCATGACTAGGAGGAGTCTCTGTGCCCCTCACACTCTCTTCTGCTGCAAGAAGTGCCTTTTCACCTGGGGGTGGTTAATTTTATATGTCAGTTTGGCCATATGATGGTACCTAGTTAATCTAGCCAGGTGTGGTGGCTCATGCCCATAATCCCGGCACTTTAGGAGACCGAGGCAAGCGGATCACCTGAGGTCAGTAGTTCAAGACCAGCGTGGCCAACATTGCAAAACCCTGTCTCTATAAATATAAAAATTAGCCAGGCATGGTGGCAGGCACTTGTAATCCCAGCTACTCAGGAGACTGAGGCAGGAGAATCGCTTGAACCTAGGAGGCAGAGGTTGCAGTGAACCAGATCGCTCCTCTGCACTCCAGCGTGGGCAACAAGAGGGAAACTCCATATCAAAAAATAAAATAAAATAAAATAACTATACTAATCTAGGTGGCACAAAGATTTCGAAGAGATGATCACATTTTACACACAGCTGACTTTAAGTAAAGGGGAAGTACCCTGGATAATATGGCTGGCTCTCATCTAATCAGCTGAAGGCCTTAAAAGCAAAAATGTGTTTTTGAAGAAGGAAATCTGCCTCAATATTATAATATGGAAATTCTGCCCAAGTTTCCTGCATGGAGGCCTTGAGGATTTCAGGCTCAAGATTTCAACTACGAATTTCAGACTCAAGATTACAACTTCAACTCTTACCTGAGATTCCAGGCAGCCCTGAAGACTTCAGCCCTCCCATCTCATGAGCCAGGTAAGTTATGGTGGGGTCTAGTTAGCTCAGTTTAAACACCTAGTTTATCACTGCACAGGAACCTATCATTTAGGAAAAAGATCAGTTGTAAGAGCATCTTAGATTCTCTTCAAAAATAAGTTCTTAAATTTGGGCTAAAAATGTCCACCTAAGAAGATCGTTTTAATCAATTCCTAATCTCACAACTGATTCCTTACTTTGAGATTTTTAACAAGTAATCAGGCACCTGAATAACTCTACCAACAGGGACAGCAAGGTGGGAAGGAAATGACATTTACTGAATTCTTCTCATGCATTGAGGGCTATCCTAATCACTGTAGTCCCAGCTACCCAGCTACTTATATACAAAAGTCATCCGGTTTAATCCTCACATAGTAACTGTGAGATAGGCATTATTAACATCATATTACAGATAAAGAAACCCAGCCTCAGAGAACTTAAACAAGTGATGCAAAACCACACAACCAGCAGACTTAACACTCAGCTCAGGTGGTCTTACTCCAAAACTCATTAAGACAGTTTTTGCTAGTAATAACAATCCCAAAATCTCAGTGACTTACCACACCAAATAGTTATTTTTTTGTTCATACTAAATGAAAGTTAAGGGCTGAGCAAAGCGCTACTCATTGCTGCAGGTCTTCACACGTCTTCTCATTCTGGGATGCAAGCTAAAGGAGCAGTACGTATCTGGGATGTGTTATTCTCCCGGCACGCAGCAGAAATCCAAGAATTCAAGCCAAACCACACAATCTGTGTTTAAAATTTCTGTTCAAAGTTGGCATACATCATGTCTACCCATGTTCCATTAGACACAGCAAGTCACATGGCCAAGCCTTACCTTTGGGGAAAATATACTCAACCTATTAGAAGTTACCAGATGTCATCTGGCTAAGAGTATTAATACATAATTCCCCCCATACAATTTTTTAAATTGTCTCTTATGAAGACACTGTGTATTCTGGGTAGGATGAAAAAATGAAGTGAATGTCCAGTAGTTAGGGGGGCTAACTGTAAGAGTCATTAATGTTTCCATCAATAATCATAGGTTTTTTGTTTGTTTGTTTGTTTTTTGAGATAGAGTTTCACCCTTGTTGCCCAGGCTGGAGTGCAAAGGTGAGACCTCAGTTCAATGTAATCTCTGCCTCCCCGGTTCAAGAAATTCTCCTTCCTCAGCCTCCGGAGTAGCTGGGATTATAGGTACCCACCACCATACCTGGCTAATTTTTTGTATTTTTAGTAGAGATGGGGTTTCACCACATTAGCCAGGCTGGTCTCAAACTTCTAACCTCGGGTGATCTGCTCACCTTGGCCTCCCAAAGTGCTGGGATTATAGGCGTAAGCCACCATGCCCAGCCTATATTCATAGTTCTTTTCCAGGGCACATAGAGGAATTATATTTCCTTACCCCACTAATGTCCTCCGTAGCCAGACAACTTGCTTTGATCAATGAAATATAAGCCAAGGTGATAAGTAGCTTTTGAAATACGTGCATGCTGTATTTTTCCTGCAATGCTTCAAATGATGACTACAGTCTGATTCCTGAATGAAGACAATATGGAACAGAGTCCCAAATCAACCCGTGATGCACATGTAGCATGAATGAGAAATAATAATTTTGGTCATTTCTATTATTGCAACATAAGTTAGCTTATTTTGACCGATACACAAGTCAAACAGATTCTTTCAGGAATATAAACTAAGAAAGGGAAAGAACTGCATAACTGCAAAGTTGAATGAATCTAAGACACTTTATGATAAGCCAAAAGCTAAATATGAGTAAGCAGAAGCTACGAGACAGAAAAAGAAAGAGGCAAAGTAAAAAAATGAACAAGGTAGTGTGTAGTAAGAAAAAGGCAGACACACATACAGACCCCCCCCCCCAAAAAAAAAAAAAAAAAAAAAAAAAAACAGATACATCAAAAGAGATCATGTGGCCCATGAGTAAGCTGACGAGTTTTCATACTCTAGCGTTGCCTTCACTGCTACAGCTTTCTGGACCTAATAAGAATCTTTACAACTCCTTCCTTCTCTTTTTATTTTGAGATGCAGTTTCTTGTTACCCAGGCTGGAGTGCAATGGTACAATCTTGGCTAACTGCAACCTCCACCTACTGGGTTCAAGCGATTCTCGAGAACTGCCTCAGTCTCCCCAGTAGCTGGGATAACAGGCATGTGCCACCATGCCTGGCTAATTCTGTATTTTTAGTAGAGATGGGGTTTCTCCATGTTGGTCAGGCTGGTCTCGAACTCCCGACCTCAGGTGATCTGCCCACCTCGCCCTTGCAAAGTGCTGGAATTACAGGCATAAGTTACCACGCCTGGCCCTTCCTTCTCTTAAATGCTAGAATGAGACTTAAAAATGAAAAACGTGGGACAAAATGAGACCTGTGAAATGTTCTAAGTCAATTATTTAGGAAAATTCTATGCTTAGTCCAATTACAGCATAAAGATTTACTTCTTAACGTAAAGATTATAATGTTACTATATCAGGCTGGATGTGGTGGCTCATGCCTGCAATTCCAGCACTTTGGGAGACTGAGGTGGGTGGATCACTTGAGGTCAGGAGTTTAAGACCAGCCTGGCCAGCATGGTGAAATCTCATCTCTACTAAAAATATAAAAACTAGCCAGGCATGGTGGTAGGTGCCTGTAATCCCAGCTACTCAGGAAGCTAAGGCAGGAGAATTGCTTGAACCCAGGAGGAGAAGGTTGCAGTGAGCAGAGGTCACACCACCGCATTTCAGCCAGGGCAACAGACTGAGACTCGGTCTCAAAAAAAATACAAATAGGCTAGGCGCAGTGGCTCACACCTATAATCCCAGCACTTTGGGAGGCCAAGGCGGCCAGATCACCAGGTCAAAAGATAGAGACACTCCTGGCCAGCATGGTGAAACCCCGTTTCAACTAAAAATACAAAAATAGCTGGGCGTGGTGGCGCACACCTATAGTTCCAGCTACTCGGGAGGCTGAGACAGGAGAATCACTTGAACCTGGGAGGCGGAGGTGGTAGTGAGCCGAGACCGTGCCACTGCACTCCAGCCTGGTGACAGAGGAAGATTCCATCTCAAAAAGAAAAGAAAAGAAAAAAAAAGTACAAATAAAAAAATAAATTTTTCTATATCAAATTGAGTTAAGGTAACATTCATTTATGATCTAAAACATTAAATATACATAAACTCATCAAATAGCTCCTACTAAATAACATCAATATAAATTTCAGGGAAAAATAGAAATAAGGCAAGGATAAGTAAAGATTTCCCAGAATCAAGAGGCTAAAACAAAAGAGGAAGACAACCTTACATTCCTAAAAAGTTTTCTTATTTGTAAAGCCAAGGAAAGAAACGGATTCTTTTATAAACATATGCAGATTCTGTAACGACCTGAAGTATAAAGTAGAGTATGCTAAAGTATAATATATACAAGCCTTAAGTACCTACTACAATACTGGACTCAGAACTAGAATTCAATAAATACTTATTTGACTTGATTGATCATATAAATCATTAGGGAAGCATGTGCTTTAGATATCACTTACTACATGCACTCATGTTTCATATCGCAAACAAAAAGCTACCAATGATGGCTAGATGTAGTAATTCTAGATCTAAAACCCAGATAGATAGTAATATGTTAACTTAGCTATATGACAGAGTAAACTGAGAAGCTCAAGAGCATATTGAAATTAATATTTGGTTAAACACATACCAAGCCTTTTAGCTAGAAACAGGAAGTATTTACTGGAAAGTTACTATGGTTGGCACTATGTTGGTACTATGCTAAGATTCTTCAGAGGAAAGGAAGCACACTCAAAAAATTCTTTATATACTATGGTACAGTAGTGAAGCAATGAATTCTTTAGTAAATTCAATTGTAATTTGGCCAGTGGATATCAAAATACACAAAATTAGTTTCCAACAGGTTTCTGAGTATCAGACACCAAAAAGAACTATTAGGCTGCACTGGTCATTTCAAATTCATTTTTACAAATCTAGAAAGTTGCCAGCTTTATGAATGTTGGGTTATAAAATCTGTATACTTTAATATTACTTATTTTACTATTACTTAAATCTTGTTTTGGTATTTAATTCATCTGGGATGATAGATAGGAAAGTAACAAAATTTATCTTTAGTTGGTTTTTTTAAAGATTGCATAAATTTTCACCTTTAAGTGACGGGCTCTCTAGGATGACAAGTAATGTGACAAGCAAAAGTAAATGACACAAAACTGAATTACCTTTGTCATTAATCTTGTTCCTTTGTGTAGTCAATCCAGGTTGAGAATGACACAGTCTCAATTTTACTATTCAAGCACTAAATGAATCTGTCTCCTCCACAATGGCAGTTCCACCACAACAGTGATACATAACCTCATCTTAATTAACTTAATGGTCTATTCACTGATCATACTTGGAGGTCTATTTCATTACCCTAAATTAACATTTTCTTTCCATTAAAGTTAAGATAATAAAAAAGACATTGCTTTCATGTGTAGTTTACAACACATTTAATCTATAGTACTCCTTTGCTTAGTGATTACAAGCACTTAAATGCTTGAAAAGCACTTAGAGCTACTAGCGGTGAAATGATTTATTTATTCATATGCAGGGAAGGCCATTAATAAGAATAAAAATGCAATATTTCAAGAATAAAAATACCCATTCATTAGCTCAATGAAAACAAATCTAAGAAAGGTGTCGATTGATCTCATTTTAAAAGGTATGATGAGTCTCCTCAGGTAAATGGGTTTGTATTTACATAAAATAATTGAATAATCCTGACACATCTCGCCATTTTATTCTCCTTACAAGGAGAAGATTTAGTTTCTTAAGTTTAGAGTCAGGCATAAGAACAAAATAAAGTAATTATAACTGTTCAAGAGAACTGTTTAAAGACTTTTCCTAGCAAATGTTTGCCAGTTTAATGAGAAATTGTTTGATCGTAATTCTTTGATTCAAATTCTGCACGTAGGGCTAAATAGTCATCTTTTAGATAGAAATTTACATGTATAGCAACTCATTATATTTACTTTCCAAATTAATCCCTGATCAAAATGAAACATAAACCTCAATTCGATTTAAAGACCGTTTTAAAAAACCTTTTCACACAATTCCAAGGCCATATTCTCACAAGTGTTGCTAGACAAAGTTCTGTAAGCTAAAAATCCGAAGCTCCCCATCTGATTGAATGGACCCCCCCCCCCCGCCCTTGACCAAAAGGACCCCAGAGAAACCTAAAAAACTGAGTTCTTGGCCATGATGAGAAGCGAGGTCAGACACACCTTGTTACATTCCCTTCCTTGGAGGTTTAGGCACAACTAACCAGTACTAGAGTTAAAATAGAGATCATAAGACTAACAAAACAGACTCTTCGTGGCAGTGAGATACAAAATTACAAACAGGACCTAAGGTCACACCAGACAAGGGCTAAGTCATGCACCCCTGTATGTCATGCTCACTGAGTGTAATAGTTAACAGACTTCTTTATCTCAACTCAAACATTCCCATCTGCCAACTCCAAATCTTCAGACAAAGCTTTACTCTTTAACTGGTTACAAATTTTAAAATCTCTGAAGCCACCTACAACCTGTTAAGTTCCTGCTTCCCCTTTTTGGGCCAAACCAATGTATAACCCCCATGGATCGATTTATGAATTTGCTTATTAACTCCTGTCTCCCTAAAATGTAAAACTCAACTATAATCTGACTGCCCTCGATGCACTTTCTTAGGACCTCTTGAGATTGTGCTTCCCTGAGACATGGTCACTCATACTGACTCCAAATAAACCTTTTTACAGAGTTTAGTTATTCCATTAACAGCGCATTCCTTTGAACTCCCTCCCCTGCCAATCCTACTCTGACCCTCAAAAACTATGCTGAAGCCTGAAAAAACAATCTACAAACTTTGAAGGAATATTCCATTTTCATTACATGACTATGAAATCCTTGCTGATTTAAAAATTAAGGTATCTCATAAAAAATGACTGCATTTTAATCTATTTTGATTAAAATCACTTGTCAGGAACAGGACTTAATAACTTTTCTCAGGAAAATTTTCTATATAACGTTGTCTTAATAAATACAGATCAGCACTCAAGAAAGTTCATGCTCCACATTTGAAGGAAGTATTTTTATATTCTTTCAAATTCACTTTCAAAAACGGAGTGATGATTTGGTTATTTCATTTCCAGAAGTAAATAAAGCAAATACTCATAAACACTCCAAAATGAACTACCCTCAAATTTACTCTTGGAAGCCTGGGAATAATTTTCTCTATTAGGATAACACCAAAAACAAAAGGTTATGCATTCCAACTACAGCATTTTCCTTCAACTAATTATCAAAATATATATACATGGTTTTGTGGCTTTGGTCATTTTAATGAGAAAGTAGGTTTTCCCAATTATCTAACATTTCTTCAATTAGGAATGAATCATGTGAAAGATATTTCTTTCTATACTTAAAGAACCTATTGCTGACAAGCTTGATTTTAATAGTTCCACAAATACCATATTCTCAATATACAACTTTACTCTGCCTCACTTCTACAGCCTTCTACTACAATATCTTACCCTAGCAACTTTATTTCTATGCTACTAATAGATTCTGCTTCAATTAAATCAATGTGGTCATATCGCCCACTGTTTACTTCATTCATCACACCTTCCTACCCATTCTCTCTCAGGAATTCCTCCCTTCCTTTTCCTCTCCCACTATCCATATTCAGCCCATCTTCAGGACTAGCTTAATACTCATCTCCTAGTTTTGCACCAGGATCTCATCTCTGAATCTCTAGGAACTTACTGCCACATAGGCGTTACTTTGTTCTTCAGCTGTTTCATATGTGTGTCACTTCGGAAATCATCTCCTCAGTTTAGCATCTCATACTAAATCCAGAACAAACATCTCCATAAATCTGCACTCATACATCTTAAAATAGAATATGTCAGTCTCCAGAGCTTAATAAAGGTAAATAGGTCCAGACTTACAGCAAAACCAAAGCCGCTCTCAATTTTCATGTCCCATATACTTTCATACATTACAGAATCTGACAGAAAGATGATTTTAAGCCATTGTCTGGTGGCATAGTCACTAGCCTGGGCCACGGCAGTAGAAGCTCTTCCCTGACCAGCATCTCATGAAAGTGCTGTGAGTGAGTCTTCAGGTGAGGTAGGCCTCCAAGAGTTGTCAGTGGAAGGCTGTAGGGCCTGGACCTTCTTGTTCCCAAGAGGTACCAAAAGGGTAAATGTACCCAGATCTGGACCAACATCTCCTTCTGGTCCAAATTCTAACTTCCCTGCCAACATGGAACAGTAGGTGCAGCCTGGTCCACAAGCAAATGGTGGACTGGAAGGTACATCAAGATAATGCATACGGGTGATGGAGATGACCAGCTAACTTGCAACTCACCTTTAGGGAGGAGTTAGCAGGTCCCATTCCCATATCCTTACACAGGGATCTCCCTTCCTGTGTAGAATTTAAAGTTTAAGGGCCCCTTAAACAAAAGCCTGAACCTAATCTCCACTAATAACTGAATGGATATTTCTGGTGGTTCTCACCCATCCACCCTGTTTTCTGTGTATCTAGGAAAGCGGCCCACCTATAAATTCTAATGAGAGACTGCATTCTATTTTTCACATCTCTAGGAACTGACACAATCCACCATTTACTTAACATGTTCTATTGTTTAACTTTCAAACATATTTTCATTAAAGTATTATATATGAAGGTAATAGGTAAAAGCTCTATCTGATCTCAGCCTCCATTTTGTCTATCCTGCAGTTTAAAAGGTTACTACCTATTTTATATGAGTTACAATTATTACACAAAAGTACAATAGGGCCAGGCGCAGTGGCTCACGTCTACAATCCCAGCACATTGGGAGACGGAGGCAGGCAGATCACCTGAGGTCAAGAGTTTGAGACCAGCCTGGCCAACACGATAAACCCCCTTCTACTAAAAATGCAAAAAAAATTAGCCAGGTATGGTGTTGCACACCTGTAGTCCCAGCTACTTGGGAAGCTGAGACAGGAGAATCACTTGAACCCGGGAGGCGGAGGTTGCAGTGAGCCGAGAACACACCACTGCACTCCAGCCAAAAAGGACAAACCAACAGAAAAAAGTAAAATTGACCCTGGAACTGAATATTAAGAATACTGGCAGGCCAGGTGCAGTGGCTGATGCCTGTAATTCCAGCACTTTGGGAGGCTGAAGGGGGCAGATCATGAAGTCAGGAGTTTGAGACCAGCCTGGACAATATGGTGAAACTCCATCTCTACTAAAAATACAAAAAATTAGCTGGGCGTGGTGGTGCACACCTATAATCCCAGCTACTCTGGAAGCTGAGGCAGGAGAATCACTTGAACCCAGGAGGTGGAGGTTGTGGTGAGCAGAGGTCACTCCATTGCACTCCAGCGTGGGAGACAGAGCAAGATTCTGTCTCAAGAAAAAAAAAAAAAGAATAGTGGCAAAGAAAGAAGATTACGATGTATATAAGTCAACATTTTCTAAGTATTAAAAAAAAATTTTACAGGCCTTTTTAATGAATAAACATATAATCCTAAATGCTGTAAAAGCATTCTTTATAATCACTATTTCATGAGTTTTACTCTATTTTATAGCACTTCTGCTGTTCTGGACAAAATTAACTTTACCTTCAGCTCTAAGTGAGTCCAAATTGGGCTGAACCAGCATAATCTCACTCCCCTTACAACAATATTTGAGTCAGGACTAAACATATGCCTTGAGTTGATTTTATCAACACAAAACCAAAACTTCAATTATCCTTCCCTTTAGACCACCTGGTATGTGGATGTGAAGCCTGGAACTATCACAGCCATTTTGCTACCATAAGGAAAGACACCCAAGCCAAAGCTGACAAAAAGAAAACAGAGCTAAAAGAATTCGGGGGGAAAAAAAAAAAGAAGTGGAGTGTGCGAGCCCTAAGCCCACACCATCAGTGAATTCTGCCAGTTATCTGAGTACATTCATTTCCTTTCCTATTTAAGCTATTCTGAGGGAAGTTTTCTACTCCTTGTAACAACAACAAAAAAGTTACTAATCATCCTGAGGCAGAAAAAGGCTTACGACAATGGATTTGAGAACAGAAAGGACTCTTCTATGATAAAGGGCCAGAATGCCTCAAGTTTTACATAAGGTCTTTTCGGAAACAATGCTGTCTAGAGCTGCAAACTTCTCCCAACCAATCCACTGGTTCTGAGGAAGTATATACTCCTCGGAGTGAATTACCAAGAAATGGCTTTGTGTGTCTGTGTATTCTGAAGCAGCTGTAACTATAGAACTGTAAAGATCATGGCTAAGCCTCACTCCACCATCAGAAATAAATGCTGAACCAGCCATGACAGCATATACATACATTGCTGTGGTGTTTCAGGCTGCTGGGAGAACAATATTCTTCCCTCTAGTGGACAAAGACTACATTGAGCTGCAGGAAGCACAACCCCTTTGGTAATCAGATTTTCATGTTTCTCTTCTGTGAAAATAGTAACCAAGACCAATTTTAGGAATGAGTAACCACCTAGAAATTCTCAGCTACTATCAAGAGAGGAATCTTAAAATAAATTCTCATGAAAATGTGTCAGCCAGAGCCAAGGGTAATCTATGTGAATTATTAAAGAAGTATGACCTGCCCTTCCCTTTTCATCTTGCCTTCCCTTTTGTCTCCAGTATGCAGGAATCAGCATAGTGGCTGAGGCAGCTAAGGACATAAGGCATTGAAAAAGGGTAGTGGGTATACACCCAGGGCAACAGGGGCAGTGGCAGAGGAATGAAGATGGCCTTGAGATGATGAGCGGCAAAGACAGCAGTGTAATTGGGAGGTTTACATACAGCAAATTATTTTTGATTGTGCAAATAAGCAAATATATTGGGGATAATGGGTACTGTGTTACTGCCAAAGGAGATATTTACAAACAACTCCACGATGCAGGGTTAGAACTGAAGATACCAGTAGGAACCCATGATTTTGTTACATACACATAAACACACACACATCCCTCTCCTAACTCTGTCCCATGACAGGGTCTCAGTTTCTTCAACTATGAAAATGAAGAGATATCCTAGACTCATTCTGAATCCCTTCCACTTCTGGCAATCCATGATTATACGAGAATGTTGTCAAACACAAAGATACCCAGCTTTCTGCAATCTGCCTGAACCTACCAAAAATAATAATTCAGAAAGACATGTATCATGACAGTTAGAAATTAGTCTACAGGAAAAAGCAGAATTATCAATTATATCTATCACACAACATAAAGCAGCACGTTATAAATGTTCAGTCTCTAGATGTTAGTGCTTAAGAAATTGTCACTTCAGCAAATAATTTTTCTTAATGCTAGAAAGATACAAGAACATTACTCTGCTTTTAAAAAAAAATAAGGAGACTATCACTGACTAAATCTATCACCCCAAATTATGTCATTTCCACTTTATACCAGAAGAGATGAAATTTTAAATATTTAAAATCCAGAATATATACCATGCAGAGAAAAGTCAGGCAAAGGCAATTAGAATTGTGAAATATTAATTTTAGCTTTTGCTTCTTATAACCTTGGTAAATATATCAGTTAAAATGTTAACCTTTCTGCTAAAACTAACACATAAAATGCCCTTGTAAAATAAGCATGTATCTATGATCTCTTCTTCTTTTTCACAACTTTGCCACTCCTACAAGTGACAGAAACAAATTTAACATAGACATTATATTACCATAATTTTTATTCTACTCAATGATTCTTTTAGGAAATAAATATTTAAGTAGCTACCTAGCATATGACTAGAGAGGATTATGTCTAGCCACCAACAAATATACTTTGAGAGAGTGTCGGGATCACACAAAGTTTTTAAATATATAAAGTAGTATGGCCAATGGAAATTGGCCAAATACAGAGCCCAGAAATAAACGCACACAGGTACAGCTGTATAAATCAGTTGATTTATACAAAAGGAAAAGGAAAATCTATTCAACAAATAGTGCTGGGAAAACTGGATTCCCACATGCAGAAGAATGAACTTGGACCTTTATCTCACACCATATATAAAAATCAACTCAAAAATGAATTAAAGACTTAAACAGAGGACCAGAAACTCTAAAACTACTAGAAGAAGACATATGGGAAAAACCACATGACACTGATCTAGGCAATGATTTTTTTTTTTTTTAATTTGACCCCAAAAGGTACAGGCAACAAATGCAAAACAGACAACTGGGATTACATCAAACTAAAAAGCTCCTAAACAGCCAAGGAAACAATTAATGATATGCAGAGGCAACTTATGAATTGGGAGAAAATATTTCCAAGTGTTGAGCCTAATAAGGGGTTAACATCCAAAATGCATAAGGAGCTCAGACAACTCAATAGCAAGAAAACAAAGCAAAAAAAACCCAGTTTAAAAACGGTCAAGGCACCAGAATAGACACTTCTCATGCAAATGGCCAAAAGATAATTTTTTTTTAAAGTTCAACTTCACTAATTATTAGGAAAATGAAAATCACAACCACAATGACACACCAACTCTCACCTGCCCACAACAGCTTTTATCAAAAAGATGAAAGATATGTAGTGGCAAGGACATGGAGAAAAGGGAACCTTTGTAAACTGTTGGCAGGAATGTAAATTAGTACAGCAAATATGGAAAACATTATGAAGGTCCCTCAAAAACCTAAAAATAGGATTACCATAAGATCCAGCAATCCTACTTCTGGGTACTCACTCAAAGGATTTGAAATCAGTATTTTAAAGAGGTATCTGCACTCCCATGTCCACTGAAGCACACTATTCACAATAGCCAAGTTATAGAATTAACCTAAGTACCTATCAACAGATGAAAGGATAAAGAAAATGTGGTATGTATACACAAGAGAGTACTATTCAGCCTTACAAAAAGGATGTTCTGTCATCTCCAACAACATGGATGGAATTATCAAACATTATAGTAAGTGAAAAAAGTCATCTGTTCTCACATGTGGAATCTAAAATAATCTAACTCAGAAGCAGAAAATAGAAGGTGGTTATGGAGGCTGAGGGAGTGGGAGTTATGAGATGATGGTCAAAGGGTACAATATATCAGCTAAGAGAAATGGTTTTTTTTTCTTTGAGTCCTCTTGCACAGTATGATGAATATAGTTAATAACTGTAACAGAGTATTGCACATTTCAAAAATTACTAAGAGTAAATTCTAGTGAGGTAACAGACGTGTTAACTAGCTTGATTTCATTATTCCACATTGTATTCATAAATTATAACATAAATTTGTGCCCCATAAATTTGTGTAATTATAAACTGCCAATTTACAATAAAAATTCCATTTAAATTACCATTTAATGGCACCACCAAGTAAAATAACTACAACAATGACAGAACCAAGAAAATACCACCAGGATTAAAATAGGTGACAAAAGGAGGATTGGTGCTACAGCAAGTTTGCCTCCCTGGAGAAAACAAATGCTTCCTGACCATGATTCTCTAGCCCTTTGGGCCATTACCCATCTGCTGTTTTGCATAATTATTTACATTTTTAGCATCTTCATCTCAGTCCCCCTCCTCCTGTAAATTCCTATAGCACATATTCCCATTAATTATTCATTGAATACTTTGTATATCCTTCCCTGTGTTATGAGCTGTGTCTCAAAAATGAACCAACATAGAAAATGACTCAATAAGTCAACTGCTACAATGTTAACTAACTAGATCACAGTTCTATTAAGAGTTTATTCCACTCCATTGTGGGACAAACATAGGCCCTAAGATATGAATTCAATCAAGTTAATCTTTTCCACTGGTTTTTGGAGAAGCACCTTGTTACCAACCAGGAGAAAAAGGAAGAAGTTGTTTATTATAGAAATAATATGAAATGTATTTACTTTTTTACATGAAACATTATCAAAGTAAAAATTTCTTGTTGAATCCATCCTTCTTTTTCCTAATCTGTTTCTCTTCATTTTCTTGTTTCTAGTTTGTAAAGGCAAACATTATGTCCTAATTGTTTTCTTTTCCTGCTTATATCAGAAAATATTTCTAAAACTTAAAAATACAAAAAACAACTAGGTACATCTTCTTAATATTATATGGGGAGGCAAAAGGCACTCCAAAAAAAGTATTAAATGCACCACACTGTTTACCCTTGATTAAAGTCCCAGACCAGGCTTAGTGAACTAAGTCTGTGAACTTATAGATTTCCATCTAATTGAAACGCAAATAATTTGTCTGGTAGAATAGATAACTACAAAGATTGATGGTTGAGTTGAGCATTAACCAATTTTCCTTCCAATCCAGAAACACTTATTTGATAAATGGCTTGTGTATGCCTAACTTTTCAAATGTTCTTTGAGGCAGTCATAACATCTTACTGATTTCTTCATTAATTTCCCAACTTAAGTGATTTTGCCTTTTTGAAAATTACCATGTAACACTTGTAAAAGCAGAAACCACTGTACAAAATGGTATGTATATTTATGTGGCCACTGTTCCTTAACTGCTTAGTTCAAAGAAAAGATATATAAAAACCAAAACCATTTACATACTATCACATGCTACTGCCTCCCTTAGAAAAATCATTTTCAGTATGAAAATGAAAAAAAAAATTAAAAATTTTAATGTACTGGTTCATTTCCTCCCACTGAATTTATTACAATTTCCCTGGTAAGCTTAGAAAAAAGCTAAAGGGGAAAAAACGTCTGGACCATTAAGTCTGGTAGAATGAACAAGTTATAGACAAGAGAGCTACAGCTCTGGAAGCCAGCAAGGGGGTTTTCTTCCTACTTGTGCTTCTCTTTAAATTATGCTTGACAATAAAAGAATACACAGAGATGTGAAAAACCTATACATATTCATAGGTTGATGAGTAGTGGGACCTATCTAGCTACAATCAGCACATCATCACTGACTCTTATTAAATGACAAACAATGCATTTGGCTTCAGCAAGCAATAAATAGTAACCTATAATTCAATAGCTTTCACAGTTGCTAAGCCAGAGACATTCATGATGGCTCAATGAGAGGTTCTGATATTGTTCATGCCAAATCAGCATAATTTCTGTTCTGCCATACTTATTTTGCACCAGGGCATTGTTTGAATTTTGCTGTTTAAATGGCAAACATAAAGATCTTACTTGAAGATTCAGAGAGTAAGCTTCATAGAGAACAAACAAGACTACTGGGAAGCAATTTAATTTGGTCAACAGTTACTGTAAAACTTTGTTAGTCAATGGAATGGTTCACAGTGCTGCCAGTCAAAAGTCAAAGGTATTCCCTCAATGTCAAAAGATGTCATGAACACTGGATTATTCAGAATACTGGACAGCTTGAAACCCAGAGAAAACTCTTTAAGTCATGAGCACAGAGGAATATATGTATATGCTTCAAAGTTAATCAGCTGTCTGCAAACAACTACAATTACTTTCTCAAAAGACGAAATTAAAGAGGAAGATGATCCTAAACCAAGTACTAACTTCTAATCCTTTTTCTTAGCATTTTTCTCTTGCTATCAACAAATAATCAAGACTGTTCATAAGTTTCTCGGTTGAAAATGTGGATGTATGCTTCAGCCCAATAATTCAAGGTTACAGCGAGCTACGATCATACTATAGCACTGCAGCCTAAGCAACAGAGCTAGACTCTGTTTTAAAAAGAAAAATAAATTAATAAAACAGAAAGAAAATGTGGACTTCAAAGGTCTTCCTGTTGGCAATTAACACTGGCGTCTTGGGGGGGTCGGGGGTGGAAAGGAAAAGAAAAAATGAAAGCTCCTCTTAAAAGTAAAATATAATACAATTTGAACTAAAAAACGTAATAAACAGCTTATTTGCCAAAATGTAAATAGTGGTTACTTCTACATAATGGGATTCTGAATTGTTTATTTTTCTTATTGGTGCTTTTCTGTATCTTCTGAAATTTTGGAAATATCAGAAGATACAGAAAAGCACCGATACTACTCTAGTCAATGGAAAAAAGCAAGTAAATATCTATTTATTTATATACATGTAATTTAAAAGATTTTTAAATGAGGAGTACTCACTCCAAAGTCTTCCACTTTAAATTTATTCAGGAAATAAGCCTGAATGTTGAATTGATAATCTAGTTATTGGCTTTATGAAAATGCTTCAAAAAATTCTGGATGTCAATTCCACTGTTTCTGATGCATGAAAATTAGAATTTGGGCTTGTGCTTTTAGCATATTTTACATACTCTGAAATAACATTTTTTACCTAAATTTAAGATTAAAAAAGAACACCTCGACCAGGCGCAGTGGCTCTCATCTGTAATCCCAGCACTTTGGGAGGCCGAGGCGGGTGGATCACTTGAGGTCAGGAGTTTGAGAGCAGCCTGACCAACATGGCGAAACCCCATCTATACTAAAATATAAAAAGTAGCTGGGCGTGGTGGCGGGTACCTGTAATCCTAGCAACTCGGGAGGCTGAGGTAGGAGAACTGCTTGAACCTGAAAGGCAGAGGTTACAGTGAGCTGACATGGTGCCACTGTACTCCAGCCTGAGTGACAGAGCAAGTCTGTGTCTCAAAAAAAAAAAAAAAAAAGGACCTCTACTGAAAGCTCATGGCATTCCAACCCTCTCAATACAGAGCATAGGTAGTAAAATAATTCAAACTACTGGCCAGAATACAGAGAACTCTCAGAAAGAGAAAGGTTTGCCACAGTTAGATTCAATTAAATAAAAAAAGTTAAAATGCATATTTAAGTTTTCCTACACAATACTGTTAATTCCACTAAAAAGACAAAATATCTAAAGTCTTTAACCACAAACCCAAAGCCAAGGTGAACACAACTAAAATGTTTTTAAATAATAAAAGGAGTTTGATCTAAACAATATAATAAATCAAAGTTATGACTGCTAAACTCTCTCAAAAATCCAATAATGACCAAGTGATTTCTATTCTAAGACGTAACATTTCCTTAAAAAGCTCAAAAACTAGGCCAGGCATGGTGGCTCATGCCTGTAATCCTAGCACTTTGGGAGGCTGAGGTTGGATCACTTGACGTCATCATGAGTTCGACACCAGCCTGGCCAATATGGCAAAACCCTGACTCTACCAAAATTACAAAAATCAGCTAGGCCTGGTGGTGGGTGCCCGTAGTCCCAGCTACTTGGGAGGCTGAGGCAGAAGAATCACTTGAACCTGGGAGGCAGAGGTTGCAGTAAGCGGAGATGGTGCCACTGTACTCCAGCCTGGGTGACAGAGTGAGACTCCGTCTTTAAAAAAAAAAAAAAGGGGGGGGGGGTAAAAAACTAGATGCACAGTTCATTAACTTGGGGAATAAACTATAGAGACAGGGACTACCCTCCCCTTGAGATAGTATGGTTTTCTGCCCAGGTAAATGAACATTACCTTTATATAGACTCCATAAAATTCTCTAAGTTTCAGAAACTGATGTTTTTAAACTAAGGCTTTCCAAAAGCATTTAAATGTATTCCATTTCCCTTAATGCTTGAGGTAACATAACTTCTTATGTACAATATTCAGATTTGGGATGATTTCTAAAATACCTTAATTCTAAAGTATAATCACATTCATCAAGGCTGGTCATTTCAGAGGCCATCACCTCTTTACTGAAGTTGTAAGAGCCAGTAAAGCACTTCCTATATGTTATTTTTAGCAACAACTTTCCATCTCTTCCTTTCATAACAGTCCCTCAGATGAGTATTTGAACCCAGCCACAAATAGTAACAATTTCTTGAAATATGTTTTGTTTTAAAGTAGCAAATTTGTAAAGCTGAACACTGTTGCAGAGTAAACTCATACAGATACAATATTAAAAAGTGAATTTTACATTCATTAGGTTTTGAAAAAATCTAAAAGAAAAAATATGTTTGAGAAGCGCATCTAATGGATTTTAAGTTGATTCTTTTTTAAAAAAGACTATATATAAAATGTTTCAAAGTTGAAAACTCATTTTTTTAAACAAAAATTTTTAAATGTTGTTGGAAAAAATTTAACTTTCTCTTTCACCGACCAATAACAATAACCATGTAAATGTGGAGTGAGGTTCAGGGAAAGAATGTATTTAAAAATCCTTCCTGTCCAGGCAAGGTGGCCCATGTCTGTAATCCCAGCATTCTGGGAACTGAGGTAGGCAGATCAGTAGAGCTCAAAACCAGTCTGGGCAACATGGTGAAACCCCATCCCTCCGAAATATACAAATATTAGCCAGTCGTGGTGCCATCTGCTTTTATTCCCAGCTACTCAAGAGGCTGAAGTGGGATGAATGCTTGAGCCCAGGAGTTCGAGGGTGCAGTGAGCTAAGGTTGCACCATTGCACTCCAGCCTGAATGACAGAGTAAGACCCTATCTTTAAAAAAAAAAAAAAAAAAAAAAAAAAAAAAGAATCCTTCCCAAAGACCTTTGTTAGTTGTTAATGTGCAGATAATTTCTCTTTCAATCACTTTATCTCATAAAATTCTATGCTGAAAATGAAAGCTAGGTCTTACCCACTCCTCAAAAAACTTTCTGCTCCTCTGTCACTCTATAATTTTACCTCTGTCACCTCATCTCTGTGCTAACTAAAGTGTTGGAAAGAAAGTTTGAGCAGGAACACAAAGAACCCATCAGGTGAAAACAGAGTAATGGAAGATGACGAATAATGAGTGAAGAAAGGTAGGGAGAAATCAAGATAGTCTCTAAGCAAAATAAAATAGAATGCCTCATGATATGGTTTGGATCTGTGTCCCCACCAAATCTCATGCCAAATTCTAGTTCCTGTTGTCAGACGTGGGATCTGGTAAGAGGTCAATGGATCATGGGGGTGGATTTCTTATGGATGGTTTACCACAACGCCCTTGGTGGTGTTTTTCAAACAGTGACTGAGTTTTCACAAGAACTGGATGTTTAAAAGTGTCCAGCTCCTGCCCGCATCCTTGACCCTGCTCCTGCCAAGTAAGACACCTACTCCTGTTTTGCCTTGTACCATCAGTAAAAGCTCCCTGAAGCCTCCGGAGAAGCGGATGCCACCATGGTTCCTGTACAGCCTGAAGAACTATGAGCCAATTAAACCTCTTTTCTTTATAAATTACCCAGTCTCGGGTATTTCCTTATAGCAATGCAAGAATGGACTAATACACCAAGTTTTTATATAAGGTATGTAATTATGTTCTATTAACACTGCAGTGACAAGAAAAAATCTTAAAGTAGTAAGCACTTTAGTCCGATTTCAAAACCAAACCACAAAATAATAATATTTATTAAGTGTATATATACCCATGAGACTCCAAGGGCATATGCCCTTTAATTAAATAAAAAAAATAACCTGTAGAGAAAACGTCCACTTGGGGGAAAATAAATTTGTTTATCACAACAATAAAAAAGGGTTAAATACTTACATGAAATGCACCAACCAGAAATATATTTCTTTACAAGTCCTTTGCATATCAACATTCCTGCCTAAAGAGCAACTTTTAAAGCCTTAAGACCTAGGTAAGCAGCATCCAATCTAAGATAAGTCAGTCTGTATTTCACTCACGAACACTCCCCAGTGTTCTGGACTACCAATGGGAATCCAACTGATTATTACTTATAAGGTTTACGGCTCTAAAATAGTTGAAAATCACATTTTCTAAAGACAAACGATCAAACATTTAAATAGGAATTTCTCTGTCTCGTGATTAATGGCCTCTGCAGCTCACAAAGTATGACAACTGACAAATCACATTATGTTCTGAAAGAGACTTAGTGACTTTATGAGGATTTATAAGATATGGCGTGGTTTGTTCATACCTTTACTCACTCATTTCCTCTTCATCTAAAATCATCCTGTCCCAATGGTCTTTAAAAATTACAACCCAGTCAATACCATTGTTGGCAAACTAATCAAAATCCCTAAAATCTAATATTAGCCTCCTCATTCTAAAACACAAGAGGAGGGAGTGAATCCAAGGAAGAGATAAACAGGAAAAGAGAAGATGGTAACAGAACAAAAAGAGGAAATGAGAGAAGAAATTATTTACAACTTGCAAGCTAAACCAGAAGTAATTTTATCAATGAAAAGAGGATGGTATAATTTTCCTAGACTCTGAATGTAATTTGCCAAATGCTGACAAGGCAAATCAAGCATCAGCTCTAGAGAATTCCAAATTAAAAATGATCAGTAACTACACTGAAAAAAACATAACATACCCCATTGGTGCATTAAAAGAATAAACACCCTTTAAAATGCTCAAACCACCTGTGCCCATTGGAATGCGCTCAGCTCCTTCCCCTATTACCAGTATTTACTCAAAAAAATCTGTTTTTAACACTTTAACAAATGTCTGGTTATGTTTATCTTTGACAGGAGATGGCCTCAATGTGGCAGTAAACAAGAAGGTACCCATGAGATGAAGACTGGAGGCAAAGTTCACGGAGGCAAGTTATACTAGCTCATCAGGTACTAGCAGAAAGAGAACCAAGGCTCAATAAATTCTTCAGTCCTTTCAACAGGATCTTAGGAGCAGAAGCCCATATTTCAGAAGTCCATAGTTTTACAATGTTTTTCTTTTTTTTCTTTTTTTTTTTTTGAGACAGAGTTTCGCTCTTTTTACCCAGGCTGGAGTGCAATGGCGCGATCTCGGCTCACCGCAACCTCTGCCTCCTGGGTTCAGGCAATTCTCCTGCCTCAGCCTCCTGAGTAGCTGGGATTACAAGCACGCGCCACCATGCCCAGCTAATTTTTTGTATTTTTAGTAGAGATGGGGTTTCACCATGTTGACCAGGATGGTCTCGATCTCTTGACCTCGTAATCCACCCGCCTCGGCCTCCCACAGTGCTGGGATTACAGGCTTGAGCCACCGCGCCCGGCCTTGTTTTTCTTTTAAGTATGTGTTTCTCCTCAGTTTCAAAAGTTCCTTTGGAATGATCAGCCTTTTCTAACAGGTTGGTTCACCGTAAGCACAGTTTTGGCTGGGGATTAAAAGGGGAAGGAATAATTCAGGTGAAAGAAGAGTCTTGGGGAGAGGGCAGCAAAAAGGACAGCACCGGTCACCCAGTTCAGACATCCTGTCCTTCCCTAATGTTCTTCCTCCACAGTCCCTATTAAACCTCACCAAATTCTGTGATGCTGACAGAAATCCATTTTTGGTCAAGTTTTCATCTCCTCCATAGTCCAGCCTCTTACCAAAAGCAACAAAAGAGTCAGAAAATTCAGCGGTTTGCATTTCAGATCATTTTATTTCCTGTACCTGGTTCTCAGATTTCGGTGTGCCTATGAATCACCTAGGGTCCATTCCCAGAGACTTTTTATTCCAAATAATCAGAGCAGAGGGGCCAGGCACACTGGCTCATGCCTATAACACCAGCACTTTGGGAGGCTTAAGTGGGTAGATCACTTGAGGCCAGGAGTTCAAGATCAGCCTGGGCAATATGACAAGACCCCATCTCTACAAAAAAATACAAAAATCAGATCAGTTTGGTGGCATGTGCCTGTATTCCCAGCTACTCGGATGCTGAGGTGGGAGGATCACTTGAGCCCAGGAGGCAGAAGTTGCAGTGCGTCAAGATTGTGCCACTGCACTCAAGCCTGGGTGGCAGATCAAGGCCTTGTCTCAAACAAAACAGAGAGAGAGAGAGCAGAGACCCAGGAATCTGATATTAAAAAATACACCACACTTTCAGAAATCCAAGCTGGTGAAGGAAGGTAGTTAAATGGGAGAAGGCCAAGTCAAGAGAAAGAAAAAACAAATAAATCAAGAGCTAAAAAGAAACATATGCTTCAATTAATTTTTACTCAATAATTAAAACTGATTGTACTATATGGATAAGTTCCACATTATTTCAAAAACATAATTTCCTTGATTGGTTTTCAATTGTGATACTTCATGAATGGCATCACTTGTCAATTATTGGTGTTACAGAAAATAACAGGGGCTTTTAAGGGCAAATTCTTGTGATTTTCTTTTTTAAAGGCTTTATTCAATCACATGGCTTTCAACAAAAGCTGCCACCTTGTGACTGGAGGAACTTCAATAAAGCCTTATAACAGCAAAACATACTGATAACATGGTTATCAGCATAACCTTGCAAGGCACTGTTCTAAGTGCTTTACACTTAACCCAACCACCCTATGAAGTAGACTTTGTACGTTTTACAGATCAAAAACCCAGGGAACAAAGAAGTTGCTTGTCCACACAACTATTAAGTAGAGAAAGCAGGATTCAAACACAAGTCTCTCTAGATATGCCTCATAATGGTCTCACTCAAGCTTTAGGAAATTTACATGACTTTTATATCATAAAACAAGTAAGATGTTATAGACTGTAAAGCAAACAAAACAAAATATGTAGAGAAATGGTTCTAAATGTCTGTTTTGAGTGGCCTGAATAATTTAACTGCTAACTTCTCTAAAGACACTAGTTTTTCACCTTTATTCAACCATTATAACTCTGGCCATCTTTATTCAACCATTGAAACTTCTGGCAGCTGTTTAAAGTTATAATCTAACTGCAGTTAAAGTCAAGTTCATTTATTAACTTCTGCTTCATACTCAAGGGAACAAATTGCTCCCCTAAGGATTCCAAAAGAGGACAACATATGTGCTCTGCTTCCTTTCCGTAAGAGCAATAGTTTGATCTTAAAAAAAAAAGAGAGAGAGAGAGTTCTAGTCTTTCAACACTATTTAAAACAGATCAAAGGTTTATATACATTTTTTTCATGCCATCATTTAGCACTGGGGTTGGCAATGTGGTAGTAAATGTTTCAGCTGTGAAGGCCACAGGATCTCTGTCACAACTATTTAACTTTGCCACTGAAATGAACAGGCATGACAGTGTTCCCATAAAATTTTATTTACAAAATAAGCAGCTGGCTGTATTTGGCTTGAATGGCTTCAAAGTGTCAACTGCTGATTTAGCAGGTACTACTGCAGGTACCTGCAAGTACTAATGGCAGAATTTAGAAAAAGCTGTATTACTTGTATTGTCAACTAAAGGTCCTAACTACTTCTAGTAAATGTCCCTGTTTAGATTATGATATTAGACTAATGGCATTAGACTAGCTTTGGGGCATTCTGCTATTCAACTGAACTACAGCAAAATTTAGTTTTCAAATCAGAGAAACAAATATTTGGCTGCCTGCTATGTAGATGACAAAGAACTACTCAGTACTTCAATGTTCTACAGGAATTTTTCTAAAAGCTTAACATCCTGTGAGGTATATAAGATCTTAAAAAGAAAAAATCTGAAGAAAAAAAAAAGGAAAAAATCTGAAAATGTGACCATGTAAACATATGAATTATAGAAATGCTTCTCAAAACTATTTTTAACTGTCATATTCTTAACACTAAAATGGAAAATATAAAAATTTTACCATAATGCCATTGTAACACTATTTAAGGACTTTTTTAAAGTACAAACACTTCACTTGCTAATTAGCTATAATCAAGGCAAACATATTTCCATTTTGTTCATTTTCTAAGAAGCTATTAAGTGTTCACTCTTTTTAGATTTTTTTTTTTTTGAGACGGAGTTTCGCTCTTGTTACCCAGGCTGGAGTGCAATGGCGCGAT
>NW_022436981.1:14920876-14972392 GCF_009761245.1 Sapajus apella | reverse complement strand
AGTAGAGACGGGGTTTCACCACGTTGACCAGGATGGTCTCGATCTCTTGACTTCGTGATCCACCCGCCTCGGCCTCCCACAGTGCTGGGATTACAGACTTGAGCAACCGCGCCCGGCCCTTTTTAGATTTTTAGTGCCCATCACAGAACAAGCAGAACAGAACTCTTGCCTCCCAGATTCTCATTTGATGCCTTTTGGTCTTCTGACTTCACAAAAAAATATGAATAAAGTTCTTAGTATTTCCATATACATATCCTAAGTTTTGAAATTTCCTACTTTGCCATTTTCAGTAGAATCTAAACAATTCCTTTCATGAAAGCAATTATATAACTTACCCCAAAAAATAGAAGCTTTTCTCACTTTACTTCCAGCTTCATTTAGTCCAATTGTTGGCAAACTTATAATCTTACTTCTTCCTCTCCTTGTCACAAACAAAAAGAAATCTCAAATGCCAGTATTTCTTTCATCTCATTTATACAAAGGCTAAATTGGAAATAACATATTACTTGGCCTAGAATACATCTATATTAAGGAAGAAAATTAATGATTTGAATATCTTACAATACCTTTGTTAAACCCAAATGCTGCAGTGATCTAAGAAGACTGTTTCAGTCTCACTCACGGCCTTTCAGCCACAACTACCCATGCAATTCTATTAACTCCAAAATATATATAGAAATAACACACACACACACACACACACACACACACACAGAAATCTTATAAGAATGAAATAATGTTATGTTCATTAGTGAAGGAAGAAAGATAAACACAGTGAAGTTACAAAAACTAGATCTAGGCCACAATACCAGCATACATTTAGCAGCTTTTCTCTGAAAGTATCATTAGGTGCATGACAACTTTCCCTGGGTTTGTCTCTCAAAAATGAACTGCTCAAACAAAACAAATCACCATTTTTTTTTTTTTTTTTTGGAAACAGGGTCTTGCTCTGTCGCACAGGCTGGCATGCAGTGACACTATCATTGCTCACTGAAGCCTCAAATAATGGGCTAAGGCAATCCTCCCACCTCAGCCCCCTGAGTAGCTGGATGCACCTCCAGGCTTGGCTGTTTTTATTTATTTATTTGTTTGTTTGTTTATTTATTTATTTTTGGTAATAGAGATGGAGATCTCAGTTTGTTGCCCCAGCTGGTCTCAAACACTGGGCTCAAATGATCCTCTCACTGTGGCCTCCAAAGTGTTGGGATTACAGGTGTGAGCCACCATGCCCAGACTCCTTATTTTTTTAAGACAGAGTTTAGCTCTTGTTGCCCAGGCTGGAGTGCAGTGACAAGATCTCAACTCACCGCAACCTCCACCTCCAGGATTCAAGTGATTCTCCTGCCTCAGCCTCCCCAATAGCTAGGATTACAGGCATATGCCAACATGCCCAGCTAATTTTGTATTTTTAGTAAAGACAGGGTCTCGCCATCTTGGTCAGGCTGGTCTGGTAACTCCCAGCCTCAGGTGATCCACCCGCCTTGGCCTCCCAAAGTACTGGGATTACAAGCGTGAGCCACCACGTCCAGCCCCAAATTTTCTTTAAAAGCATGTCAGGACACTGAAATCTGAAACACAGGCAAGTATCATCTGATATTCAGGATATTTTAGGATATTCAGGATATCTGATATTTTACAGAACTGAGGTAGTTCACAATTGTTATCTTAATTGGAGAAAGATGGTTAGGTATGCGAACACCTGAGAAATGGCAATGCTTTTCTGAGTGTGCTTTCCATTGTGCTGTGGTAAAAGAAACTTAAGAATAGTATAAATTTCTATTTGGACCATTAAAAAACAATAAAACAGATGAGGAGAAATGTTAAACCCAAACAAAAAAGAAAAGAAAAAGGGACACAACAAAGATTGTATGAGTGTGTGTGTGTGTGTATAGATGTTCACTCTTAAACTCTTCCTAAAATTATATAACCTAAAATCCACATAGTGATGAACGCTATATGAAAAATCAATTTGATATGAAAGGATGATAGATCTTCAAAAACATGCAGAAACTTTTGTTTTGATGTTCTACAATCAGTCCTATTAAAGCTAGGATAAGACTATTTGAAGTAAATGCCTAAAGCCAACAGAGGATACACTTAAAAATTATCCAAATAATTTACAAAACCTACATCAAGAGATTTATTTACTCGGTTTTTCGCCTCATTTGCTTCTATAAAGAGTGGCCTTTTAAGATTTAAAAACTCCTACCCAGGCACAGTGGCTCATGCCTATAATCCCAGCACTTTGGGAGGCCAAGGCGGGCAGACCACCTGAGGTCAGGAGTTCAAGACCAGCTTGGTCAACATAGTAAAATCTTGTCTCTATTAAAAATACAAAAATATTTTAAAAGCCGGGCATGGTAGCAGGTGCCTGCAGTTCCAGCTACTAAGGAGGCTAAGGCAGGAGAATCGCTTGAACCCAGGAGGTAGAGGTAGCAGTGATCTAAGACTGAGCCACTGCACTCCAGCCTGGGTGACGGAATGAGAGTCTGTGTCAAAAAACTCCTATACAAAGCTAATATTTCATATGAAATTGCTTCATTTTCCATATCTTATTTATAGACTCAGCCTTTAATCCAGTGTCTTCTGGATTCTGGTTTTTTACTAGCTACTTAATGCTATGAGCAAGTATATAAAAGGGTAGCAATTTGTTCACCTATTCCCTTCATGAATAACATTCATGCATTTTAACAGTCTCTAGCAAAATGTGTATCTCACTCAAGCACTGATTTTTCTTAACACAACAAAAAGCATAACCTCAAGGACAGAACCCAATTTCAGAACTGACTTCAAAGGGCTACTTGACTGTGACTGAACTAACAATTCACCAGTCCCTAAAGTATCCCACCTCTCTGCTAATGCCAAATGACCTTTATCTCCCATCCCAATTTCAACTTCCTAGCCTTGACTCTAGGCTGCCAATGTTCTACATCTTAACGAAAATAAGAAACAATTATTTAACTAGTGAGAATATAGGGATGGAAAATAACCAAATGAAAAGATGTTTAACAGCATTAGCCACTGGGGAATTACAAATTAAAGCCATGATGAGATACCAACATTATTAGATGTGCCTATTAAAATGGCCAGGATTAAGCCACTCAAAGTTTACGGCATTTTTGTAATAGCAGCCCAACCAGAAAAAGGCAACTGGTTTCTCACTACAACCTCAGAGGGTCTTTCTTCTCTTCTCACAGTCCTCTTGTCTCTATATCCCAATTACCTCTTATGGGACAATAAACTGTATTAGGGCCCACCCTAAGGGCCTCAATTTAACTTAATTGTCTCTTTAAAGGCCCCATCTCCAAATGCAGTCACATTCTGAAGTACAGGAGGTTAGGGCTTCAACATATAAATTCTGGGGGGACACAATTCAGTCCATAACAGTGATACTCTCTCCTTTACCAAACTTGAGTCAGGCTCCTCTGGGTCCTCTTTCTGACTGGGCCTCGACCTTGGGTTCTGTCCTTCGTCCACTTAGTCCAATGTCAGCAAGAATCCTGCTAATAAGTCAGTTTACTGAAAATCCCCCATTCTCAATAATTTATCACCCTGGTCTGTCTTCAGCGAGAATCCTGTTGACTTGGTCTAGCAAGAGTCCCTCCAGCCTTGATGTTTTCTCTTAGTAATTTTCCATCCACCGACTCCCACTCTGCTCCTTGGCTAAGAATAGCCACTATCCTTTTCATATTCTGAGTTGAGACCAATCTCCCTCCCCTAGTGCAAAGCCTCAATGGAGCAGTGAATTAAGTCTGGTCTTACTGTCTTTAACAAGAGTTTAAATAAGTTTTTTCTTTAACAACAGTATGATTCCATTTATATAACATTTTCAATATGACAAAATTATAGTGACGAAGAACAGATTATGGTTTCCAGGGTTGCAGAGATGGTATAAAGGAGTAGCAGGAGAAAGTTTCTCTTGGATGATGAAAAGTTCTATATCCTGATTGTGGTGGTGATTAGAGGAATCAATGCATGTGGTAAAGGTTCATAGAATACATACACCCATACAAAGAATGCATGTTAAAACTGCTGAAATCTGAATAAGGCCTGTAGTTTTGAAGAAGGAGACCCAGACATCTGAGATCAACTTCCCATTTGACTATCACACTGCATTTCAATAGAAGAAAAGGCTGACCGACTGGCGCCTCCTGTTTCACCTTCCTGTAGGTGGCAGGCTTGGTCTTGGGGAAACTCTCTAGAAGGTAGTATTTTTACTTAAAACAAGATCAAACTGAAACCCTTTCACATGTGAGTCCTAAAACTGTAAACCGGAACCCTTTCATATGTGATTCCTGAAACTGTAAACCGAAACCTTTTCACATATGAATCCTAAAACTATGAACTGAAACCCTTTCATATGTGATTCCTGAAACTAAACCAAAACCCTTTTCACATGTGATTTCTAAAGCTATAAACCTTTTTTCCATGTGTGATATCTAAAGTATAAGCCTATATAAAGGCAGAACCTTCCTTTGTTAGATGAGCTGAATTTGGACAGATCATTTCCTCAGCTCCCGGCTGTAATAATAAACCCTTTCCTTTCCCATTCGGTGCTCTGTTCGGGAGCTCTGTTTCTCCTGGCCGATCCTGCTACAGTTTAACATTAATACAATAGATAGGTAAGATATTATTGAGGAAAGCTGAATGGAAGGTACAACTGAAACACTCCACTATTTTTGTAACTTCTTTTCTATTTTTGTAAATATGAGTCTAAAATCATTTCCAAATAAAATGTTTTTAAAAATCTCTTTATAACTCATAGAATCTCTAGGGAAGTCTAGAGAACCATATTTAGAGGTTACACGACAAGCACAACACCGTACCTTCATACCTGCCCTCTAAAGAAACAAATTATCGGATTGTCCCCCACCCGAAACACTCATGTCCCACACCACAATACTTGTGAGCATGCTGTCAAAGCTTTGAGAAAAAATGAATAGGGAGCCCTACTGAAAAATGTATGTGAATCAGTGTTTTAGGCAAAGATCATCAAAAGTTTTATTACTTCTTTCTTCAAGTATATGAAGGATTTGAATAATTTACCTTGAAATAATTCAAGTACATGAGGATTTGAATAATTTACCTTGAAATACATAGTCCTGGAACTTAACAGCAATTTCACACTAATACCTGTTTATTAGCTTTAATCTCCCTTGATTTATTTTTGGAAACAATGAAGTAAGATGGTGAAGGAAAAGCAAACAACTTTACAACTTGATACTGATTCATAATCAATTTACTGCAGAGTTGCCTCAAAAATGATTATACTTCAACAATCTGAGAATGATGGGTTTAACACATTTCTTGTATGTATAAACTTAAAAAGCAAACAAAAACCACTTTCCAGAGTGAAAATAAACCTTGGGTATTTAAATTAAAATATGTCAATTTTAAAATGTTTAAAATAAAAGCCTGCTATAATCTACTTTAATCCTTTTTTTTTTTAAGTCGGTTTTTAGTCTAGCTTCTCTCCTATCTAAACGTAGCCACAGGATTTCCAGAGCCCCCTTAGGAAACAATCACCATCGGCGCTTTCCATACAAGTTTAAATTAATTTGAAACAGCCTGAAACTTAACAGTTAATCCTCCAAGTTTCATTTATAAGATTAAGGTTCAAATTTATGGTATTCTTATTTCAAGGAAAAGCAGGATTACAATACACAAACTATACATAAAGGATTCAAGAATTCTGACTTCTAATCTCACCAACTTTCTGCCATCTCAAAAAGCATTGCTGATCGGTCCCTTAATTCATCATCTTAACATATTCACATAGTTTAATCTCATTTATAAATAAACAACAATCCCCCCAAAATTATAATACAAATGACACTGATAAAAATTCACTATGTGATGCTTTTAAGAACTGAAGAACTGGGTTGGGCATGGTGGCTCGCGCCTGTAATCCCAGCATTTTGGGAAGCTGAGATGGGTGGACTGCTTGAGGTTAGGAGTTCAAGACCAGCCTGGCCAACATGGTGAAACCTGTCTCTACTAAAATACAAAAATTAGTTGGGCATGCTGGCATACGCCTGTAATCCCAGCTACTAGGGAGGCTGAGGCAGAAGAATTGCTTGAACCCAGGAGGCGGAGGTTTCAGTGAGCCAAGACCACACCACTGCACTCCAGGCTCGGCGACGGAGTGGGACTAAGTCTCAAAAAAACAAAAAATAATTGAATAACACAGTTAAAATACAATTCCAAAAAAATTTTTTTGTTTGAATTACAATTTGACTAATAACTTTTAACAAATCCATTTCCAAAATCTCATTAAATGCTTATGAAATCTGGAAAATAATAAAACCTGTAACACAAAAACTGAGACTGAAAAAATACAGGAAGAATTAAAACAAACTGCTTTATAGTTTTTGTTAATTTCTGCCAGGGTAATACAGAAGTTCATTCCATTTTCTAGATAATTCAGTTCTAAAAAAGAGGAGGTGAAATTTCAGTTGGCAGCCATTTTCAGACAAGCTAAAAATATAGCTGGACAACATTTTCAATCTAGCTTTCTCTAGATCATAAACACAATGCAGAAATGTTCTGCTTTTTAATGTATCAAAGATAAAATGAAATAGGATTCTATCATAACTTTGGCTTAACAAAGATCTGGCTATTCATTTCCATAATGCTTCCATATCAAAATTTCTGAAAATTTTACAGATTTCTACTTTAGCCAAGGATAAATCTCAGGTAGAAGAACAAAATCAAAACGATATTGAAATGCATTTATCTAGTCACCTGTTGAGAAACATTTGTTTTGATTCTAATTTGCAGCTATTATGAATAAAGCTGCTATAAATAATCATGAACAAGTTTTACAACCCTCAAGAGCAATGCAAGAGAATACAACTTGGTCCCCAACACCTAGTTTTTAAATTTTAGCCATTCTAGTGGGTATTTTGCTGTATCTCACTGTGGTTTTAACTTGCATTTCCTCAATGACTAGTGATACTGAGCATCCCTTTTCACACACTTAAGGGTATTAGTATATCGGCCTTTCTAAAAGGTCTGTTCAAATCTGTTCCTCACTTTGTGATTCTTGCACAATTGAATACTACTCCAAAATAAAATGTAACAAATGATGAAACACACAGAAATCCAGCTGAGCAAAAGAAACCAGACCACTAAAAAGTACATACTGTGTGAGCCTGCTTACATAAAACTCTAAAATAGGCAAAACTAATCTATAATAGTCAACATTACTCAGTGGTTGCTTCAGGTGGAAAGTTTGAGAAGAATGATTACAAAGAGCACAAGATTCTGTTTGGGAAGGTGGGAATGTTCCTTATCTTGTTTGGCATAATACTTACACAATGAGTGTATATTTTTGCAAATATTAGGGACTTGTGTATTTAAAATCTGTACAGTTTACTTTATGTAGAGTGTATCAGAGTAGATAGTACATGAGCTACTTTACATCTTCAATTATCATATTTGAACTATAACATTTATGTGAAAAGAAATGCTGAGTTATTAGCTGTCCATATATACTTAACTTTTGAAATAGAAATTGATAATGCTTCTGAAGTCTGTGCTCAAGGTCTCTTCTAGACATAAACAGACCTATAGTTAAAAGATCCTGAAATTCTGAATTTCCATCTATTTATACCATACTTCAACTGATCACTGAGAAAAAAAAAAAAGAATTAATAAAAAGGTACACTGTATCTGAGAGGCATGATTACTGTTGTCTTCACCACTCTCTGTCGCTCAGATCTCTGGCCTCCTGAAAGTACCTTGTAATTCTATTCCTAGAATGACTCTCATCATTACTCAGACTATTAATAATTTCTGGCTTCTGAGGATTATTACTACAGTCTTTAAATAGGCCATTAAAATTATGTTCACCAAATGTTTCCTATGCAGGGTGGAGATTTCTAATCTTTGAGTAACATTTCAAATATCAAGTGTTGTTATAAATTAGACCATACTATTATAATTTAAAATAATTCCATTGGCCAAGTGCAGTGGCTCACGCCTGTAATCCCAGCACTTTGGGAGGTCAAGGCGGGCAGATCACGAGGTCAAGAGATAAACACCATCCTGGCCAACACGGTCAAACCACGTCTCTACTAAAAATACAAAAATTAGCTGGGCATAGTGGTGCATGCCTGTAATCCCAGCCACTCAGGATGCTGAAGCAAGAGAATCACTGGAACCCAGGAGTCAGAGGTTGCAGTGAGCTGAGATCATGCCAGTGCACTCCAGCCTGGCGACAGAGCAAGACTCCATCTCAAAATAGTAATAATAATAATAATAATAATAATAATAATTCTATTAAAAATGTTTAGAATCCAAATCAAATAAATCATAATTCATTGTTCAAAAAGGAAAGGAAATGAAAATATAATTTAAATACACATTATATAATAAAAACTAGATAGACACAGAGCATATTTTAAGTGAGAAAAACTTCAAAAGTCAAAGCTATTCCTAAGTATAATATTCTAGTTATCTACTTGACCAAGATAAAATATACATGTATATATGTTTATTTATTCATTCATTCATTTGGTATTCCTCTCTCCTACACTTAAGGGAACACTAGAAATGTTCTTTTTGAGTCGTTTTATTTGAACAGTATTTATCTGCAAATATATAAAAGCTCTAAAGTGATAG
Organism: Sapajus apella; assembly: GCF_009761245.1. NCBI lineage: Eukaryota > Metazoa > Chordata > Mammalia > Primates > Cebidae > Sapajus > Sapajus apella. Next base: position 14,963,767 of record NW_022436981.1, on the reverse strand, counting down.
GGCCAGGTGCAGTGGCTCATGCCTGTAATCCCAGCACTTTGGGAGGCCAAGGCAGGTGGATCATGAGGTCAAGAAATCGATACTATCCTGGCCAACATCATGAAACGTCATCTCTACTAAAAATACAAAAATTAGCCAGGCATGGTGGTGCACCCTTGTAGTCTCAGCTACTCAGGAGGCTCTGAGGCAGGAGAATCACTTGAACCTAGGAGGCAGAGGTTGCAATGAGCCAAGATTGTGCCACTGCACTCCAGCCTGGCGACAGAGAGAGACTCCATCTCAAAAAATAATAAAATAAAACAATAAAATGATAGCTCCTCTAATAATAAATTTTAGTTGTCTCAAATTATGCAAATTACATTAAGACTAATAAAACTTTTTTGTGATGACTGCGGATCAACAAAATATTTCCAACTTCAGGTGGAATAAATGAGGTCAAAAATGCACATTCCAATCTCTTCCATTTAAATTAACTCAATGTCTTTTTAATGTATTCTTCTAATATCAATAAGATCCTCCTTAAATTACAAAACTGTATTGTTTTTAAGACATTTCTTCGATTTAATGGAAATCTCCTTAAAATAAGAGTTTTCTGAATTTGATAAAGCCTTTTTATGAAGCTGTTGCAAAGATCTCCATGCTTGATATGCTGTTTACCAATTACTAGACAAGTTTAAATAGCTTAATTTTAGCACTTACTCATGTTATCTTGTGGAGTCAGGCACTTGCTCATATCTTTTGCATCTGTTCTTACATAATTAACCAAATATTTTAAATCTGGTTGTTTTTTCTTTGCCCAGGCTCTCAATTTTGTTTAATCCCTCCCTGGATACAACTTAAAAGAACTGTTCCCTAAATATTCTACTTTGGCTAGAAATTTACTATCTTATGTTAATAAAGTATGTTGCTTCAAGTACTGTAAGATGTGGTTGTGACAAAAAAAAAAAAAAAAAATTGAACTCATCTTGGTCTCTTAGTTAAGCTCCACACAGCTAACAGTGAATAAAGAGAAAAAGAATCCCTACTTTCTGGGACTGCCTGATGTTTAAATTAAGTCCCTGTTTTGTTTTTCTTTTAATTTACTGAAATAAATGTACTTTTTCGCAATCTATGCTGGCTAAACTGTGCCCATTCTTACCTTATCTACCCACCACTGGCATCATAGACAAAAATTTCTATTCAGCCCAAAATTAAAAGCAAGAAATAGGGTACATGCACTCACAGGTATGTACCCGCTACACTCATGTGTAGGCACCAAAGAAGGAGCTTCAAACAGAGCTAAAAGATGCAACTCCACCTTTAGACCTGGCCCCTTAAAGCTCCTGCACTGACTGGGTGATTCTCTGCCTCATGGGATCAGTTACTGAACTAACACATATCCTTAATCACACTGAATACTACTCTAGGGGACATACTCACCAGGCAGCAATGGATCCTTCAGTATTAAATTAGTCAGAGATGTTTATTAAGGCAAGATGAAGCTTCCCTTGGCTTTGCGCATGCCACGTTTAGTTGGCTACTTTATCACAAATTCCTCAAGAGGATTTCACAATGACCATGTCTTAGGCCCTGAATCTTTAACATAAACCCTACTATCTAGAAACTACTAACATTTCACTAATTCTGCTGCTCCCAAGCTTCCTGACTTTGCCACAGCCTCATCCATTGCACTCACATCACTCTAACTAGCAAGATCCCCAACCCTCCAATCCATTCAGAGCAACAGGGTCTAATGTGAAGTTTATGTTTTCTTATATTTCGCACTGGTTCTTCTAGATTTCTTTCGTGTTAACCTTCAACTGCTTGACTCTGATTAATTTCATATATTGTCAGCCACAGTATACTGACCCCAAATGAAAATTATATACATACTTATTTGAAAAATAATGGAAAATTAAACGAACTATCTGAAAGCATGCAAACATCTATGAACACATGTTCCTAAATCTGGAACTTCTCAGATAAAAGAAAAAAAAATACCATAAGTTGCTAGAAAAACACCAAGGTACAATACTAATGAAGAAATGAAAACAGACTTCCAGTAGGCTACCAAGTTAACTCCAGAGTGAAAAAAGGCAAAGGATGCTAGGTTTTTGTTGTGTTATTATCATACCATTCTTAGCTTATGTGTACATATTACAAAAGCCATTTGTGTTATAAGAAATTACTTTGAATTAATAATGAAAATATAGCACCTGACAAACTCCTTATTAATCGTCATTCTGAAACATTCACACTTCAACTGAAGCCTTTTACCTGACTGTTTAAAATTTCAAGTAAATGGGGCATCTCAAAGATTCACCTGCAAAATACTGTATTTTTTTTTCATCCTGCTTAGCTCTTGTTATCTTACATGCTTGCCAATTTATTCTGAAAGGTCACAGTGTAAGCAGAGTTCTGCTGCATGTGGAGGGGTGGAAAACCTGTTTAGCATAAAACCCTATCATTTGTATGTTAGCCACACCATGTGGGGGAAAAAAGGATTCCATCAAAAAAATGTAAACAGTATTGCTGCCACTGAAATTGTTTTAATAAAATTAGTCTAAAGCAGCTTTTGGTATAGTAACTTGGTATCTAAGTTCTGTTATATGTTATAATACTCAGGTCATCATATTCCATAAATTGAAAGTTAATCACAGTTAATTTTAAAGCACTGCATAAAATAATGACAGAAAAAATAAATCTTTAAGAAATACTCTCGGCGCGTCATGGTGGCTCCTGCCTGTAATCCCAGCACTTTGGGAAGCCAATGCAGGCAAATCACTTGAAGTCAGGAGTTCAAGACTAGCCTGGCCAACATGGTGAGACCCCATTTATACAAAAATACAAAAAGTAGCCAAGCATGACAGCGGGTGCCTGTAATCCCAGCTACTCAGGAGGCTGAGGCAAGAGAATAACTTGGTCCCAGGAGGCAGAGGTTGCAGTGAGCTGAGATTGCACCACTGCACTCCAGCCTGGGCAACTGAGCGAGACTCCATCTCACAAAAACTAAAATAAAAAGAAATACTTCCAAATTTAATGTCTTCTATTTGACTACATAAATTAATGCAAAAAAAGAGTTCTATAAATTTAAACTGTATAATGAAATGTCGTAGCTCAAATTATAATGCAAGATATATTTTTAAAACTGGCACAGTAAAGATCCAATCTGGTAGATAATAAGCTTATAAATTAAGACTGGCATCTTTGCATCTTTCATCTTGTTCTAGTATCTAACATCTATTCTAGATGATTATTTTCAAGCCAGAATTCAAGGAGCATAGACTTTCATTTTCAGCAGATAAATTCTATCAGAATATCAAATGTAAAGAGACCGCTCTTTGAATAGAGAAAATAAAAATGTACAAAGACAATATTTCATAATACAGAAAAATGAAAACCTTGAGTAGCAGAGACTCTAACTACCAGCAGTCAAGCTTCTCAGTTGGCAAAATAAAAGGAGGAAGTGGGAAGGAAAGCTAGAATAAAAGGAAAGACAGAATGCAAATAGCTGTCATTGAATAGTCTGGCAAAAATGTAAAGCAAGGTCAAACTGTTAACAATGATCATTATAATACTTACAAAAGAAAACTTCTCACATTCACAACGAAAACACAGATGTCACAATATTCTCTACCATGTGCTTACAGCTTACATAATAATGCTTAATGAACACTAAAATTGTAAAGCAAAATATTTTCCCAAGTTTTGCATACTAGAGAGCTGTTGCTTCATTAAAACAAAAGAATTTGATATATCAGTGTCATTACTCAAATAGACAAACTTAACAACTAGCCTGATAAAAAGCTGTTAAGGAAAAAGATAGGGGTTGTGTCTCCGGTTTCAAACTTTATTTTGTGATTTGGCCTCCAAATATGTTTAACAAAATTTGACTCAGATTTTATTTAATCTCTTTTGTTCCAGATATTACATGAGTCCTCTGTTCACCACTGTAATTTTTTGTACTATTTTCTATGACTTTCCTGAAAGCCACTAAAATAGAATGGCCTCTTCTCAGTCTTCATACTCCTGACTATCTGCTCCTTGGAATGCTCTACCACCTTTGAGCTTCTCTGAGTGCTCTTCCATCTTTCTAGAACATTCCTTTTCAGATTTCTTCACTCTCTCCTTCCACCATCTGCCCTGTAATTGTGAACAGCCTCTGCTCTCTCTCCATTTCACGCTGCTACCTTTAGCACTCTCACCCAACTTCAATGCAACCTTATGTGACATGGTAAAAGTCCCATAAAACTGCATACCTCAACCATAACTTGGCTTTCTATTGAAACTGCTCTCTGTGACCCTACTGTGAGAGGCAAGCAGTCCAAACCCATGCCATCTTGGCTCCTGCAACTTGTAATAAGAACTAAGGTCTGTAATTCCCACCACTACCCAAACAATGTGTAAACTAACACTTATCCTGACTTCCGTAAACCACTTAAGTAACAATCGGAGTGACAAAAGTCCCCTGGCCCTTGGAATGTTCGGAGCCCCTCACCCTCATCTCTGCCCAGGAGGTGATTTATAGAATCCACCAGCCCTGGAAATGTCTGAAGCCCCTCATCCCCATCCCCACTCCTCACCCGCACCCGAGGTGGTTTTAGGGGTATAAAAGGTCTTGACCCCCTCCTTTCAGGGCCACGGGTTGGAGAGACGCGAGTCCTCCGGGTCACTGGCAATAAAGACCCTGCAATCTGACATACTTTTGTCTTGGTCAGTTCAGTACAACACTGCTACCTTTAGCACTCTCATCCAATTTCAATGCAACCTTAAATAACTGTCACTGCTATCTCGGTCTCTTTTCTGAATGCTAAGAATTGCATTTCCACTTACATTGCAGACATCTCCACAAGTGAATATTTCTATGGCATCTCAAACTAAACATGCCCAAAAGTAAAATCACTGTTCCATACCCTCCAACATCCAAACAGACCTATTATCAACAGTTATTTTCCTTCCTCCTCCAATTAACCCCAAAATACAACCTGATACCAAGTCCCCATGGATTTTGGATGAATTCTTAGCCATCCTGGCAGATATCAAAAAGCCTCTGTCTTCACTTTGCTGCCTTGTCTTCTAATCAACCCAGAGCCAGCTAAGATTATTAGCTGAACATGGAAGAAGGTGACCAGCAGAAAAGGAGTTTATTAAAAAGCTACTAGGCAGCTCACAGAATTGCTCGGAAGATAAAAAAAAAACTATTCTTCAAGTTAGGCTTCCCGGATCAAACCAGGAACTAATTAGTCCTAAAACAGGACCAAGTATTTACAGACAATAGCCATAACTGCTGTTTAGCATCCCACAGAGTACTAAAGAAAACCATCCCCACTGTGAGAAATCAGTCTTGCAACCACCAAAAAGACACTGCTGCCACCAAAGGCAGAAAGTCTCTGCTCACTACCACCACCAAACACAAAAGCTCTATGGCGATTCTGTTTCTGCAGTTCCAGATCAAAGTCCTGTGAGAGGTGAGTCCAATCAGTGAAGTATAAGCCATATGCTTATGATCTGGTTACAAAAGAGAATGAGAATTTGAGTACCACCTTCTATATTGATGGGAGTGACACAGACATTTTCTTTATTTAAAAAAAAAATTCCAAATATAAGACTGAGGGTTAAATATGAATGCAACCACACTACATACCACCCCTCCTTCCTGCCCTCAACTCCAATCCTAGAATAAATTCATCCAAAATAATACCAGAGTTTGGTAAATATATATTAACGAACTTGCTGGAACTGGACCAAGCCTATAGCTCAGAGCATTTGGCTGGAGCCCAAATTCCCTACCTGCGTGATGCCAGCCACTATGCCCCAGGAAACAATACCCTGTTCCTAAGACCAATAAATATTCCCTCCCTTTGTCATAGCTAGTTCCTCCTCCACACAGTACAGATCACCAAAAACCACCTCAATGCCATTATAGGCTTTACAAATTGGCAATAACAAGACACTCTTGTCATTGTATCACATACAGCAAACTGAAAACTAATGGATACCAAAACCAACCTAGAATAAGCCTAAGTTCAACATCCCCTTTGCATACTAGGAAATGGATGGCAACTCCCAACAGTCTAATCACCCCACTTAAAGTTGACTTTAAGTGGAAGACAAAAGCTCATTTACCATTCTGAATATACTAGGGCTGTTAAGAATTAGGCTAATTCCACTCTGCTTGTACTCTAGAAATGGAACAATAATGCCTGGATGATAGCACATCTGTTTACAGCATAGTTTACTGAATATTTTAAGCCTGCTGTTGAGACCCACAGCTCAGAACAAGTTTCCTTTCAAAATATTACTGCTTATCAGCAATGCACCTGGTCATGCAAGAGCTCTCATGGAGGTGTACAAGGAAATTAATGTTTTCATACCTGCTAACACACATCCATTCTGCTGCCTATGGATCAGGAGTATTTTAACTTTCATGTCTTATTATTTAAGAAATACATTTTGTAACACTAGAGCTACTACAGATAGCGATTCTTCTGATGGATCTGAAGAAAGTAAGTGGAAAATTTTCTCAAACACTTCACCAATCTAGATGCCATCAAGAACATTTGTGATTCATGGGAGAGGAAATAGCAACATTAACAGCGATTTAGAATAAGTTGATTCCAACTCTCATGGTTGACTTTGAGGGGTTCAAGACTTCAGTGGAAGAAGTTACTGCAAATGTGGTGGAAATCACAAGACAACTAGTATTCGAAGTGGAGCCTGAAGATGGGAATAAACTGCTGCAATCTGGTGATAAAACTTTAAAGGCTGAGGAGTTGCTTCCTATGAATGAGCAAAGAAAGCAGATTCTTCAGATAGATTCTACTCCTGGTGAAGATGCTATGAACATTGTGGAAAAGACAACAAAGAAGTTACATTATTATATAAACTTAGTTGATCAAACAGTGGAATGCTTTGAGAGGACAGACTCTCATTCTTTTGAAAGAATGCAGCACACTCAATGGTTTTCTTATTTTAAGAAACTGCCAAAGACACTCCAGCCTTCAGCAATCGCCACTCTGATTAGTCAGTGAACATCAACACTGAGGCAAGACCCTCTACCAGCAAAAAAGATTACAATTCAATGAAGATTCAAATGATCATTAGCAATTTTTAGCAATAAAGTACTTTAAATTAAGGTATGTACATTTTTTTTAAGAGATGCTATTACATTCTTAATAGACCACAGTATAGAGTAAACCTAAGTTTTATATGCACTGAGAAACAAGTTTATATGATTTGCCATTTTGCAATATTCACTCTATTGGTCTCAAACAGAACCTGTAACACTTTCGATGTATGCCTGTAATTTTTTTAAATAAATTTTTAAATCTTTTTATTGTGTTGTCTGTAATTCTTTTTCTTACTTTAACAAGTAACTGAGTAAATAAATGAAAGTAACTGAGTAAATAAATGAAACATCTATCTTTAAAGATTAATTAGTGTTGCTCTTACAGTTAACAAATTAGAGATCCCATCCTTCTCTGAACTGGCATAGCTCTTGGATATGAGTGATTTTTTTTAATGCTATACAATTTATCTGTTCATTTGTTCATGTCAACTAGAAGAGTACCTAAGTCACTCATATCAAGAATCCCACCTTAAACCACTTCTAGTCCATACTTCATATGTAGAATGTACTTCAGAAACATCTGTTTACATATCCCACAAACCATAAGTTGGTTTTAATTTCCATTTCTTGAATTACTTGTAAAATATTTTCTCAGTCTCTTGAAGACTTTCAGACAAATTACTCAGAATAGTTATGCAACCTAAGTGTTAAGGGGAAATAAATAGATGGAAAAACAAGTTTCTGAAGTAACAGAAATAAAAGAACAAAGGCATAGAGGCTACAGAATTTATATATCATAAAGAAAGGCAAAGTAATTTGAGCTGTGTCAGAAATACCCAATACCTAACAGTCCAGCAGGCTGACAGGCAATAAACAAGGCAGTCGAAGAACTTTGATAATTAAGAAGCAATGTTTCATCAGCTACTACCATCCAGCTATTCAAAATTTGTGATTCTTTACCAGATTAGTAACAAAAGATTCATATATGGAATTATTTTGTAAGTACATACAACTTCCTATAAATTCATACTGTTTCACCTAAATACAGTACTAAAGATTAGTAAGATTCCAGTGAAAACAATACTAACAAGTTTTCACCATAATTACATTAGAAAAATAAACAACTCTCATCACTAAGTCCTTTCTTTACAAATTAAAGGTTTCTATTTTATACTTAATATTTTTCCTTACAAACTGAGAACACCTCTCTCCCATTTTCTCTTTTAAGTTGTTCATTCAATAAACAATTACAGACCCATATAAAATGTGAAGCAGTATGGTAAGCATTAGGGATTAAGATGGATCTATGTTTCTCAACTTTCACAGAAATATTCATGTTCTTTAAATAGGTATCATTTGTGCATCCTTTGCAGAAGATATGAAAAGTGACTTCCTAACATTCTGTATTCCGATATTATTTGGGCTCTGAACTGAATTTAAAAGATGAAGCTCAGAAGCATCTCAATCCTTGCCACAGCACATCTCAACAGAACTTCTTCCTACACCACGACTTATTCACCAAATGCTTATTTCCCACCTAACTAGATGAAGTATTTTGCCTAGTCCACATCAATGTATTCATAGCAAGTATCTCTAGCTTTACATTTAAGCATTTCCTGCTGTTCATGTGCCTTCTTGTCTATTACTTAAACTTTAATGTGGGACTATTTAAAGCATCTGTACTCTTCAAAGCCCTGGTAACAATGCTAAGTGTACAGCAGCTTTTCACTGAATATTGCATAGATAAGATAAATACATAAATCCCAGGATATACATTGAGGGTTCAAATCACATGACCACTATAATGTTTAACAAGTCTATTAATATTATGGAATATTTGACCACTTTGATGATTTTTTAATATTAATTTATATAGCCTTCATCAGTAAAAAATTTTTACTTAACTAGTACAGCACAATCCTTAAGTTTCATCACGTCAGAATTTGGTACAGCCCCTCTATGTAAATAACTGGCTTCCTTTTTGCCTTTTCTCCCTGGATGTTTATGATCAAATATGAAGCCCAAGCACAGCACCCATGCTGACACTCAAGAGTTACGAGTTGTTCATTAGTTCTAATTTTCTATTTCTTTTACTATTAGGTTAGTGCAAACATAATTGCAGTTTTTGTATCGTTGAAATTAACCATTTGATTTCAGAATACCTATTTCAGTGAATGGATTTTATTTTAAGCTACCTCAGATGTTTTATGGAAACAAATAGATTGTAAATAAACTTACCTACTATGGAAAAGTGATATACCAAGTTTATATTTTAAAATTCACATTTTTGTTTATCCACCGAAACATACTTCTACTCAAATTTATTCCCCTCCATTTGTCCTTATTCCCTAAGTTTCTGTTCAGGCAACTGTATTGTCTATCAAATTTACTATAAAGACAAATTTTCTGCCTAAATCTTCACATAGTTTGAGTTTCACTGCTATTTTATTTCACTTCTTTCAAATTACTGCTTTTGAGTGGATCAATATCATACTTGCAAGGCTGAAGTAGTCTCTTTTGCCATGCTCCAGATACCTATTTTTAGTTAACAAGTAGCTACACTCCAAAAACTTTCATCAATGACAGAAGCCACAAAAAGCAACCTTATAAGTACTGAAGTTCTTTTATTAAGTTATTAAGTGTTAGTATATTTTGAAGAAATGAGAACATAAGACTATGGTTCTGATACTCTGTATGACTCTATCCACTTCCCAGTAAGGTAATGAAATCATTTAATACAAACTAAAATTACTTTCTCTTTCTTCGTGGCATATAGATTCTATAGCCTTATGCCTTTGTTTTTCCATTTCTGTTCTTTTATTACAGGAATTTGTTTTCCCAGATATTTATTTCCTCTTAGTATTTCTGTTGCATAACTCTTCTGAGTGACTTGTCTAAAGCTTCTCAAAAAAAACTTTTAAATATTTCCCAAGTAATTAAAGAAATGGAGATTAAACACAATAAGTTACTACTTTTACCTATCATGTCAGCCAAGATATTTAACTGTAAAATCCTGAATAACTGACGAGTTGAACCAGCTCTTCTTATATATCATTTGGAGAAGTACAAACTGAAGTAGTAGTATAAAGAAAAGCCATTCCATAAATATTCCAAGAGCTTTAAGATATTCAGACTCTATGACCCAATAATTTAATTTATAAGTCTACCTAAAGAAAGAAATCATAAATAAAAATAGAGGCTTATATAAGAAGTGCTCATCACAGCATTATATGTGTTGTAAAAAATTAGTAACAGGGTAAAAGTCCAATATCAATAATTAGATAAGTAAAATAAATATATTATAACTATATTATAGATAAATATTCTAAATCCATGTGATAAGATTACATAGTAAGCATGCTGTTAATAAAAATTAAACTATTGAAAAAATGCTTGTATATGTTAAGGAGCTCCAAATGTTAAATTCTATATTATTTCAACAATAAAATCTACATAATTATTTTGTCTTCATGCAGTCTTACGCTTCCCAAATTTTCTACAAAAAGGCCTAGTGTTTGTTTTAAAATTAGCATACTTATGTATTTGTCAAAACCACAGAGCTTTTGTCTTATGTTCTCAAAAACTCTTAAAATAAAAAATATTTTAACTGTAAAATATTAACCCAGCTTATAACACAAACCTAGTCAAGGTCTATGTTAGGCCAAAAAAAAAAAAAAAAAAAGAGAGAGAGAAGAATGTTGGCAATTTATATAACTCCATAGGTTAAATGATTAAACTGTATTATTTATACTATGTTGCTATTTAAATTGCATATTTAAGAAGGAAAGTAATTCCCAACTCATTAATGAGCTCAGCATTATCTGATATCAAAATCAAATAGCCCTTATATGAAAGGAAAGCTCTAGATCAACATCCCTCACAGGCAGTAAAGCAAAAATTCAGCAATGTATAAAAAAAAGATAATATACCCTTACATAGTAGGTTTATCCCAGGAATGCAAAATTGATTTAATATTTTTTAAAATCAGTGTAATCAAGTACACATTAACAGATTTAAAAAAATTTAAACCATACTTGTCGTCCCAATAGATGAATAAATGGTCAAAGCATTAGATAAACTTCAACACCCATTCTGTGTTAGGCTATTCTTGCAAAGAAATACCTCAGATTGGTTATTTTATTTTATCTACTTTGTTTTTTGAGACAAGGCCTCAACTCACTCTGTCACCCAGGCTGGAGTGCAGTGGTGCAATCACAGCTCACTGCAATCTCGATGTCTCCAGGCTCAAGTGATCCTCCCAAGTAGCTGGGCCTACTGGCCTGCACCACCACATCCATTATTCATATTTTCTGTAGGGACAAAGTTTCACCATGTTGCCCAGACTAGTCTCAAACTCCTGGGCTCAAGCCATCCACCCACTTCGGCCTCCCAAAATGCACAGATTACAGGCATAAACTATTAGGTTTAACCAACACTGGGTAATTTATAAGAAAAGAGGTTTAATTGGATCACAGTTCTTCAGGCTATACAGGAAACATAGCGACATCTGCTTCTGGGGAGGCCTCTGGGAGCTTTTACTCATGGAGGAAGGTGAAACAGTAGCAGGTACTTCACACGGTGAGAGCAGGAGCAAGACAGATAGGGTTGGAGGACAGGTGCCACACACTTTTAAAGAACCAGATCTCAGGAGAGCTCACTATCATGAAGACATCACTAAGCCATGCCCCCATGATCCAAACGCCTCCCACCAGGCCCCACTTCCAGCTTTGGGGATTAAATTTCAACATGAGATTTGGACAGGGACAAATATCCAAACTATATCACATTCGTAACAAAAACAACAACAAAAACAGCAAACAAAAAACAGCAAGAAGCTTCCTTAATCTGATAAAAAGACATCTAGGAAAACACTTAATAGTGACAAACTAAATGTATCTACCCTGAAGGTCAGGAACAAGACAAAGATGCACACTCTCATCACTTCTGTTAAACATCGTAGTAGAGGTCCTAGCCAGAATAATTGGCAAGAAAAATAAATAAAAGGCATTGAGTTGGAAAGAAAAAAAATAAAGCTATCTATATTCACAGACTACACAGACACCTATGTAGAAAATACCAAAGAATCTACCAAGAAGCAAGAGGCTACTAAAATTAATAAATGAATTCAGCATAGTTACAATACATAGAAGAGCCAAAACAATTTTTGAAAAAGATCAAAACTAAAACACTGACTCTACCTAATTTCAAAACTTATTATAAAGCTACAATAATCAAGACAGAGTGATAACTATTTCAAGGACATTTATATCAACGGAACAGAGGTACAGAAACATACCCATAATCAAACTATTCTATACCAGGTGAAAAATAGAGAATCCAATGAAAAAGAACAGTCTTTTCTTATTTATTTTATTTTAGACAGAGTTTTACTCTGTTGCCCAGGCTGAAGAGCAGAGGTGCGATCTCAGCTCACTGCAACCTCCACCTCCCAGGTTTAAGCAATTCTCCCGCCTCAGCCCTCTGAGTAGCTGAGATTACAGGTGCCTGCCGCCAGGCCCGGCTAATTTTTTGTATTTCTAGTAAAAACAGGGTTTCACCATATTGGCCAAGCTGGTCTCAAACTCCTGACCTCAAGTGATGTGCCCGCCTGGGCCTCCCAAAGTGCTGGGATTACTGGCATGAGCCAATGCACCCGGCCCAATCTTGTCTACTAATAGTGCTAAAACAACTGGAAACCAGTAAGGAAAAAAAAAAAATCAACACATCTAAAATTTAACTAGAAATAGATCATAAACACATGGGCAATATATTTTATTGTGCCAAACTTAAAACTGTCAAGAAATATTGGCCAGTTTTTTTCCACAGGCTATATGAATGACATGCCTGGTTAAACCAATCCCCTGAGCCCTATGCAAATCAGACACCACCTACTCCAGCCTCTTCACATACCTGACAGGTTTCCACCACACTGGGGGTGTCTACTCTCAGCTCTGGAGCCCCCTCCCTCTGTCTCTCTAAAGGGGAGCTTCTTCCTTCTTTCTTCTCCCTTCTAACTTGCATATTAAACTCTCCGCTTCTTAAAACCACTCCACATGTATCCATGTAGTCTTATCTAATTCCGCCTAAGACAAGAGGCCTGTGTTCTTCCATTCATTGGAGCCGTATCACAATGATTGGCACATTTATGATCACCAATACATATCCAAAATGAAAACAAAAAAGGAATATTTGTGCCTGCTTTCAACAAAGAGGGAGAGGAATATCATTAAAGATCCTAAGCATAAAAATTATAGATTCAGGTACACTGGCTTAGAATTCTGTGACCTTGGCTAAGTTACCCAATCTTTCCAAGTTACCTCCTCTGCAAAATGCATGCAAATAACCATCTCATAATGTTGCCAACAGGATTAAATTGAGAACACATATAATAAATTTAATTCTGTCAAGTATACAGTATGTGCTTATTAAAAAATCAGAAACCTGCCTTCATCACCACTACCACCACCACCATCAACCAGCAAGCCAATTCTTCAACTAAAATCAGTTCAGAGGCTCTTGACCTCAAAAGAATGATTTGATGCCACATGAAATTGAAGGAGAAAATACCCAGTTTCAAATTCTCTCTTTTTCTACCTGCTTTTCACCCCATGTGGATGTGCCACTGTGTACTGCCTCAGGCCTAACCCACAGTATGCAACTGATAAATATTTGAAGGATAAATAAATCTCTTAGCCAAGGTGTTAAAAAATAACAGTGGAGGCCACTCAGCCTATAAAGTAGCCATTCTTTATTCCTTTGCTTTCCTAATAAACGCTTTCACTTAAAAAAAAAAGAAGAAGAAGAAGAAAGAAAACAAAAGAAGAAGAAGAAGAGAAAAACAGTGGAAACATAGAACAATGACGCCATTTAAGTAAAAAAAAAAAAAACCTGTAACTTTCAGTATGTCATTTTTGCAGCCATCTATAAGAAGTACAGATTATTTGCTTCTTAATATTTTGAGCAAAATTCATAAGTACTACAAAGAATTAATGAAAATATACTTGTAAAACTTTAAGCCCCTTAGAAAAAAAGACTATAAATGCAAATTGTTATTCCCTTTCTTTGAGATTATAGTTGCCCTGACAAAATCCAAAGCTATATTTGCTTTTTCGTCAAAGATTAAACATTCTTTCATTTTCTTTCCATTATTTTAGCCTTTAATAATCAATGTTATAATTGTGGAGCTTTTGATGACACAGTTAAAGAAGGTAACATTCGGGTTACCAATCTTGCTTACCAGTCTTTTGTTTCAAATTTATGAGCAAGTAATCTGTCTTCTACATCTTTACCCAGGTTCAGTTATCTATTTTCTAGATCATTACCCCATCACACCTCAATTTAGAAAACTCGCTGACATTGTTCACCTGGCCATTTTGCAACTCAACAAATATAATCTTACATATGAACAAAATCATAGTGCCACAAAGGACAACCACAACCAGAGCATAAGTACTTTCCATAATATTTCTAAAGTCTCGTGACTGTACGTTAGGTTTCTCTTTTTAAATGTAGGCATGAAAAATATAAAATTATAAAAAATAAGATTTTATCCAAAACAACAAGAGTCTCATAAAACATTTCCTTCTACTCCTAGTAGCCCTTTAAAATTTTAAGGTAAACCAAGCCTGTTACAGTATTCTCAACTCTATCATTCCTTGATTATTTCCAGTATCAACTGGTCTCAGATGATTTTCACGTTTTGTTTTTATTTTTTATTTGAACTTACACATTACTCTCCTAGAACTTGTTGGGTAACATTTTCTGCACCAGTCCAATTTTAGTATACATACTGCCTACTTAAACTCACAGGGTCCTCTCTGTCACTTGAATAAAGACATAAAGCCTTATTAAGATTTTTATTTCTGAGACACAAGACTCTCAATGCATGTAAATCAGAAGATGGATTCTGTACTCCTTGACAAATTCCTAAACGTAGATGTGCAATTAAATAGACAAGCAGTAAAAACTGAAGGTACAGAATTAGAAACCATGGACAGTAGTCATCTGTCTGAATGGAGCAGGCAGGAAGATAGATGTCAAGGCTCATTATCAGCCAAGGGTATGGACAAGGAAGAAATGAGAGAACTTAAAAATAATTAAGAAGGAAAAAAAAAAAAAAGCAGTGGTCTTACTCACCACTCCCTAACTCCCTAAAAAAGACAAGGTCAAGGGAATGCTTACAGCTAAGAGAGGGCCTTGCAAAACCCAGCTCACACCTGACATCTCTGACGCTCCTCTGCAATCCCAAGACAAGACCATCGCACTCTTTTCTATGCTGCCTCTTTAACTGGTACAGACTTTTCTTTTTAGTGACCACACATATGATGAGTGTGTCTATGTCTCCGTGGTTACTCTGAACTAATTTTAGTTGAAGAACTGGCTTGCTGGATGATGATGGCAGTGGTAGTGGTGATGAAGGTAGGTTTCTAATTTTTTAATAAGTATATACTGTGTACCAGACACAATTAGATTTATTACATGTGTTCTCAATTTAATCCTGTTGGCTGCCTCCAGTCACACATACTAGGCAACATGAAAGCTTAACCATACCTATGGCTTCCATGTTTTTGCCTGGCACATAGTAGGTACTCAGGAAAAGTTACTTAAAAGTTATACTACTATGACAAAAATAAATGACAATCAGTTATAGAAGAAAGACAAACCACACACTTCTTTTTAATATTTATTCTTACTCTGGCACATAATTATCAAAAGTAAAAATGCAAAGCTGGGTGATTTAATATAGGATGTGGCCAATCCTATCACTATTAGAAAGTTAGTTTAATTAATACAGTATTTTACTTTGGTTTCAATTCCTATGTGGCATGTGTATGTGTTTGCCTATGTCTCTCTCTTGTTCTTGCTCTCAATTTCTCTCATTAATGATGAATCAGAAAATTCTGAGGAAACTAAAACTCAAAGGCATCTATGTAATCATTACTTTTCATTGTCCCGTCACTGTTAAGAATTACGCTCTCAACACTTCATCAATCCTGTAGCATTTACGTATGCCCAGTTCCCCCTATGCAATATTTCTAAACTGGAAAACTAACAGATGATGAATCTTTCTTTGCAGTGACTGAAGAAATATTTGCTGTATGAGAGTAGAAGTGTCAAAAAACTGAATTTCCAATTCCCCCCCCTCAAAGAAAGCTATTTCAGTATTCAGTTGTTTCCTAGCAACTGAATCTGCTGATACTTTCCCATCACAAATAGGTACAGGGATAAAATCTGTGTTTCAGTGCATTAAGATGTCAATGAAAGCAACACAGCTCAGTGGGGGGAAAAAAATGTATAAATAATGTATGAAAACATTTAAGTGTTTTCTAGCCAATCTAGGCGAAGGCTTTTAAAATACGAAATTATAATTCTTAAGATGAAAAATGATCTGGAAAACTGGAGTGTTTATTTAAAAAAAAAAAAAAGTATACAGGATCTGATCTTTTCCATGAATAAGGAAGGAGAAAAAAAAAAAAAAAATCCACAAAAGTGACCACGAAAATAGCAACCCAAAGATTACTCTAGAGAGTTCAACCATGAAGGATGAAGCTGCTCCTTGCAAGGAAGCTAGACTTTAAACCTGGTTTATGCTGCATCATAAATTCTGAAGCAAAAAATAAAATTCACTCCTTACATACTGCAGAGAAAAACTGTCCAGTGAGTAACAGTTTGAACTACTGCAACCAACTATAACAGTTCTTCAGGAATATTCTGAGTTCATAAACATTTGCAATTGGGATTTCAGAACTACTCTGCAAGGACTTCACACATATTATCAGGTATACACTTTACTCTTTCCTTTTATAAACAATACACCAATGTGCAACCCCCAAGTTACTTTAGTTTTCTCAACAAATCAAGAGATGCAAACATGCAGCTCTCACAAGGTAATTCATCAGATCCTGAGCACCCACTCTATAAGGCATTATGCTGGGTATCAGGGATCATTAAGCTGAATATAGCACAATCTGTACCCTGGAACCGCTGAGGTATTTAAAACATGCAATGGAAACACCTGTTTCAGGGTAAATCAGAGAAAGCAGGAGAGACAACAAACTATAGTAGAAGAGGCACTGAACTTGAGTTTTGAGAGACAAATAAAAAAGACCCAGGTCTTTCACTAATGAGAAACGTGGGTTCTGGTAGGCCACTCAACCTTTCTGAGGCTAGATTTTCATGGGCAACATGAAGAGGCCTACTTGGTAAGTGTTATAGAAGGCCTCTTAGAAAACACTTTGCTAAGCACTACCAAGCATAATAGAACAAACAAGTATATCCACTGGTCTTTGGGAGGTAGTTAGGTCATGAGAGTCTGCTGCTTCTTTCTCTACTCTCAACCATTTGAAGATACAATGAGAAAGCCATCTGCAAACCAGGAAGCAGGCCCTCACCAGCCACCAAAATGATGACAAATAAATGGCTGTTGTTGATATTGCCCAGTCTATGGTAATTTGTTACAGCAGCCCAAACTAAGACACAATCTATAAACCTACAGCTTATTGTCTTCTTGCCAAGGAAGAGGATGGGATAGCACACAAATAATTACTATACAAATTCTAAAATCCTTTCCTGCTCTAAAAATTATTTCTTTTGTTTCTTTTCAAGATAGAGTCTAGCGCTGTCACCCAGGCTGGAGTACAGTGGCATGATCTCGGCTCACAGCAATCTCCGCCTCCCAGGTTCAAGCAATTTTCCTGCTTCAGCCTCCCAAGTATTTGGGATTACAGGTGCCTGCCACCATGCCCAGCTAGTTTGTATTTTTAGTAGAGACAGTGTTTAACTGTGTTGGCCAGGCTGATCTCGAACTCCTGACCTCCTGATCTGTCCACCTCGGCCTCCCAAGTGCTGGGATTACAGGTGTGAGCCACCACACTGAACCTCTAAAAATTATTTCTATATGCTAACATTTACTGGTAACTAGAAAACAAAGAATACTTGAAATGAGAGAATCATTAAAATACTTGCCAATAATTTCCATAAATATGAAACACAGAACTACACAAAGCACTATAAAGAGAAATAAAAGGACAATTCAAAACTTCTTAAAATATTCTTCACATGAACTTTCATTTCAAATTCACACCAATATATAGCACTTTGGAATTTTCAAAAAAACTTTCAAATACCATACTGGCTCTGTTATGAATGAAACCTGTTCTACCAAAAACCTGGAATATTTCACTAGAACAAGAAAATAACTTTTACCCAGTACTATTCTGCGAATTGTGCCAATAGCTTTGTTTTTCTAAAATAAAATTACGTGTGTGTATTATAATGTCTAATTTTTCTGTACATACATTTACATATGGAGAAAAATGTGAAGATGTTTCACATCCCTATTGCTAAAACACATCTCCAACAATAACACCAGTAGTTTGCAATGATTCTAAGCTGGATGTGTGCAAGAGCAAGTACTGAGGTGGGGAAATAAATTACTAACATGTATTCCCACTTTTCTCCGTTTTAAAACCCCCATTTTGGCCAGGTGCCATCTGTGGCTCACACCTGTAATCCAAGTACTTTGGGAGGCCAAGGCAGGTGGATCAAAAGGTCAGGAGTTCAATACCAGCCTGGCCAAGACGGTGAAACCCAATCTCTACTAAAAAACAAAAATTAGCCATGCACAGTAGCAGGCGCCTGTAATCCCAGCTACTCGGGAGACTGAGGCAGAAGAATTGCTTGAACCTGGGCAGCAGAGGTTGCAGTGAGCCGAGATTGTACCACTATACTCCAGCCTAGACAACAGAGTGAGACTCTGTCTCAAAAAATAAAGGAATAAAAAATAAACAAAACCCCCATTTTATACTGCCTATATCTGTACATGGTAGGGATAATATTTTAACTGAGGGGACACAATCAAAAGTGTGGAAACCACCAGCAAACACACTAAAATTCAAACTCATAAGCTTGGTGATACTCACTCTTACAATTTGATCTTCTGCTATTCTTATTCATAGACATTAAACATATTCATACCAATCATACCACTAACACCATTCCCCAAAGACAGGTTATGCTTTCCAGTGACTAACCATTTACAGCTACTACTCTCTGTAAGCTGCACATCTCCACCTAGCCAAATCATTTAAACCCAGTATCAACTATCTTTTCTCAAACTTCTCTGAACTTAGGTAATACAGATTTCAGATTACTCCTCTGTTTCATCTTGTCATTGTCACCTTGTCACTTAATGGACATCTTAGCTCCCCCTACTACAAAGAGAGTTACTGAGGACAAGGGTCGTGTCTCATCAACTTCCCATTTCCCATACCTAGGCATCATGAAGTCAACTTGACATATGTTAGAGAAATGTGGGGTCTCCAGCCATCTACTACAGGTGCATTTGAGCCAGCAACAGGTCCATACCTCCCTGGGACAGAGCTCCCAGAGGGAGGGGCAGGCTGTCATCTTTGCTGTTTTGTAGTCTTCACTGTTGATAACTCCAGGTACTGGAAAAATCTAAGATGACTAGGAACTGGAGTGGGCCCCAGGATATCACAGCAGCCCCATGGAAAAGTGGCCAGCCTGTTATGTAGGTCCCTGTTCCCATATTATCTCATCACTGGGCAGGTCCTCCAGGCCTGGGCCTCCAGCCATCCCCTGCCAGATATAACAACCCAGTAGCAGCTCTGCAACTCCCTGGATAGAGCAACCAGGGGAAACTGAAAGGCTCCCTGCCACTGCCTGTGCAGTGGAAATGCCCTTGCTACCCTCTGACTAATGAAGAAGCAAAGACCCTCAATGCCTTATCCAAACCTCCAACAGGCTGCAGCTGAGCCAAGGGGAGGAGACCAGTCCATCTCCCATGGGTTCCACCTACCCCCATCACACCCCAAATGCTCATCACCAGACAGGGAACCCCTGGCTTGGGCCCACAGCACAGGCCCACCCTCCACCCTCATCTGATTGCACTGGGTGACTACAGAATTGCACCTCTCTAAGGTGGAGCCCCCATAAGACAAGCAAAAAACCCTTGGCACAAACAATACTAAGGTCCCTTCCTCTGCTGTCTCCAAGTTGGGGAAGGAACATAAACACTGAGATCATCCAGAGCTGCACTGGCAGCCCAGGAGTGGCAAGCTGCAATCTACAGCCAATACTCAAAAGGGAGAGGATCCCACGCATTAAGAGAGAACACAGCTTCAGCTGTGAGGAAACACGGGGAGCCACAAAACGAAGCAAGAGTCTACCAAGTGATTAATATGCCAGAGTGCCACCTGCTGCATCATACCCCAAAGCTCCAACACCAAAAATAACTTGCTAATATACCCTCCTCTTAAACCAACAACAAGAAGTTAGCTTCACATCAAGATTCTACACAAAGGCTTGGCCCTGTGAAAACATAAGAAAATAAGTCTATTGACTTCTCAATAGACTACTGACTACTCATTCTACACTGCAGTTAAATTAAGAACCAATGCAAGAATTCCAATAACTCAAATGACCAGTGTTGCATGTTCTCCAAACAACCACACCGGCTCCCCAACAAGAGTTCTTAACCAGGCTGAGCTGACTGAAATGACAGAAATAAAATTCAAAATATGGACATCAAGAGTTAAACCCAATCCAAGGAAATTAAGAATCAAAAAAAAAAAAAAAAAAGATAAAGGAGTAGAATGACGAAATAGCCACTACGAAAAGGAACATAACACATCTGACAGGGCTGAATAACACACTACAAGAATTTCACAATGCAATCACAAGTATTAATAGCAGAATAAACCAAGCTAAAGAAAGAATCTCAGAACTTGAAGACTGGCTCTCTGAAATAAAACAGTCAGACAAAAATAAAGCAAAAAGAATAAAATGGAATGAACAAAACCTTGAAGAAGTATGGGATTATGTAAACAGGTCAATTCTACAAATCACTGACATCCCTGAAAGGGAAAGGGAGAAAGCAAACAACTTGGAAAACATATTTCAGAATATCATCCACAAAAACTTTCCTAATCTTGTGAGAGATGCCAACAATTAACGTCAGGAAATATGGAGAACTCCTGCAAGATTCTACACAAGAAGATCATCCCCAAGACACATAATTATCAGACTTTCAAAGGTTAAAATGAAAGAAAGTATGCTAAAGGCAGCTAGAGAGAAAGGACGTGTCACCTCAAAGGGAACCCCATCAGGCTAAAACAGACCTCTCAGCTGAAACCCTACACGCCAAAAGAGATTGAGGGCCTATATTCAATATTAATTTAAAAAAATCTTCAACCAAGAATTTCCTATCGAGCGAGACTAAGCTTCCTAAGTGAAGGAGAAATATGATCCTTTTCAAATAAGAAAATGTTGAGGAAGCTCATTACCACCCGACCTGTCTTACAAGAGATCTTGAAAGGAGCACTAAATATAGAAGGCAAAGACTGCTACCAGCTAATACAAAAAGACACTTAAATACACAGAATAGTGACAATATAAAGCAACCACACAAACAGGTCAGCATAATAACCAGCTAACAACACAATGACAGGATCAAATGTACACATATCAATACAAATATTTAATGTAAATGGGCCACATGTCCCACTTAAAAGGCATGGGTGGCAAGCTGGATAAAAAAGCAAGACCCAATGGAATGCTGTCTTCAAGAGACCTATCTTTTAATGGGTCTTGTAATGACAACCATAGGCTCAAAATAAAGGGACAGAGGAACATCTGCCAAGCAAATTGAAATCAGAAAAAATCAGAAATTGCAATCCTAATTTCAGACAAAACAGAATTCAAACCAACCAAAATATTAAAAAAAGATAAATAAGGGTATTGCATAATGATAAAGACTTCAATTAAACAAGAGGCCTAACTATCCTAAATATATATGCACTCAACATAGGAGCACCAGATTCATACAGCAAGTTCTTAGAGACATACAAAGAGACAAAGATTCCTACAAAATAATATTGTGAGACTTCAACACTCCACCAACAGTATTAGACAAACCATTGAGGCAGAAAATTAACAAAGATATTCAGGATCTGAACTCAAGACTGGACCAAATGGATCTGATGGACCTCTACAGGACTCTAAATCCAAAACCAATAAAATGTACATTCTTCTCATCACCACAAAACAAATGCTCTAAAATCGACCACATAATAGGACATAAAACAATCCTCAGCAAATGCAAAATAACATAAATCATAACAAACACACTCTTGGATCACCATGTAATAATAATAGAAGTCAAGACTAAGAAAATCACTCAAAACCATGCAATTACATGAAAATTACCATGCCTCTGAATGACTTTTGGGTAAATAATGAAATTAAGGCAGAAATCACAAAGTTCTTTGAAACTAATGAGGACAAAGATAAAACCTATCACAATTTCTGGGAAACAGGTAAGGCAGTGTTAAGAGGGAAATTCACTGCACTAAATCCCCACATAAAAAGTTAGAAAGATCTCAAATTAGCAACTTAATATCACAACTGAAAGAATTAGAGAAGCCTGAACAAATCAACCCAAAGCTAGCAGAAGACAAAAAAATCACCAAAATCAGAGCTGAATTGAAAGAAGTCAAGGCATGAAAAACCATTCAAAAGATCAACAAACCCAGGAGTTGATTTTTTTTTTGAAAATATTAATAAGACAGATAGGTGACAAGCTAGACAAATAAATTAGAAAAGAAGATCCAAATAAACACAATTACAAATGACAAAGGGACTGTTACCAGAGACCCCACAGAAATAAATATAACCATCAAAATCTACTTCGAACATCTCTATGCAAACAAACTAGAAAACCTAAAAGAAATGGATGAATTTCTGGACACATTCACCCTCCCAAGACTGAACCAGGAAGAAATCGATTTCCTGAATAAACTAGTAACAAGCTCCAAAACTGAATCAGTAAAAACAGCTTGTCAACCAAAAAAGCCCAGGACCTGAAAGATTCACAGACAAATTCTGCCAGCTATATAAAGAAGATCTGATACCATTCCTACTGAAACTATTGCAAAAAATTAATGAGGAGGGACTCATCCCTAACTCATTCTATAAGGCCAGTATAATCCTGATACCAAAACCTGGCAGAAACACAACAACAACAAAACTTTAGGCCAATATCCTTGATGAACATAGATGTAAAACTCCTCAACAAAATATTTGCAAGCCAAATCCAGCAGCACCTCAAATAACTAATCCACCATGATCAAGTAGGCTTCATTCCAGGAATGCAAGGTTCGTTCAAATGTGATTCACCACACACGCAGAACTAAAGACAAAAGCCACATAATTATCTCAGTAAATGAAGGCTTTCAATAAAATTCAACACTCCTTCATGTTAAAAACACTCAATAAACTAGGTATTGAAAAACCACACCTCAAAATAGTAAGAGCCATCTATGACAAACCCACAGCCAACATTATACAGAATGGGAAAAAGCTGGAAGCATTCCCCTTAAAAACTGGCACAAAACAAGGATGCCCTCTCTCACCACTCCTATCCAACATAATACTGGAAGTCTGGGCCAGAACAATCAGGTAAGAAAAAGAAATGAAGGGGATCCAGAAATCATCATGGTAGATGAGAGAAAGACTTGACTGCAGCTCCAGACAGAGTAGCAGGCGGAGGCTTGCACTGTCAATTTTAGCTCCAGATCTAGTGCAAAAACAAGTGAGTAATCCTGAGAGGACCCACAAACTCTCTCATGAAAGCATACTGCTCCTGTAGGACCCAGGAGATACCTTCAAGTACTGTGAGTGCCCCAACGGCAGAAGTGGGAAAGGGAGACTCTCTTCTCCCGAACACACAATCCCACTGTAGAAACTGAAAGACTGTTTCTGGGAGAAGTTTCTGCCTTTACCTGAAGCTGAGTCAATTTGGAGAGCCAAGGAAAATACAGGGGTAGAGGAAGCAGCATAAAGGCCCTGGGAGCTCACTGGATCCCCCAGCAGGCCATTCCTGCCTGGCACCACAGGGATCCAACGGGAGGGAAGCCAGAGGAACAGGGGGCAAAACTCCACAGGGAGAAGGAAAGCTCTAGCTGAACTGTGTAACAATTTGAACAGGGTGAGAAGCCTCCTGGCCAGAACTTGGAAGAGGGCACAAATCCAGTATGCACAGTCCACATGCAGAGGAGGAACCAAGCCCTTTTCTTTTGCACCTGGGAGGCAGGTAGCCTGGGGCAGGTTTTCAAGCCTGTCTCATCCTCCATCTGGAAACAGATTTGGGGCCAATGTGGGGGTGGGGCACATGATGGGAGTGAGACCAGCTCTTCCGTTTGTGTGGGAGCTGGGTGAGGCTTGTGACTGCCGGTTTTCCCCCACTTCCCTCACAACCTGCATGATTCAGCAGAGGCAGCCATAATCCTCCTAGGTACACAACTCCAGTGACCTGGGAATCTCACCCCTATTTCCCACAACAGCAACAGCAACAGCAAGACTCACCCAAGCAGAGTCTGAGCTCAAACACACCTAGCCCTGCCCACACCTGATGGTCTTTCCCTACCCACCCTGTAGCAGAAGACAAAGGGCATATAATCTTGAGAGTTCTAAGGTCCCATCCACCACTGGTTCCTCCCCCTACTGCCACAGCTGATGCTCTCTGAAAAGCGCCACCTCCTTGCAGGAGGCCAGCCAGCTCAAAAATAGAGCATTAAACCACCAAAGCTAAGAACCCTCAGAGTCCACTGCACCCTCTGCCACTTCTACCAGAAGGGGCACTGGTATCCATGGCTGAGAGACCCACAGACAGTTTACATCACAGGACTCTGTGCGGACGAACCCCAGTACCAGCCTGGAGCCATGTAGACTCATTGGGTGGCTAGACCCAGAAGAGAGACAACAACCACTCTTTTTTGAGCAGTTCAGCTCAAAGAAAGCCACATCAACAGAAAAAGCAGGAGAGTACTACATCAAGGGAACACCCCATGGGACAAAAGAATCCAAACAACAGCCTTTGGCCCTAAACCTTTCCTCTGACAGAGCCTACCCAAATGAGAAGGAACCAGAAAACCAAACCTAGTAACATGACAAAACAAGGCTCTTCAACACACCAAAAAAAAAAAAAAAAATCACAGTAGTTCACCAGCAATTAATCCAAACCAAGAGGAAATGTGATGTACCTGAAAAAGAATTTAGGAGGTTAGTTACTAAGCTAAACAGGGAGGGGCCAGAGAAAGGTGAAGCCCAGTACAAGAAAATCTAAAAAATGATACAAGAAATTAAGGGAGAAATATTCAAGGAAACAGACAGCTTAAAGAAAAAACAATCAAAAATTCAGGAAACTTTGGACATACTTTTAGAAATGCGAAACGCCCTGGAAAGTCTCAGCAACAGAACTGAACAAGTAGAAGACAGAAACTCAGAGCTTGAAGACGAGGTCTTTGAAATAACCCAATCCAACAAAGACAAAGAAAAAAGAATAAGAAAATATGAAGAAAGCCTCCAAGAAGCCTGGGATTATGATAAACGGCCAAACATAAGAACAATCGGTGTTCCTGAGGAAGAAGACAACTCTAAAAGCTTGGAAAACATATGTGGGGAAATACTAGAGGAAAACTTCCCTGGCCATGCTAGAGACCTAGACATCCAAATAATAAGAAGCACAAAGAACATCCAGGAAATTCATCACAAAAAGATTTTCGCCTAGGAACATTTTCATCAGGTTATCCAAAGTTAAGATGAAGGAAAGAATCTTAAGAGCTTTGAGACAGAAGCACCAGGTAACCTATAAAGGAAAACCTAACAGATTAACAGCAGATTTCTCAGCAGAAACCCTACAGGCTAGAAGGGATTGGGGCCCTGTCTTCACCCTCCTCAAATAAAACAATTATCAGCCAAGAATTTTGTATCCAGCAAAACTAAGCATCAAAGATGAAGGAAAGATATAGCATTTTTCAGACAAACAAATGCTGAGAGAATTTGCCATTACCAAGTCACCACTACAAAACTGCTAAAAGAAGCTCTAAATCTGGAAATAAATCCTGGAACACATCAAAACAGAACCTTTTTAAAGTATAAATCTCACAGGACCTACAAAACAAAATACAATTTAAAAAACAAAACCAAAAATACCAAGGTACACAAGCAACCAAAAGCACAATGAATGGAATGGTTCTTCACATATACTAACACTGAATGTAAATGGCCTAAATCCTCCACTCAAAAGATACAAATTGCACAATTCATAAGAATTCACCAATCTATCTGCCGCCTTCAAGAGACTCACCTAACACATAAGGACTCACATAAACTTAAAGCAAAGTTGTAGAAAAAGACATTTCATGCAAAGGGACACCAAAAGCAAGCAAGAGTAGCTATTATTACATCCATCAAAACAAACCTTAAGGCAACAGCAGTTAAAAGAAAGAGGGACATTATATAATGGTAAAAGGTCTTGTCCAACAGGAAAATATCACAATCCTAAACATATATTCACCTAACACTCAAGCTTTACTAACACACCTTAAGAAGTGAGATAGACACGAATATAATCAAAACCATGTAAAAACATAAAAATTAAATAACCTGCTCCTGAATGAGCATTGGGTGAAAAACAAAATTAAGATGGGAATTTAAAAATTATTTGAACTAAATGACAATAATGATACAACCTATCAAAATTTCTGGGATACAGCCAACACAGTGCTAACAGAAAAGTTCATAGCCCTAAACACCTATATCAAAAAGACTGAAAGAGCACAAACTGATATTCTAAAGTCACACTTCAAGAAACTAGAGAATCAAGAACAAATCAAAGCCAAACCCATAAGAAGAAAGGAACTAACCAAGATCAAAGCAGAACTAAATGAAATTGAAACAAGAAAAATAATAAAAAAAGATAAATGAAACAAAAAGCTGTTTCTTTCAAAAGATATCTAAAACTGATAGACCATTAGCAAGATTAACCAAGAAAAGAAGACAGAAAATCCAGATAACCTTACTAAGAAACGAAATAGGAGATATTACAAGTGACACCATGGAAATACAAAAGATCATTCAAGGCTACTATGAACACCTTTACATACATAAACTAGAAAACCTAGAAAAGGTGGATAAATTCATGGAAAGATACAACCCTCCTAGCTTAAATCAGGAAGAATTAGATATCCTGAACTGACCAACAATAACAAGCAGCAAGAATGAAATGGTAATTTATAAATTGCCAACAACAAAAAGTCCAGGACCAGATGGATTCACAGCAGAATTCTACCAGGCATTCAAAGAAAAATTGGTACCAATTCTTTTGACACTATTCCAAAAGATAAAGAAGAAACCCTCCCTAATTCATTCTATGAAACCAGCATCACCCTAATACCAAAACCAGAAAAGAACATAACCAAAAAAAACCAAAAAACAAAAACTACAGAATGATATCCTTGATGAACATAGACACTAACATCCTTAACAAAATACTAGCTAACTGAATCTAACAACATATCAAAAAGATAATCACCATGATCAAGTGGATTTCATACCACAGATGCAGAGATTGTTTAACATATGCAAGTCAATAAATGTGATACACCACATACACAGAATTAAAAATCACATGATCATCTCGATAGATGCAGAAAAAGCATTCGACAAAACCCAGCATCGCTTTATGATTAAAACTCTCTGCAAAATTGGCATACAAGAAACATACCTTAATGTAACAAAATCCATCTATAACAAACCCATAGCCAACGTAATACTGAATGGGGTAAAGTTGTAAGGATCCCTTCTAAGAACTGGAACAAGACAAGAATGCCCACTCTCACCACTCCTCTTCAACATAGTACTCGAAGTCCTAGTCAGAGCAATCAGACAAGAGAAAGAAAGGGCATCCAAATTGGTAAAAGGAAGTCAAACTGTCACTTTCCAACATAATGATCATTGACCTTGAAAACCCTTAGGACTCCTCCAGAAAGCTCCTAGAACTGATGAAAGAATTGAACAAAGATTCTGGATACAAGATTAACGTATACGAATCAGTAGCTCTGCTATACACCAACAGCAACCAAGTGGAGATTCAAATCAAGAACTAAACCACTTTTACAATACCTGCAAAAAAAATAAAATACTTAGGAATATACCTAACCAAGGAGTCAAAAGACCTCTACAAGGAAAACTACAAAACGCTGTTGAAAGAAATCATAGATGACACAAATGGAAACACATCCCATGCTCATGGGTAGAATCAGTATTGTGAAAATGACCATACTGCCAAAGCAATCTATAAATTCAATGCAATACCATCAAAATACCACCATCATTCATCAAAGAATTAGAAAAAACATATCTAAAATTCATACGGAACCAAAAAAGAGCCCACATACCCAAAGCAAGGCTAAGCAAAAAGAACAAATCTGAAGGCATCATACTACCTGATTTCCAATTATACTATAAGACCATAGTCACCAAAACAGCATGGTACTGGTATAAAAACAGGCACATAAACCAATGGAACAGAATAGAGAACCCAGAAACAAACCCAAATACTTAAAGCCAACTGATCTTCGACAAAGCACACAAAAACATAAGGTAGGGAAAGAATATCCTTTTCAACAAATGGTGGTGGGAAATTGGCTACCCACATGTAGGAGAATGAAACTGGATCCTCATTTCTTACCTCATGCAAAAATCAACTGAAGATATATTAGGGACTTAAACCTAAGGCCTGAAACTATAAAAATCCTAGAAGACAACACTGGGAAAACCCTTTTAGACATTGGGTTAGGCAAGGATTTCATGACCAAGAACCCAGAAGCAAATGCAAAAAAAACAAAAATAGCTGGGACCTACTTAAACTAAAGAGCTTTTGCACAGCAAAAGGAACAATCAGCAGAGTAAACAGACAACCCACAGAGTGAGAGAAAATCTTCACAATCTATACATCTGACAAAGAACTAATATCCAAAAGCTACGACAAACTCAAATTAAGAAAAAAAAATCCCATCAAAAAGTAGGCTAAAGATATGAATAGACAATTATCAAAAGAAGATACACAAATGGCCAACAAACATGAAAAAATGCTCAACATCACTAACAATCAGGGAAATGCAAATTAAAACCACATGGCAATACCATCTTACTCATGCAAGGATGGCCATGACCAAAATCAAAAAACAGTAGATGTTGGCATGGATGCAGTGAACAGAGAATACTTCTACACTGCTGGTGGGAATGTAAACTACTACAGCCACTATGGAAAACAGTGTGGATATTCCTTAAAGAACTAAAAGTCGAACTGCCATTTGATCCAGCAATCCTACTACTGGGTATCTACCAGAGGAAAAGAAGTCATTATTCAAAAAAGGTATTTCCAATGCATGTTTATAACAGCACAACTCACAATTGCAAAATCATGGAACCAACCCAAATGTCTGTCAATCTATGAGTGGATAAATAAACTACAGTATACATATATAATCAAATACTACATAGCCATAAAAAGGAATGAATGAACAGCATATGTAGTGACCTGGATGAGACTGGAGACTATTATTCCAAGTGAAGTAACTCAGGAATGGAAAACCAAACATCGTATGTACTCACTGATATGTGGGCACTACACTATGAGGATGCAAGCCATAAGAATAACACAATGGCTGAGAAATAAAAGACTACAAACATGGTGAAGTATATACTGCTTGGGTGATGGGTACACCAAAATTCCATGAAAACTTTGACTGTCTCTATCAGTTTTATGTTTCTTTTTATTTGAGACCTAATTTTTCACTAGTTATTGGATTTATGAAAGAATTTTGATATTTGACGAATTTTTGGCCACTGCAAAACTTTTTAGAATTGGATGAATTAATTAACTATAAACATAATGTAAATGCTAAGAATAAGGGAGAATCAAGTTACCATTCAGCTATTACTAATTTAAAAAAAAAAAGAAATGAAGGGCGGGCATCCAAATATGAAGACAGGACATCAAGCTATGCCTGTTTGCAGATGACATAATTTTATATCTAGAAAATTCCAGTCAGAGTCCAAAAGCTCCTTTAGCTGATAAACAATTTCAGCAAAGTTTCAGTATACAAAATCAATGAATGAAAATCACTAGCATTCCTACACACCATCAACAGCCAAGCTGAGAGCCAAATCAACAAGGCAATCCCATTCACAACTGCCACAAAAAGAATAAAATACTTACGAATACATCTAACCAGGGAGGTGAAAGATCTCTACAATAAGAATTATAAAACACTGCTCAAAGAAATCATAAATACACAAGAAAGTGGAAAAACATCCCATGCTCATGGACAGGAAGAATCGATATCATTAAAATGGCCATACTGCCCAAAGCAATTTATATGATTCAATGCTATTTCTATCAAACTACAAACTACCAACAACATTCTTCACAAAATTTCAAAAAAAATTTTTTTTAAGTTCATATGGAACTAAAAAAGAGCCTGAATATCCAAGGCAATCCCAAGCAGAAAGAACAAAGCTACAGGCATCACATTACCAATTTTAAACTATACTACAGGACTACAGTAACGAAAACAGCATGGTATGGGTACAAAATCAAGCATACAGACCAATGGAACAGAATAGACAGCCCAGCAATAAAGTCACACACCTACAACCATCTGATCTTCAACAAAGCTGACAAAAACAAGCTGTGGGAAGACTCCCCATTCAATAAATGGTACTGGGATAACTGGCTAGTCATATGCAGAAGATTGAAGCTGGACCCTTCCTTTTACCATATACAAAAATCAACCTAAAATGAATTAAAGACTTAAATGTAAAACCCAAAACTATGAAAACCCTGGAAGACAACTTAGGTAATACCATCCTGGACATGGTAATGGGCAAAAAATTCATGACAAAGACACTAAAAGCAACCACAACAAAAGCAAAAACTGGCAAATGGGATCTAATTAAATTTAATAGCTTCTGCACAGCAAAAGAAATCATCAACAGAATACACAGACAACCCACAGAATGAGAGAAAATATCTGCAAACTATGCATCTGACAAAGGTCTAATAACCAACATCTATAAGGAACTTAAATATAGAATAGACAAACAAGCCCATTAAAAAGTAGGCAAAGGACATGAACAGACACTTCTCTAAAGAGGGCATACATGTGGCCAAGAAGCACATGAACAAAAGTTCAGTATCAATGATCATTAGAGAAATGCAAATCGAAACCATAATGAGATACCATCTCACGCCAGTCAGAATGGCTATTACGAAAAGTCAAAAAATAACAGATGCTGATGAAGGTGCAAAGAAAAGGGAACACTTATACACTGTTGGTGGGAGTATAAATTAGTTCAACAATTGTGGAAAGCAGTACAGCAATTCCTCAAAGAGCTAAAAGCAGAACTATCGTTCAACCCTGCAATCTCATTATTGGGTATATACCCAGAGGAATATAAATCAGTCTACCACCAAGACACATGTACATGAATATTCACTGCAGCACTATTCACAATAGCAAAGACATGGAATCAACCTAAATGACCATCAGTGACAGACTAGATAAATAAAGTGTGGTACACATACATTATGGAATACTGTGTAGCCATAAAAAAGAATGAGATCATGTCTTCTGTGGGAACATGGATGTAGCCGGATGCTACTAACTAGCAAACTAACACAGGAACAGAAAACCAAATACTGCATGTTTTCACTTAGTGGGAGCTACATGATGAGAACTCTTGAACACATAGAAGGGAACGAGAGACACTGGGGTTGACCTGAGGGTGGAGACTGGGAGGAGGGAGAGGAGCAGAAAAGGTAACTATGGGTACTGGGTTTAATACCTGGGTGATGAAATAATCCGTACCACAAACCCCCATGACATTAGTTTACCAAAGTAACAAACCTTCACATGTACCTCCAAACTTAAAAGTTTAAAAAAAAAAATGTGTGCTGAATAGACAACAAATTGTAAACTGAATCTTAGAAAAAGCTTAACAAGCCAGTATCTCACAAACAGAACAACAATCAACTTCAGCTGAGCATCCTCAGTCAACAAACCTGTCAAACCAGAAAGGCCATATGTTTATTTTCTACCCCCCACTAAAAAAGATTTTTTTTTCTTTTATTAGGTTGGTGCAAAAATATTTGCAGTCTTTGTCATTAAAAGTAAAGACAAAAACCACAATTACTTTTGCACCATCCTAATAGTTTCATGGCTTTCAAATGCAACGTTTTGTTTCCTACAGATCAGTACCAAGGAAGAATAAATGAACCGGTGCCTGACAGTAATGGTGGAGGTGAAGGCAAGTTATCCACTACTTGCATATTGATGAATTAGCTGCAGCACCGACCAGTTCACAGTGATCCACTTTAAAATGGCATTAAATAATCAGGAAGTATATTTAAAAAGACTATTAACCAAAACCCAAGAAATCAGCTAGGTGGACACAGATAATAAGAAAACTTCTACATGATTCCCAAGTAAGTAACCATTGAAGAAAATTAATTATATTTAATCACAGTTTAAGGAAGCAAATTGAAAACTACTTTTAAAAAGAGGATAAAAGACTTAAGAGGATTCTAAACTCTTTAGAAATAAAAATTACTTGATCAAGTGCCTACAAAGCATATTTTTCTGAACCAGCAAATACTTAGTGAGCCACAGACCCAACTGGTACTTTTTAAATGAGAAAAAGGAAATCCATTTCAAAAAAAGAAAATCCTTACTTTTCTCTTGACTCCAAGTAAGAGCCACTTAACTGCGTGTCAATTATTTTCCTGAGAACTTATCAAAGTCCTTTTTTCTATATCTAAATAAGGTATGTATAAATATGTTTTCTGGAACATTTTACCAGTACCCTCTAATGATGAGTCTCACAAATAGAAAGTGAAATTAAGGCCAGGCATGGTGACTCATGCCTGTAATCCCAGCACTTTGGGAGGCTTAGGTGGAAGAATCACTTGAGCACAGGAGTTCTTGACCAACCTGGGCAACATAGGGAGACCCCCCAGCTCTCTTTTTTTTCTTTTTTTGAGATGGAGTCTAGCACTGTTTCCCGGGCTGGAGTACAGTGGTGCGATCTCGGCTCACTGCAACCTCCCGCCTCCGGGATTCAAACGATTCTCCTGCCTCAGCCTCCCAAGTAGCTGGGATTACAGGCGTCAGCCACCATGCCCAGCTAATTTTTTGTATTTTTGGTACAGACGGGGTTTCGCCATGTTGACCAGGCTGGTCTCAAACTCCTGACCTCGTGACCTGCCCACCTCGCCCTCCCAAAGTGCTGGGATTACAGGCGTAAGCCACCGTGCCCAGCCATAAACATTTATTGATAAAAACTTAGCCAGGGATGGTGGCACATGCCTGTGGTCCCAGCTACTCAGGATGCTAAGGCAGGAGGATCACCTGAGCCTGGGACATCAAGGCCACAGTGTGCTATAATTGCACCACTGCACTCCAGCCTGGGTGACAAGAGTAGAGACCTTCTCTCAAAACAAACAAACAAGTGAAATGAGTCACACTGTGTGAGGGAAAAGATTTTTGCCTCAAAAAAAATCCAGCTGCAATTTAAGGATCTGCCCATTTTCTAACAACAAAGTATGTTCCCTGCTCAACGACATCAAGTGGAGGGGTATGGAAACCAAACTCAACTCTGGGCCCCCTTCCTTCTCCACTGACATCCTACACGCTTCCTAGAGTCTCATGGCTTCATAGTACTCTCCCCAAAAATTCAGACACTTAAATCCCAGTTGGACCTTGCCACCCCCATTTGCATAACCAATAAGCACCTTCTACTTAACATAGTCGGAATGGAACTCTTGATTTTATTTTACGTACTCTTCTCAGAATCTTCCACATCTTCGCAAAGGCATCACTCCCTAAGAAATTATTCAAGCCAAAATTCTAGCCAGTGTAATACAGTGGTCAAGAACAT
Organism: Sapajus apella; assembly: GCF_009761245.1. Lineage (NCBI taxonomy): Eukaryota > Metazoa > Chordata > Mammalia > Primates > Cebidae > Sapajus > Sapajus apella. Next base: position 14,929,914 of record NW_022436981.1, on the reverse strand, counting down.
AGACTATGATGCCAGACTGTACGGATTCAAATACTGCTTCTGCTCCTCACAACCTGTACAAAGATACTACAAGCCTAAGAAACTGACTGTGGTACCTGCCTCATAGGGTTACTATACAGACTAAATGCATTAATTCATACAAAGCATTTAGAACAGCACTTGGCAAATCCTAAATTTTCATTAAGCTTAAACTCTCATTATATGCTGATTCTTCTCTTTCTCTCACAACCAATCCACCATGTCAATAATACTTCAAAAACTAACTGAAATCCACTGACTTCTCTCAGTCATATCACCACACCCAATCCATTTCAAGTCACTCTCTAGATGATTGTGAGAACTTCCACACCAGTCCTCCTACTTCCATTCTTTCTTTATCCTCCAAAATGTTTTACAAGCAGCAGTCACAGTAATCCATTTAAAATATAAATCAGATCATATCACTCCCTTATTCAAAAATCATCCAATGTCTTTCCACTATATTAGGCTAACAATAATCAGACTCTTTACCCTGGTTTATTCAAACTCCCAGAGAGTCCTACCTCTAGCCATTGCAGTCTCATCTCGTAGCACTCTACTGTAGCTCACTATGCTCTAGCTACTCTGGCCATTTGACTCTTAAAAAATGCCAAGCTTTTAAGCTGTTGGTGGGAGTGTAAATTAGTTCAACCATTGTGGAAGACAGTGTGGCAATTCCTCAAGGACCTAGAAATAGAAACTCCATTTGACCCAGCAATGGAATTGCTGGGTTATATATCCAAAGGATTATAAATCATTCTATTATAAGGACACATGCACACGAATGTTCATTGCAGCACTGTTTACAATAGCAAAGACTTGGGATCAACCCAAATGCCCATCAATGATAGACTGGACAGGGAAAATGTGGCACATATACACCATGGAATACTATGCAGCTACTAAAAACGATGAGTTCGTGTCCTTTGTAGGGACATGAATGAACCTGTTCCTACAGGTTCTCATTCTCTGAGAATGATGAAACCATCATTCTCAGCAAACTGATACAAGAACAGAAAATCAAACACCAGATATTCTCACTCATAGGTGGGTGTTGAACAATGAGAACACATGGACACAGGGAGGGTAGCATCACACACTGGGGTCTGTGCGGGGGAAATAGGGGAGGGACAGCAGGGGGTGGGGAGTTGGGGGGGATAACATGGGGAGAAATGCCAGATATAGGTGATGGGAAGCAGGGCAGCAAACCACATTGCCATGTATGTACCTATGCAACAATCTTGCATGTTCTTCACATGTACCCCAAAACCTAAAATGCAATAAAATATATTTTTTAAAATGCCAAGATTCCCCCCTTTGAGGCCTTTGCATTAGTGACTTTTCCTGCCTGGAATGCAGTTTCCTCTATATTTGCTTGGCTGGCTCCTTCATGTCATTTATAATATTATTATTGTTTATTTCTTTGGTAATTGTCTCTCTCCCACTAGAATATATGCTTTATAAGAAGAAATTTCATCTAACTTGTTAAGTAGTGTATCTCTAGTACCCAAAACAATGCATGGATGAACAAATAAAAGTTATTTATAAATAAACCATTAAATAGAAGAACTAGCTATAGCTTCTAAAGTTGCCATATGAAGCAGAAAAATCTATCTTTCCCTCATTTTTCCCTAATTGGTTATCAATCTATTGTATCGTAGTTCCAAATTCACCCCTTGTGCCTGCTCTGTATAGATCTTACTATATTTACCTTTGAATATTTTATCAGAGTTTAAAGACCTAAATCACCTGGTTATACAACTCCTGACAAAGGCACAGTTACCATCAAAAGATCCTGAGAATTACAATCAGAAAACATGAGATCAAGTCAGGGCTCCAGCTATTATTAGCAGACATAATCTTGGACAAATTACTTTGTCCTCTCTGAGCTGTATTTTCCTCATCCATATAATGCACAATATAACTCCTATCTCTCTCAGAGACTTGTAATGGATCAACAGCATGTATAAACAGTACCCTGTGAACAAAAGGAAGTTTCTATCATTATTTGCTATCTGTCAGTTCAATGAAATTTCACTGAGCACTAATCCTATGTGTCACATGCTAAACCAGATTAAAAAAATTTGAATTAAGAGAAATCCCTCACTCTCAAAAAACTTACTTTTGCCGGGCGCGGTGGCTCAAGCCTGTAATCCCAGCACTTTGGGAGGCCGAGGCGGGTGGATCACGAGGTCAAGAAATCGAGACCATCCTGGTCAACACGGTGAAACCCCGTCTCTACTAAAAATACAAAAAATGAGCAGGGCATGGTGGCTCGTGCCTGTAATCCCAGCTACTCAGGAGGCTGAGGCAGGAGAATTGCCTGAACCCAGGAGACGGAGGTTGCCGTGAGCCGAGATCGCGCCATTGCACTCCAGCCTGGGTAACAAGAGCAAAACTCCGTCTCAAAAAAAAAAAAAAAAAAAAAAAACTTACTTTTATTGAGGAGGAAAACACATAATCATAATAATTTCACTGGAATTTGGTAGTGTACAGAATGCTGTGGGAACACAAAGGAGATACACTTAACACAATCTTGGGACTTAGGGGAAGGTTCCAAGAGGCGGAGCCACAGAGTTCCTATCAAAGGAGAAAGTAATGTAAAATGTTTATCCGACCTAAAGCATGTTCAAAAGCCAGATAGTTGTATTATAAAAGTCACATGATCACAGGTTAAGAACAAACTTTCAGATATCACCCGGGGTAAATAAAACTCATCAATTTTCTACTCCCCGAAGAACCATTTATTTCATCCATTACCAGTCATTAAGATACCTTTCAAAAAATCTACTTTAGGGTACTTTTTCTTATCCTATAAGAGTATTTCCAATTATATAGCTGAAATTTTTCAATTACATACTCCAAGATCAAAACCTTCCTCAACGGAAAGACGGTAATAAAGAGACCACAGCAATAGGTTTAGATTTCTATTTCACCACAGCCCTAAATGAAACTCCTTCGCTTCCCTCCTCCTTTCCACAGCTGCAGGACAGGCTCCCAGGCAACAACTCCCGCCACTCTTCTACAAAAGAAAACTGTGCTCTCTGGACCTCCTCCTCTCAACCAGGATTGGCCCTGAACCACCGGGGAGAAAGTCAAGCACTGCCTGAGAAAGCAAGTCACTATCTGCCTTCTATTACACCCAAGACACCAAGGCCAGAACGCTCCACAACCCACCTGTAATCAAGGCAAATCCCTTTCTTTCTTTCTTTTCCTTTCTTTCTCTTTCTCTCCTTCCTTCCCTTCCCCTCCCTCTCTCCCTTCCCCTCCCTCTCTTCTTTCTTCTTTCTTTTTCTCTTTCTCTCCTTTTCTCTCTTCTCTCTCTCTCTCCCCCTCCCTCCCTCTCCCTCACTCCCTCTCTCTCCCTCCCTCCCTCTCCCTCCCTCCCTCCCTCTCCCTCCCTCCCTCTCTCTCCCTCCCTCCCTCTCTCTCCCCCTCCCTCCCTTTCCCCCTCCCCCTCCCCCTCCCTCTCCCTCCCTCTCTCTCTTTCTTTCTTTCTGACAGGGTCTCACTCTGTTGCCCAAGTTGTGGTTCAGTGGCATGATCAAGGAGAGCCTTGATCTCCTGGGCTCGAGTGATCCTCCCACCTCAGCCTCCCAAGTAGCTAGGACTACAGGCGCATGCCACCAAGTCCGGCTATTTTTTCTTTTCCTTTTCTATTTCGGTAGTAGAGATGAATTTTTACTATGTTGCCCAGACTGGTCTCAAACTCCTGAGCTCAAGCAATCCTCCTGCCTTGGCCTTCCAAAGGACGGGGGTTACAGATATGAGCCACCACATCAAGCCACAATAAATCCATTTAAAGTAAATCTAAATCCATTAAAGTTGAACACGAATATACTCAATACCCTACAATTCCGTTCTTAAACATATAACCAACAGAAATATTTGCTAAAATATGTTACAATGTTCACAACGGCAGTATTTATGATAACCAAAGGAAAAAAAAGGAAAAGCCAAATGCCTATTAACAATAGAATGGATAAATTTTGATAAAGTCAATCAGAATTAGGCTGAATCAAAAGTCATGTAATCTGACAGAATGCAATGAAAAGAACATAGCATAACTTCTATAACAGTATTGCTTAAAATGAATAACTTGAATATAAATAGGCAGCAACATCAGAAAAATACAAACTGAGAGATACAAAATAATTAGCTAATAATCTTCAAAAGTAATGAAGTCCATGAAAAACTGACAGAAACTAAGAATCTGTTGCAAACTGAAGGAGACTAAAGAGACGTGACAACTAACATGTAAATTAGAACTGCATGTGGGATATGACTGAGACAACTGGTGAAACTTGAATGGGGTCTGAGGGTTAGACAGTAGTAACTTATCAACATTAATTTTCTTATTTTGACGTTTAATTGTGTTTATGGAGGAAAATGTTCTGTTTGTAGGAATTAAACACTAAAAAGTATTGGGGGTAACAAGACAACAGGCTAGGAATTTATTCTCAAATGGTTTAAAGAAAAAGTTACCATTTTCTACTTAATTTCTTGTAAGTCTATGATATTTCAAACTTTTTTAAAGTATTAATTTTTTAAGTATGTTTGGAGGGGGGAAAATGAGTAGAAAGGAGTGAAGGGAGTTCAGTTTATAAATACTGTATTTCTTGTCAACGAGGTACAAAGCATAGGTGCAGTTTGCTGAAAATGAATTTATTACAAACTTAGGAACCAAAGTTTTGTCCTTTCTCTCAGTATAGATCTCTCATCTATACCTATAGATTAGAAAAAAATTGTAAAATTCGGCAAAAATCTGCCACATATCCTTCTTTCTACACTGGAATATTAGAATGATACATTAAATCACAAATATACATAGATTATCTTGGCTTACCTAAAATAAAATGTGCAGCAAGTGTAAAATTTTTTTTTTTTTTTTTGAGACGGAGTTTCACTCATGTTACCCAGGCTGGAGTGCAATGGCGCGATCTCGGCTCACCGCAACCTCCGCCTCCTGGGTTCAGGCAATTCTCCTGCCTCAGCCTCCTGAGTAGCTGGGATTACAGGCACGCACCACCATGCCCAGCTAATTTTTTGTATTTTTAGTAGAGACGGGGTTTCACCATGTTGACCAGGATGGTCTCGATCTCTTGACCTCGTGATCCACCCTTCTCGGCCTCCCAAAGTGCTGGGATTACAGGCTTGAGCCACCATGCCCGGCAGTGTAAAATTTTTTTAAAGTTGATTGTAAGGCAAATTTATAAAATAAACAGTCAAAACTTATTAAAATTTATTTAAGCTTTACTATACACAAAATCAAAAGTAGCTTTAAAACCCCAAAAGTAAAAGAATTTCAGATTCATTTTTATAATTAGTTAGGCACTGGGCAGCTTGGCTTGAATAGAAATTACAAAGTGAAAAACTTCATACACTTAATACACATTAAGTGTCTTCTAGGTAGTAGAAAATTGTTGTCTGTCTCCCAATTATCATTCTCCCCTCTCCCCATTCCTACCAATCATCCATTTTTGTTTGGAATACTGTGGTTTCAGGAATATAGTGACTCTCAGCTCCCATGATCCCCCATCTACAGGGATGACGTTAGGCTAGGCCATCCCTTAAACCACAATAACTGCTTTAGTGATAGGCATGTATGATATGGGTTAAATTGTGTCCCAAAAAAAAAATCATATGTTGAGGTACTAACCCCCAGAACCTCAGAATGCGACCTTATTCAGAAATAGGATTGCTGTAGGTGCACTTAGTTACAATGAGGTCACATTGGAGTTGAGAGGTGACTAATATCCTTAGAAAAAGGGTATCCCAGTATGACTGATATCCTTACAAAAAGTAGAAATTTGGGACATACAGGGAGAATCCCATGTAAAGACTCAAGTTATGTTGCCACAAGTCAAAGAACTACCAGAAGCTACAAAAGAGATGTGGAATAGATCTTTCCCCAGCACCTTCAGAGGGAACATGGCCATGCTGACACCGTGATTTCAAACTTCTGCCCTCCAGAACAATGAGACAATACATTTCTGCTGTTATAAGACACCTACTTTGTGGTCCTTTGCTATAGCAGCCCTAGGAAACTAATAAATACAGCATATGATTCAAGCCATTTTAAGCACAGTAAATAGTAAGACAAAAATTAAGAACTGAAACAAAGAAACTCTTTTAAACAGTATGCTATAAAGAAGTAAAGCCTGACCCCATTGGTAACTATTTTTGCAACCATCAGAAAGCCAGACTGAGGATAAGGCATATGCATAAGGGTAAAGACATCTTCTTAGAAAGGGATGAAACACTCGCAAGCTATGTCTGAAGTTCATCTGTATCTAGACTTCTCAATTTTAAGACTTAGCGGATTCCATTTATTAGTTAATATAGCATAGGCTGGTTTCCTGTTACCTGCAACTCGAAAAGAAAATACTAACTAATGCAGACACTGATCCAGTACCAGGATGCTTTCTGCTACCAGAGAAAGAAAATTCCACTTTTGAGTTCCTAAGTTAGTGCCTTTAAAAATTAAAACTTCATTATCCCATATAATAAAAAGTTTGATGGTTCCAGAATTGGGTTAATTCAGCAACTCAGTGACAGCAACGTGGACTCAGATTCTTTCCAACTTTCCCATCTCTATGCAACAAAGCGGGTTGTCCTGAAGGCACCTGCCTCATCTCTAGATGACTGCAGCTGTTCCAGGCATCTCATTCAGTGACAACAATATCCAGAGGGGGAAAAAAAAAGACTACTTCATCCCACGTGCCTATTTTTATTTTAGCAAGAAAAATTTTTTTCAGAAGTCCCCCCAAAGAACTCATACTTTTTAGCCACAATTACATTGTTACACACGTAGATCAACAATTTGGAAAGAAAGAAATGACTATGATCAGCTTAAAAGTAATATTAACATGCTAGAAGTTTTCTGAAATGTATGGTGATATTTTTGGTTGTCGTGGAGACTGGGGCCACCACTGGCATTTAACAGATGACAGCTAAGACTGTCCAATATTCTGGAAAATATTTGATTATTTCACACAAAGAAATGTGGTCTAAAATGTCAACAGACAGAAAATGGGTGAATAAAACTAAGAATAATAAAAGATGAATGGCCAAACAGCAGACAAATATCAGTGTCCTCCACAGAGGTTTACACCTCTAAGAAAAGTGGTGAAAGACACTTTTCTTGGCTATAAATAGAATATAATCTAGGGTAGTGATGGACAAGTAAAGAAACAATTTAAAAGCATCAACTTTAATGATGATAAAGAACAGGATTAGGAATGGAGAAGGAATATATTAACAGTTACTAAATACCTGTTAAGCTAGGTATTCTCATAAATTCCTTCATTAAATAAAAACAGTTAACATTTTAGTCTTCCCATATGCCAATATAGCTAAATTATGCATATTGAGGCAACCCCAGAGAGTCAATAAAAATTTATTTGTATCAGAAAATACTACAGTTTTTAACTCAGAAGGAAAGGTTGGCATATACTTAATCTATAATCAGTACAGCTTAAAAGTCATAAAAGTCTGAAGTCCTCTTGTGCATGAAGTATAAAAAAAGTATTAAAAACTAGACTCAGATTAAAAGACAACTGTAAAATATGTGTTTTACATATAAAAATATGTATAGTTTTAAGATATCAACACTTAAGAGTCACACTTCCAACAAACTACTTAAAAGTCACTGATCATGTCATTTACTCAACACAGCTACCTCCAAATTCACCCACTACGGAGCTATTCATTGCAGCAACAGTATATCACTATGTCAGTACTTAAGCATTTAGATTTTCTTCTATAATGTCTTCTACCAATACCAAATGCTAATTAAGAACAGAAATCTAGGAGTTATATCTACCACAGGCCACACTAAATTGTTAAGAGCCACATATGAAGTCTATTTCTAAGGAAAAAAAGACATGATCTTGAAGAAACCCACAGAGGTTACTCACAAAATTAATCACTCACCATTGGTATTAGTAGGATCAAAGAAAAAAATTTTTAAAACCAACTATTGGTAGTAACAAATAAAAACCTAGGAGTTTTGGGATTAATAGTACAACATCATAAGTAATTTGAAAATCATTACGAAAATTAAATTAACCTATTTCCTAGAGAAACATAGAACAAAACTACCAAGGGTATATAACTGGAAGTGTGAACATGTCAAACATGGAAATAAAGTGAAACACTTACTGCTAAAGCCTTGGACAGTTTGGCTCTAAATTCATTCAGGATGATTGCCACAATGTCCTTAAGAGGTACGTAAGCAAAGCCATCTTCCAAATAGACTTTCCTTCCTCGAAACAAATCCAGAGCATCAGCAAAAGGGATCTGAATTAAGAGCGAAATAGGGAAAATAAGTCAGCACCTGTCATTAAAAAATCCTCCAAAGTCTTCCTATGTATTAAGTATAAACAAAGAAATTCATTAGTCCTAGCAGAGTCAAAAGAATAACAAAATGATTGATTTATCCTCCTTAAAACTCGACAGCATCAGGAAAGAGTGGCAGTAAAAAAATATGTTCATTTCAGAGTTGACGCTTTGAAAAATAATAACACTAAAAGGCCAAGTTGGAATGCTTTCTTTTATTTCTTAACCTCCGAATTTACCAAACATAATCCCCAGGATTTCAAACTCTTAACTTAAGACTTCTACACATGTTGCATTCACCTCACATGATATATCCCACATTCTATTCTGCATCAGATAGAATGGTAATTACCTAATTGCTAAACAACAGTGCTAAAAATTACTTAATAAGTAAAGTAATTCCAATTTTTTCATCTGTGTTTCCATTCTCACTCGAGAGAAATATACTGAGAAAGCTAATCTCAATTCTAAGAAATAGAAATAATAAGCATTCAGTTTTGCTATTAAAATAAGTATTTGCCCCAGAATTTATTTTTAAAAGTTCTTAGATTTTTTAAGCCCTATGAACAATCCTAAAATACTAAGAGATGAGCAAAATATGTTATTAGTAAACTGTAAAAATCATTCTTACTCTCCAATACAGAGTTTTTCTTTTTTTCTTTTTTTCTTTTTTTTTTTTT
>NW_022436981.1:14916780-14920776 GCF_009761245.1 Sapajus apella | reverse complement strand
CGATCTCGGCTCACCGCAACCTCCGCCTCCTGGGTTCAGGCAATTCTCCTGCCTCAGCCTCCTGAGTAGCTGGGATTACAGGCATGCGCCACCATGCCCAGCTAATTTTTTGTATTTTTAGTAGAGACGGGGTTTCACCATGTTGACCAGGATGGTCTCGATCTTTTGACCTCGTGATCCACCCGCCTCGGCCTCCCAAAGTGCTGGGATTACAGGCGTGAGCCACCGCGCCCGGCAGAGTTTTTCTTTTTTAAAAAAAAACGAGGTTAAAAAATTAGGTGAGAAATGATTCCCAAACTGCCTATTCATCCAAGTTTTAAGGATGAATATAAATGCATATCCAATGACATCTCACACTATAAACAGATTGTATGTTTTTAAACAACTTTTGATTAATTCATCAATTTCTACAACTTCAAAACAATCCCTGCCCTCATGGGCACACAAAGAAAGTCAAACAGCCCTACAGGGCATTACTGTGTGACACTGCACCAAACAGATGGCTTACACAGGACATATCAGAGGAGCAAGTAGGAGGGTTTATTGCAATAATATAAGCAAAAAAAGGGAACGGAAACTTAAAACATGAATTCTATTCCAAGTTCTGATACTGACTAGACTTATGATTTGGTAAATCTAATGAATCCCTCTAAATCTCTGCAGCCAGAACTGTAAAACTGAGAGAGGGGAGGAAGAGATAGGCTAACTGACCCTTAGGGATTCTTTAGCTACAACATTCCATGCTTCTAGCTTATTAAGGTGGTCACAGTGGAAATAAAAATGTGCAAGTAGAAGCAAAAGATGATGAGAAGGCACACTAACTGGAAATGTGTGCCGTAGGAGAAATAAATACTGATCCCCACACTCTAAGCTTGAAAGGCTGACTGAATGATGGCTCAACAGTCAAAACAAAGAAGCTGGAACGAGGGGATTTTAAACTACTGGCACTCACTCATAGTAGTTAGTATATTCTTTTCAATCGAAAATTGTGGGGTTGCAGTTGTCAAATTGTGAAATGAATATAAGCTCTTCCCTCTTCCCCTTTTGGAAGGATTTGTGTGAAGTAGCTATCTGCAATGAGTGGGGAGGGGAAACCAAGGTGGCCCAGCACAGGACAGTGCAATCTGAGTAGGTTAAGGAAGGCATTCACATAGGAAAAAAGTAGGCTTACAATGTCAGATCCCAAACAGAATGACAGAGAGACCATGAGGCGAGACAGCACGATGTCAGAGGCCAAGAGCAGCGAAGTGGACTTCCAAACAGAGTGTTGGGACAAATGCACGATGAGGGTTTCCTGGCAGGGGACAGCCCAGTGCAGGGTGTAAGAAGCCAAACAATGCAAGGAGCGTATTCCTTTAGAAAAAGGGCCTGCAATGGGGGGTCAGAGCCCAAGCAGGTTTAGGAGTGCATCTGTGGAAGGTACAGCCCAGCAGAGAACATTGGCAAACCCTTAGTGCAATGAGTACAGTATAAGTACAGGAGAAGGAGTAGCTGTGGTGATAAGAAACTATAAAAATGGATTAATTAAATATATATATATATAGCTCAATATGACATATTTAACAAAACGTAGGAAGTATTATACATGTTTACGTACCTTATAAATGGACTCCGACTTAACTCCATTTAAATTTGGTGATGAGGCAATAATCTCCTGTTCTCGAAGAGTCTTCTCTTTATCACTTATCTAAAAAAAATATATTTTAAGCTGTTGTAAATATCTGAAGTCCTCATTCAGATTCAATAAAATCATTTCCCATTTTAATGCACACTGTATACTTATATTAAAAACTGTAAAACCTTGATATCGTAAATCAGTTCTAACATCTCTGAATCATTATCATTAGCGAAGACAAAAGAGAGAATAAAATCTAAATTCAAAATTCTTTCAAATTTTAACTCTGTTAATTTCTAAAGGTATACCTCAAAAGAACAGTAGCAGACAAAGAGAAAATATTTTAATGAGAAAAAGGAAAAAACTTAGCATAAAAACTCAGATTAATGTAGAATAAAAATGAGCATTATCCTTATTCGGGTTATGATAATTTATTAAAATATCCTAATTGAGGTTAGAGTGCTTCAACTATTCCTCAATTTTCTAGCCACATAAGACAATTCTAAACTTAAAACACTTGTTTTTCTAGGAACAACTATAAATCTATTATTTCAGACTGCTTATGGCTTTACAAAAGATTGATAGATCTGACTAGTAAAAACGTTAAACTTCTATACCAAAACATATTTCTGTAAATGAAGATGAAATATAAGTGACAAACTGAGGGAAATATTTACATCATTTGATATGAGTTAGCGTCAGTAAACTCCTAGTTGGCCATATATAAGTATTAAAACATGAACAGCCAATAGTTATATAAGTAAAAATAATGAATGCTAAATTAAAATAATAATGTGTAGTATTTTCTACCTATCAAAATGGTAAAAATTAAAAAGATTTAGAATATGCAGTGTTAGGACAATCTTTGTGTACCAACACTTTGATAATATATATCAAACAGCCTTTAAAAATTCAGGTTGGGGGGCCGGCACGGTGGCTAACATCTGTAATCCCAGCACTTTGGGAGGCCGAGGCAGGTGGATCATGAGGTCAGGTGTTCAAGACCAAACTGGCCAACATTGTGAAACCCCACCTCTACTAAAAAACACAAAAATTAGCTGGGCATAGTGGCTCATGCCTGTAATCCCAGCTACTTGGGAGGCTGAGGCAGGAGAACTTCTTGAACCATGATCCACAAGGCGGAGGTTGCAGTGAGCCAAGATTGTGCCACTGCACTCCAACCTGAGCTACAGAGCAAGAATCCATCTCAAAAAAAAAAAAAAAAAAATGCAGGTTATAACAATTTATTTCCAGATTGATCACAAATAAATAACAGGACAAGCACACAAATACAAACATTTCATTACAGTGTTATTTACAATAAAGAAAAATACTAAATGTCCAACATGTATCTAGTTAAATAAACTGCAGCAGAACTTGCTGTTTCAGTAAAGCAGGCTGTATTATTCAGGCCAACCTCTTAGAGAAAACAAAACAAAACACTGATACATTTTTAAAAACATCTTTACAACACGGAAAGTTAATATACAAAGTCAGGCCCTCATAAAGTGGGATATCTCACAAGAGACCTTCCCGCTCAAATGATGTAGGATATCAGGGAATCTCAAGCCTTAAACTTGTTTTAAGGTGGTATCTGATTAAAATGCCCAGGCACCTCGCAAAAGCAAACTCAAATCCTCTCTGGAGGAGCCTTCACACTATGCCTCAAAGTATTCCTACAGATAAATTTTCAAATACAATGTCAAGCACACTATTTTATAACAAGGTGTATAATAAAACTATACTTTATGAACAAAAACAATAGAGAACTCACAAAGTATACAGATAACTATGCTACCATGTGTACAGAAATAAAAGACAAGCAAAATCTATATGAAGTAGAAACTATAAAAAGTGATTTTTATTTATTTATTTTTTTTTTTAAAGAAAAAGGCTGGGCATGGTGGCTCACATCTGTAATCCCAGCACTTCTGGAGGCCAAGGTGGGAGTATCACTTGAGTCCAGAAGTTTGAGACCAGACTGGGCAACACAGTGAGACCCCATCTCTACAAAAAAAATTTTTAAATTAGCTGGATGTGGCTGTGCACACTTGTAATCTCAGCTACTTGGGAGGCTGAGATGGGAAAACTGTTTGAGCCCAGGAGTTAAAGGCTGCAGTAAGCTATGATCACATTACTGCAGTCCAGTCTGGATGGTACAGAGAAAAAGAAAAGAAAGATGAAAGAAGAAAGAAGGAAGAATGAAGAAGGAAGGAAGGAGGGAGGGAAGGAGGGAGGGAGGGAGGGAGAAAGAGAGGAAGGAAGGAAGGAAGGGAGGGAGGGAGGGAGGGAGGAGAGAAAGAAAGAAAGAAAAAAGAGAGAAAAGAAAGAAAAGGAAGGAAGGAAGGAAGGAAGGAGAGAGAGAGAGAAAGAAAGAAAAA
>NW_022436981.1:14898879-14916680 GCF_009761245.1 Sapajus apella | reverse complement strand
AAAAAAAAGGAAGGGAGGGAGGGAGGGAAAGAGAAAGAAAAGAAAAGAGAAAAGAAAAGAAAGAAAGAAAAGAAAAGGAAGAAAGAAGAAGAAGAAAAGAGAAGAGGAGGAAGGGGAGAAGAGGAAGAATAAGAGGAAGAGGAAGAAGTGGAGGAGGAGGAGGAAGAAGAGGAAAAACAAGAGGAAGAGGAAGGGGAGAAGGGGGTAAGGAGGGGGAGGAGGAGGAGAAAAAGCTTTCTGACATGCTGTTTTATATGACTGAATGCAACCTGGGTTTTCATTAAAAAGGTTCCAAACATACATTTTATGGAATCTAAGAAATTACATTTCTAGCCCATTGAGCCCTTACAAGAATATACAAATATCCAACCCTAAGACCTAAAATCAAGCAATGTGTGAAAAAGCTTTGTGATGTGCTGTTTTATATCACTTAATGAAACCTGTGCTTTATTAAACAGGTTCCAAACACACATTTAGTTGAATATAAGAAATGACATTTCAGAGATGATTAGGCCTATGTAAGAAAAAAAAGGGAAAAAGAAAAATAAATTCTAGAAACAGACAAAAAAATTTAAGCACAGAAATTTAAAACTCAGTGGAGTCAGGAAGAAACCCCTGAAATTACGGTAACTGAACAATTACTTGATGATGATCCAGAACCTTATCAGCCTTCATATGGATCTGCTGCCCATTTTCTACTTATCTAGTGAGTCTGAGATCTCAGATCCCAAATTTAAATTAAAATTGTCCTGGACTAGCAATGATCCCAAGCCAACGAAAAAAATAACAGATGAAAACCCTTCTAGAAAGATATAATCCTGCTAAGCATCAATATAGTCCACAAATAACTTTCCAAACACAATCTCCAGCATACAACGGTAACAAAGCACACCAGGAAATGAAACTCCATGAATAAAAACCATATACATAAGGACAAAAAAGTATCAAGATTGAAAAAGAAGAACAAAAATTTTCTCTTTGCAGATTATGTGATTTAGTATACTTAGAAAATCCAGAAGAATTCACAATAAATTATTAAAACTACTGGCCTAATTGAGTAAGGTTTCTGGATTCAAATATAGAAAAACTAATTGTATTTCTATATTCCAGCAACAAAATTCAGTAATGGAATTTTTTTAAGCTACCATTTATAATACAATCAAAACTATCAAGGAGGTAGCAATAAGTTTCTAACAAAATATATGCAAGGCCTTTACCAACAAAAATATAAAATCTTACTGAGAGAAACTGGAGACAAATTAATTAACATACATATCCCTAAACATCAACCAGAAAACTTAACATTGTAAATGTTTCAAATCTCTTCAGATTGACCTATAGATTCAATACAATCTCAAACAAAATCACAATAGCTTTTGTATATGCCTCTGAGTGTGGAAATTTATAAGCTGGTTCTAAAATGTATAAGAACGTGCAAAGGGCCAAGAAGAGCCAGGACAGAAATAACAACAACAACAAAAAAAGAGACAATGTAATAGAAAAATGAGCAAAAGACATTAACAGGCACTTTACAAATGAGAAACTTCAAAGAGTCAAAAAATATATTAAAAGATGCTCAACCTCCTTAGTCATCAGGATTTGAAACCATGATGGAAACCTAAATGACATACCGTTACATGACAATTAGAATGGTTAAAATATAAAAATGGCCAGATATGGGAGTTGGCTTCTGTAATCCCAGCCACTTGGGAGGCTGAGGCAGTTCAATTGCTTGAGGCCAAGAGTTTGAGACTAGTCTGGGCAACTAAGTGAAACCTCCATCTCTCACAGGGTCTTGCTTGTTCACCCAGGCTGGAGCGCAATGGTATGATCACGACTCACTGTAGCCTCAACCTCCTGAGTAATAGGGACTACAGACACGAACCACCATGCCCAGCTACTCATTTTTAAATTTTTTTAATATTATTTTATTTCTTCTTATAGAGATGGGATCTCCCTATGTTGGCTGGTCTCAAACTCCTGGGCTCAAGGGATTCTCCCAATTTGGCCCCTCAAAGTATCAGAATTACAGGTGTGAGCCATCATGACTGGCCATTTTTTTAATTTTGTATAGAGACGGGGACTTATTATGTTACTTAGTCTGGTTTGAACTCCCTGGAATCAAGTGATTCTCCCACCTTGGCCTCCCAGTGTGCTAAGATTACAGGCATAAACCATGATATGCCCAACCTAAAAAAAAAAATTCTTTTAATTAGCTGGGTGTGATGGTGTGAGCCTATAGTCTCAGCTGAGGCAGGACAATAGACACACACCATCACATCCAGCTAATTTCAAAAAAAGGCTGAGGTGAGAAGATCTCTTGAGCCCAGGAGTTTAAGGTTACAGTGAACTATGATCATAACACTACTCTCTAGCGTCGGTGATAGAGGAAGGGTCAGCATCATCCTGAAACCAAAACCTGGCAGAGATACAACCAAACAAAAGAAAACATCAGGCCAATATCCTTGATGAACATCCATGCAAAAATCCCCAACAAAATACTTGCAAAACAAATCCAGCAGCACATCAAAAAGTTTATCCACTATGATCAAGTTCGTTTCATCCCCAGAATGCAAGGCTAGTTCAACACACACAAATCAATAAATGTGATTCATCACAAACAGAACTAAAGATAAAAAGATAAATACATCAATAGATGCAGAAAAGGCCTTCAATAAAATTCAACATCCTTTCATGTTAAAAACTCTCAATAAACTGAGCATTAAAGGAACATACCTGAAAATAAGAGCCATATATACAAATCCACAGTGAATATCATATGGAATGGGCAAAACCTGGAAGCATTCCCACTGAAAACCAGCACATGACAAGATTGCCCACTCTCACCACCCCTATTCAACATAATCTTGAAAGTTCCAGCTAATGCAATCAGGCAAGAGAAAGAAATAAAGGCTATTCAAACAGGAAGAGAGAAACTCAAACTATCTTTGTTTGCAGATGACATGATCCCGTATCTAGAAAACCACATTGTCTCGGCTCGAAAGCTTCTTAAGCGGATAAGCAACTTCAGCAGTCTCAGGATATTAAATTAACATGCAAAAATCAGTAGCATTCCAGTCAGGCTAGGTGGCTTACACCTGTAATCCCAGAACTTTGGGAGGCCAAGATGGGTGGATCACCTGAGGTGAGGAGTCCATGACCAGCCTAGCCAACATGGCAAAACCCTGTCTCTACTAAAAATACAAAAATTAGCCATACATGGTGGTGCACGCCTGTAATCCCAGCTATTCAGTTGGCTGAGGCAATAGGATCACTTGAAACAGGGAAGCAGAGGTTGTAGTGAGCCGAGATGACACCACTGCAGTCCAGCCTGGGCAGCAGAGTGAGACTCTGTCTCAAAAAAAAAAAAAAAAAATTCACTAGCATTCCTACACACCAACAATAGCCAAGCCAAGAGCCAAATCAAGAAGGCAATCCCATTAACAGTTGCCACAAAAGAATAAAATACCTAGGAACACAGCTAAAAAAGGAAATAAAGGAACTTTTCAAGGAGAACTACAAACCACTGCTCAAAGAAATCAGAGATGACACAAACAAATGGAAAAACATTCCATGCTCACAGATAGGAAGAATCAGTATCGTGAAAATGTCCATCCTGTCCAAAGCAATGTATAGATTCAATGCTAATTCCAGCAAACTACCACTGACATTCTTCACATAATCTTGTTAAAAAAAAACTATTTTAAAATTCATATGGAACCAAAAGAGAGCCCAAATAACCAAGGCAACCCTAAGCAAAAAGAACAAAGCTGGAAGTATCACACTACCTGATTTCAAACTATACTACAGGGCTACAGTAACCAAAAGAACATGGCACTGGAATAAAAACAGGCACATAGACCAATGCAACGGACTAGAGAAACCAGGAATAAGTCTGCATGCCTATAACCATTTGATCTTCAACAAAGCTGACAAAAATAAGCAATGGGGAAAGTATGTCCTATTTAATAAATGGTGCTGGAAGAACTGGCTAGCATATGCAGAAAACTGAAACTAGATCCCTTCCTTATTCCATATATAAAAATCAACTCAAGACGGATTAAATACTTAAATGTAAAACCTAAAATTATAAAAACCCTAGAAGAAAATCTAGGCATTACCAATCAGGACATAGGCACAGACAAGATTTCAAGATGAAGACACCAAAAGCAATTGAAACCAAAGCAAAAACTGACACATGGGATCTAATTAAACTAAAGCCTTCTGCACAGCAAAAGAAACTATCAACAGAGTAAACAGGCAACCTAAAGAATGGGAGAAAAATTTTGCAATCTATACATCTGACAAAGGTCTAATATCCAGCATCTCTAAAAAACTCAAATTTACAAGAAAAAAAAAAAAAAAAACATTAAAAAGTAGGCAAAGAACATGAACAGATTCTTCTCTGAAGAAGACATACATGTGGCCAACAAACATGAATAAAAATACTCATTGTCAGTGATCATTAGAAAAATGAAAATCAAAACCACAATGAGGTACCATCTCACCCCAGTCAGAATGTCTATTACTAAAAAGTCAAAAAACAACAGATGCTGGCGAGGTTGTGAAGAAAAAGGAATGCTTTTACAGTGCTGATGGGAGCGTAAATTAGTACAACCATTGTGAAAGACAGTGTGGTGATTCCTCAATGACCTAGAGGCAGAAATACCATTTGACCCAGCAATCCCCTTACTGAGAATATACACAAAGGAATATAAATCATTTTATAATAAAGACACATGCACACATATGTTCACTGCAGCACTGTTCACAATAGCAAAGACATGGAGTCAACCCAAATGCCCATTAATGATAGACTGGATAAAGAAATGTGGTACATATATACCATGGAATACTATGCAGCCATAACAAGGAACAAGATCATGTCCTTTGCAGGGACATGGATGGAACTGTAGGCCATTATCCTTAGCAAACTAACACAGCAACAGAAAACCAAATACCACATATTCCATATGTTCTCACATCTAAGTGGGAGCTGAATGATAAGAACACATGGACACATGGGGACGAACAATACTCACTAGACCTTTTGGAAGGTGGGAGGTGAGAAGAGGGAGAGCATCAGAGGCTGGGCTTAATACCTCATACGCCAGTTACTATATGAAAGTTGAAATACAGCAGAGGAGGAAGTTTGGGTGTGTCAATCTAGCAGATTATTCAAAAGTTGATGACTGAGATCCATGTGTACTATCTACTGGTTGCTATGCTAACCATTTTACTTATATTATCTCACTTAATCCTACTAATAACCCTACATGGTAGATATTATCTTAGTTCTACAGCTAATTAATATGAGTAGAAACCAAACTGGATTTCTAACCAAAGTCTATCGAATGCTAAGATCCACTAGGCCATGTGGTCTCCAAACAAATAAACAGACACTACTTTCCGGGAAAGTTGAACAAACATGTAACATCAAAAGCAATGGAAGACAAGACAAGGTCACCAACTGGAAACTTTCACTTCACTTCCTGTTTAGTGAAGAACAAGATAAAGATACAGAAACTAAAAATGTGATACATCTAAATGCCATGAAAGGTTGGTTTTTGTTTTGGTTCGTTTTTGTTTTTGAGATGGAGCCTTGCTCTGTCGCCCAGGCTGGAATGCAGTGGCGTGATCTCAGCTCACTGCAACTTTGGCTCACTGCAACCTCTGCCTCCCGGGTTTAAGCGATTCTCCTGCCTCAGCCTCCTGAGTAGCTGGGATTACAGGTGCATACCACCACATATGGCTAATTTTTGTTTTTTTTAGTAGAGATGGGATTTCACCACGTTGGCCAGGCTGGTCTCAAACTCCTGACCTCATGATCACCCACTTATCCTCCCAAACTGCTGTAATTACTGGCGTGAGCCACTGCACCCAGGATCATGAGAAGTTTTATAGGTAAAAATTTTAAAGGGTATCAGAGCACAAAATACGGATAATCAATACTCATTCTAGAGTACTTAAATTGAGATTTAGCAATAGCAAATATTTCCCTAAGAGCTAATGCCAGATTATTTTGTTTTAGTATTTGCTTTGTTTACATACATCTCTGTTGACAGTATCTTCTCTACTTTAATTGACTATTTACCTCTCACTTTGCATTCCATAAGGGAAATCCTCTGAAACTCAAATAGGCAAGCAGACATGCACAGCAGAGAATATCTGAGAGGAAGTAGCTGTTTTAAGTTTTAGACCCAAGCTATAATCCTCAAGCAGCAATTAATAAAGGAAAAAACTGATTGGGGAGATACAGTCAAAGGAGAAAAAATTTTCATGTCTTCATGATGGTCTTTCATTGCTTTTTAAGTCAGCATCTAATTTAAATACAAAACTATATTTCAAATTTTCCCAGTAAACATTTATCTGAAATTAAATATAATTTTAAGATATATATCTGTGTTTCCCACCATTAATAATAATTATAATTGATTACATGTATTGTTTTTTGTCCAAATAAATCTTGCCTAGATCTGGCAAAACTGAAGTTGAAGCCAAATGTGTTAACCTGTCGTAATCCTTTTATAATCACTTTTTACACAGCAATAAAGAAATTAGTATCTTTGGACATACAGACATTTGTCCTAATGTTATTTTAGGTTCTAACTATACAAATCCCATATCAATACCTATGTACCACTAAAACTTCACCAGCATAATACTGTATCTAACCTTTCCCTAAATTCAAGTATTTGTGTTACCAATACCACAGTTATTTCTAACTTAGTAAGCAATTAATTGTTTACCAAGTAAATGTCAGGAAAGCACACATCAGTTCAACTGTCACACAACAGAATACTTTAGTTACAACAGACTTTACTTCTCCAAATAGTCTTCTACCTTAGAAATACAGAAGATATAATTTTGGGGGGGAAAAAAAAAACTCACAAACTTAAATAAAAATTGCAGTTTAATGCAATATTCCTTTTCATTGAAATCTACCCCACCCAAAGAAGAATAAAAGCTATCTAGTCTTGCTCAGATTAGATGTTATAGACAAAATTCTGGGGCGGGCACAGTGGCTGGCCAAGGCAGGCAGATCACTTGAGGTCAGGGGTTTGAGCTCAGCAGTCTGGACAACATGATGAAACCCCGTCTCTACTAAAAATACAAAAATTAGCCGGGCGTGGTGGCACATGCCTATACTCCCAGCTACTCAGGAGGCTGAGGCAGGAGAATCCCTTGAACCTGGGAGGCAGAGGTTGCAGTAAGCTGAGATGGCACCACTGCACTCCAGTCTGGGTGGCAGAGTGAGACACTGTCTCAAAAAAAAAAAAAAAAAAAAAGTTAGACAAAATTCTAAGGAATTCAATGTGTTTCTAAACTTTTCACCCAAAGTAAGCAAATAAACTCAAAATTATGCTCATTCAATCTAAATTTCATGTCACTTCTTCTTTCATGGCCTATGAGCAAATATTCTGGTTTTCTTTGGTGAATTTAAAAATGCATCCATTTGTCAAACACATTCTAAATCTTCATTTATCTATTTAGTTATAACCAAAATGAAAATGGAAAATATACAATTCTCATTGAAAAATGTAAGATGACTGTCTGAAACTTTACTATTAAATAATTAGTATAAGCTACTATCGACTTTATTATTTCAAATTCCTAAAATAATCTTGAATACTCTCTTTTCTCCTGCTTTCTCCTTAAAAACTAATGGAGAAAATATAAGGATATTTCATTTATTTAGGTTCTCCTAAATGAGATTACCTGCTGCATACCTAAGAAAAACACTCATTCTCTGAAAGAGCAAGACAAGATTAAATGGCTTCCTGCTTCTTCTGACAAAGAATACAAGTAAAAACAGATACAGTGGAACAATGATAAAAGCAGAGTAAATTAGCAGAGAGAATAGTTTTCAAAATCATAGAAGCCTGTCTTCAAATCCTAAACAGGTTTGCTAACCTCTTTACACCTCAGTTTCTTCAGGGATAAAATGAAGGAAATCATACCTATTCTCATGTAGCTTTTGTTGGGATTAAATAAAGTACGTGAAGTGTCTACAAAAGCCTAACACATAGCACACCTTTAATACATGGTAAACACTTGTTATTACTATCCGTAATTTACATTTTGATTAGTTTCTATATTTCAGGCATTTTCCCCAAGTAATAAAGTGAAATGTTTACTGCAACTGACACAGTTTCTATAAACTTGTCATTTCACTAAACTAACACACGACTTGGTCTATAGGGGTATTCAAAATAACTGAAAAAGCCAACTATGTTATCATTGCAGCATCTTACAATCAAGGTGTAATATGCTTCACAAAGTAAACATCCTCCTATAAAGAGATGTATAAACAAATGGCTCTACATGGAACTCACATTTTACATTACTATTTTAGAGATGCTCAATCTTCACTCTGATTAATTTTCAGTCAACAGAGACTGAACATTCTGGCTTTGAAGTTCTGCTCTTGCCACCACTACTCATAATTCCCCACATCTCAATCCCTATTATTCGTATGCACCCACTCAAGAGTCAGTACCTGAATGTTTAAAATGGTAGCACATGATATAATGGTATAATTTTTTTATCAAGTAAAAATCACACTGGGGTTTAACTGTCTTAGTAAAGTTATATTTCCATATTCCAAAATTATGTTATTTTATATGCTGCCTTGCTAATAGAATTAGGGATTTGGGCTATGTGTCTTTTTCTTTTTTATATTCTTCATCAAACCAGGAAGAGAGAGAGGCAATTTCACTCTGTCAAAATCCTGAAAACAGATTAAGGAGAAGCTCTGGAGAAGCAAATACTCTACACAGTACATAGAAGGGTGGTGGATGTCTGTATAGACTGTATTACTATTCACCCTGTACAGAGTCCCTCACTGAGGAAGAATTACACATCTCCTACCTGCTGAACTAAGGTGCAGCCAAGGGACTTGCTATGGCCAGTGAAATCTGAGCAGAAGTGACGTGTGTCATTCCTAAGCAAAAGCTTTATGAGCTTTATGAGCATGTTCTCTCATCCTTCTGCCGTAGCAACTGGTGAAGTTCCAGTATATAGAGCCTACTGGATCTGCCTGAGTCCAGAGTCAAAATGACCCACAGCAGGGTTGTAACTGGCCCATGAAGATATGTAACACAAACAAGGAACAAACCTTTCTATAAGTCACTGAGGTACAGGGGTCATTACCAATGCATAACCTAACCTGCAGTAGTGATGTCCATCTTTGCAACATACATTGTCATCAATAAAGTGTTTTCAACACAAACTTTCAACATACGTATATTTATTTACAAATTATATGCATGTATTACTGCACATTCTGCACTTAAAACATGCCATACCCACGCCCAAAATGTGGAAGGGATGAGACTAAAAATATATGTTGTATTATTTATTTCCTTCCCACATTCCCAAAAGATAATCTTGGGGATGCCGTTTTGGAACCACTAGTCTAATACACTGGCTTCTAAAGTAAACATAAAAATAAAGCTTCCCAGTGATTTAAGCTTCTATAAGCTTCCAATCAACAACACTCAATCATGTTTATAAATAGTTTGGATATGAGTTTTCTATTTGAATCCACACAGCTCTCTTAGACCCTGGTCATTAAATAAGTATGTACATTATTTGCTAGTAAAGCTTTTTAAAATTACAGATTCCTGGTGCCACCCATACCTACAGGTTGAAGCCCTGAGGTGTATTTTTTTTTTTAAAGTCCATTAGTGGTTCTGGCATACATCACTGGTCTAAACAGCATACACCAGGAATAGAATCTACTTTTCTAAAATAATTATATATATATATATATATATACACACACACACACACACACACACACACACACACATATAATAAAACAATTAAGAATCATTTCTTATATTAATGAAAACTTTGTGAATAGATTAAATGCTAAAAGTAAATATCATAACTTTTAATGCTGTTATTACCATTTCAAATAAATATAGGTTCTATATTGGTGGCAAATATTGTGATTATAAAGGGTAATTTGTTTCCCAAATGCACTGTGACCTAATCTTCAATCTGGAGTACATGGGGATTAAAGATGGTTGCAAAGTCTGACACATCTTCCATTGAGAGCTAAGATCTATTGGCCCTCCCCTTGAATCTGGCCTGGCCTGTGACTACTTTGACAGACACTAGTGATGCCTTGCCAGGCCCAGGCCTATTTTTTGAGAGGACTGGCAGATTCTGCCTTGTTCTCTTGAAGTCCTAGATCACCAAGTCAAAAGTCTAACTGCCTCATTTGAGGAATCACATGGAAAGGCTTCCAGCAGAGTCAGCATTCTCCAAAGTCCTCACATATGCTCACATATGCATAAGCATGTGAGTGATGTCGTCTTGCACACCCTAGACCAGACGAGTTGTCAACTAAGGAATCCCATATATAATACTATGTGGAACATAAGAATTGTCCTGTAAGCCCAATCTGAATCCCTAACCCTCAAAAGTGTGAGATATAATAAGATGGGTACTATTTTAAGTTTTATAATTAAGTTTTGTTTGTAAGTTTTAACATTAGGTTTTGGAATTGTTGTTTTAGGTTTGGAGGTATTTCTGACACAGTGATAAATAATCCAAACATTTATCAACCTGAAATAAAAGTTAGTTTTAAATACTTTTTTCTATCTGCAATCTAATTTTTTTTTTTTTTGGAGGCAGAGTGTCACCCCTATTGCCCAGAATGGAGTGCAATGGCACAATCTCGGCTCACTGCAACATCCACCTCCCGGGTTCAAGCAATTCTCCTGCCTCAGCCTCCGAGTAGCTGGGATTACAGTTGTCTGCCATCATGCCTGGCTCATTTTTTGCATTTTTAGTAGAGATGGGGTTTCTCCATATTGGCCAGGCTGGTCTCGAACTCCTGACCTCAGGTGATTCGCCTGCCTCAGCCTCCCAAAATGTTGGGATTACAGACATAAGCCACCATGCCCAGCCAATGCAATCCAATTCTTACAACATACTGTCTTCATTTAAATGTACAAAGGAAAGCCATATAATAGGAAACAAATTTTAAGTGGAAAAATCTTTAGCAAAGAGACAAAAATAGAAAATAAAAAAGGAAATAATTACCAATGTGTGATGGTATTAACTAAAATTGATAGGATGGTATAGCACTTCACTCACAAATTTTTTTTCTCATTTATAATCATCTAAAACATTAAAAGTTAGAAAATGAATGATAATTTAATATCCTGACATTCTAATTAGTAGGTTGATGTCTCAGTAATACTGCCAAGCTAATCAATATAAAAATCAATTGTCTGGTTACTTTATTACTGTTTCTATTTTAATAGCATAGGCACATTTGGAATAGAGTAAAATTAACACCAAAAAGGAAAGATTATTTACTTATACTAAAGCATATTTCTTCTCTTCTCCAAGAAAAAAATCTCTTTAAAAAAAAAAAATAGGTAATTTCATCAAGACCTCTACCTCCTTGCTCTCTTATGAGGACACCATGCTAGCATAAATTAACATAACCTTATTCCCTCCTTTTCCCTCCACCCTAGCCTGCTCCTTCCCCCTTACAGATTATTGCTCTCCATCATTCAATGCCTCGAGTTCATTATACTCTTAATGGCATCTTACTACGGTGACCAAGCACCCAGTTTTCCCAGGAATAAGAGGTTTCTCAGTATGTGGGACATTCAGTACTAAAACTGGAACAGACACAGTCCAAATCCAAATCTTGGCAACATCATAACATCCACCTTCTCACCACTGTACAAATGGACTGCTACACCCATACGGATGATCCAGTCAACACTCGTTTCACACAGTCTCTGGCAACCTCTGACCCACTCACACTCCACTTCTGCAGCCCACTCCCACGATCACAGCACAGTTCACAAGCAACTCATCACCTCAACTCTCACACATTTTCCCCAACCACATCTCAACGTCCTTCCTGCTCACTCACTCCATTATCCCCACTACACAGCTGTTTGTGTCCATCAAGGTTCCTTTTTATATCAGGCTTTTAAACTCTTTCTAGTTTCAATTTTCTTTCCCTTAAAGACTTTGCCCTCCAATTATACCAATGTAACTGCACTTCCTATAGCGTACCATGTCTTTCACTTCTATGACTTTACACATACTTCCCCTAACTGAAATGTCTTTCCATATCCTCTGTTTCTACCGGAAAATTTTGATGCAGCTAACACATTACCTCTGCAAAGTTTCACCAGGTTTCCTAAGGCATAGTTACTCCCACCGCCATGCTTGTACATGCTTCAAAATACAGTTGCTATATTTTTTATGTACAATACTGTAAGCATTTAGATCTCCCTCACTAACATATGAACCTAAGCACAGGTAAATGTGTCAACAAACAGTCCTTTGTTTCTGAGATACGGTCTCACTCTAGTGCTCAGGCTGGAACAGTTCACTACAGCCCTTACCTCCGAAGCTCAAGCAATTCTCCTGCCTCAGCCTCCCAAGCAGCTGGGATTACAGGCACACTAATGTGCCACCATGCCCCCCGCTGATTTTTAGTTTTCTGTAGAGAACAGGTCTCACTATGTTACTCAGACTGATCTCAAACCCCTGAGCTCAAACAATTCTCCCACCTCGGCCTCCCAAAGTGCTGGGATGACAGGCGTTAGCTACCACATGCAGCCTATATTCCCAGTTCTTACCAAAATAACTGATGAAATGTTCACTGACTGAAATATACAAACTATGGAAAGTGACAATATTCAAATTGAAGAAATACAGAAAAGCATAGAAAAAGAGAAAAATATTCTGTGTAATTAAACCCCAAAAGACTAAAAATTATTAATGAAAAGATGTAACAAAATAAGTTCATCAAAAGATAAAAAACAGATTAATTCCAGAAAGGGCACAAAAATCCATACACACAAAATGATGTTCAATTCTGCTAGTAATTAAAGAGAGTTAAGAAGCTGCTAGACCAACACACAGTAATAAGGCAGTCCTAGAACTGGCAATATGACAGAGATGGAGGAAAAATATGCAATTTAAGAAAGATGGAAAGAAATACCAAGAAGTTAAAGATGACAGAATCATGCCTGAGTGAACGTTAACAGCAGTGCCTTTAATAAAAGATCATCTTTCCTGACACAGTTTCTCTAGATGAGCACCAAGGTAGTAAAACAAAGAAATAATGCTTCTCTATTAATTTGATATAATAATTTAAGAAGGTATTGTAACTTAAACTTTAAAAAAAAGAATATGTATAAATCTTTAGACTATCACCTCTCCAGCCCAGTAATCTCTCTCGACTTGAGGCTCAGAACACGTTAAGGGGCAAGGGAAACAATTTGCAACACCACCAACAGCACAGCAGCAGATGGGCTCTGTGCTATTAGCAGTTTCTGATTTCTTAAGTTACTCAGATCTACATCTCTCTGAAAACAACAAAAATGATGGACAAAATAATTTAAAATATTAGCTTAACAGCATTTTTAAAACTGGTCATTAGAGAAATGCAAATCAAAACTACATTGAGATACCATCTCACGCCAGTTAGAATGGCGATCATTAAAAAATCTGGAGACAACAGATGCTGGAGAGGATGTGGAGAAATAGGAACACTTTTACACTGTTGGTGGGACTGTAAATTAGTTCAACCATTGTGGAAGACAGTGTGGCCATTCCTCAAGGACCTAGAAATAGAAATTCCATTTGACCCAGCAATCCCATTACTGGGTATGTATCCAAAGGATTATAAATCGTTCTACTATAAGGACATGTGCACACGAATGTTCACTGCAGCACTGTTTACAATAGCAAAGACCTGGAACCAACCCAAATGCCCATCGATGACAGACTGGACAGGGAAAATGTGGTACATATACACCATGGAATATTATGCAGCCATCAAAAATGATGAGTTTGTGTCCTTTGTAGGGACATGGATGAACCTGGAAACCATCATTCTCAGCAAACTGACACAAGAGCAGAAAATCAAACACCGCATGTTCTCACTCATAGGCGGGTGTTGAACAATGAGAACACATGGACACAGGGAGGGGAGCACTACACACTGGGGTCTGCTGGGGGGAAGTAAGGGAGGGACGGGGGCGTAGGGAGGTGGGGAGAGATAGCAGGGGGAGAAATGCCAGATATAGGTGAAGGGGAGGAAGGCAGCAAATTACACTTCCATGTGTGTACCTATGCAACAATCTTGCATGTTCTTCACATGTACCCCAAAACCTAAAATGCAATTAAAAAAATAAATAAATAAATAAAAAGATAGAATTGGATATTTAGAGTACCTTTTATAAATAAGAGTAGATTAAAACATTTTCAAAAGTAAAAACATTGAGAAATTTGATTACCAGTGGAAGATTGTTAAGAGTATGCTTCAAGACAACAAAAATATCTTTTCTACCTAGGTTAAATGAATGTAAGTGTGTAAAAGTCTTGATAGGGGAATATCAGCTCATGGTGGACAATGAACTAAAGAAATTATATAGTCCTAAAATGCATCCATTTCAAAGGTATTTAAAGGTAATCAAAGTGTGATTCCAAACATTTTATTTAAATCGGATAAAATAAATTTGGGTTTAAACAAAAAAAAAAAAAAAAGAAGAGAAACAAATATTAAAATATCTGCAAGGAATAGGAATCCATAAAAAGTAACACAGCAGTTGTGGGGAAAAAAAAAAAAAAAAAAAAAAAAACCAAGTAAAAGAGATTACAATAGCCAAAATTTAAAATTCAGTGAGAGTAAGACAAAACAGAATAGACAAATAACAAACTGGGAAATGGCTCAAAACAAATAATCTGTAACTCAGCAGAGAAAGAACAAAAAAGAAGGAAAACACAACTTGAGGATGAAAACCGAATGACTAAGAAGACCTAAAATATAGCTAACTAGCATCCCAGACAGAGAGGCGAAAGAACAGGTAAAGGGAAGTTTAGAAGCAATAATGGCTGGGAATTTTCCAGAATTAGTACAAGACACCAATCTACAAATTCAAGAAGCCTGGTGAAACTCAAGCAGGATAAATAAGAAGAATTCTACTCCTAGACAAACACAATATTTAAATCAAACAGAAGAAAAATAGAGTATCTAAGAGCAAGGTGGCTATCTTACCTTCAAAGGAGCTACAATTAGACTAACAGCTGATTTCCCCACAGCAAGAGGAGAAGACAGAAGACAGCAGTGATGTATCTTAATATGCTGAAAGGAAGTACAGTTGCCAACCTAGAATTCTACATCCAGCAAAAATGTCTTCCAATAAAGGAGACAATCTCTTTTCTCCTTTTTTTTTTTGGATGAAAAGGTATAGCATATAGTAATAAGACAAAAAAACCATATTACACTTGAAACTAATGCAACATGAAGACAAACGTATGGAAAGATGAATATTTAATGTTTTCTTGTATGTCTCCTTCATACTTATAAACACAAGATTTTTTTTTATTCCTAATTGCTTACATATATAATTGTGTCATGGTTCTTCAGTAGATGAGTAGACCCAAGGGTGATGGACCATTTAAATGTTTTGTTGGGTCTACCATCTACACACTCTCACCATACCTTGCCCAGTTTGGCTGAGACAGTCAACAGTCCACAACTGAACACCTAAGATCATAATTCACTTTTACCCAAACGTATTTGAAATTTTATTGCAATAATTTAACATTAAATATTATATTAACAAACTTTCTGATCTTATATTACTAAACCTCACCAACAATAAATATTTAATGAATGACAGGCAAAACTTCAATGAGTGGTAAGGATGCTTTCACAACTGAAATTTGTGCCCACCACCACCCCACTTACCCTGTGAGCTAAGTTAAACTGACAAAAGTCTTTGAAATTTGCAACTGTTTCTTTAATTCCAACCTATTTATATCAAGCACCCAGTTAACTGGCAGAATGCCCACTTTTTCACACAGTTTTCTCTTACGGAGCTTCAAATTTTCTTCTTTATGACATCTCCCTTATGTTATCTACTGCAATAACCTTTTGGTGCACAATTAAAGGCCTCTCAAACTCAATCTTCTTTGAGGCTCCAACTGGCAAATGTTTTCCAAAAAAAAAAAAAAAAAAAGATGTAATTTCCTTTTCCATTTTTACAATGTAGCCCGCTAGAAAACTGTTCAACTTAACTTGGTTCTACATTTCTAAACTATGCGCATCTTGGGTATTTTCAAGATCATTCAAAGAGAGGCAGCTGGACTTCAATTCATGAAAGATATAATGATGACTGAACTCTTCCAGGTCAAGCAGCTAACAGTAGTATAATACAAAAAAAAAAAAAAAAAAAGCATGGCTTTCTTTAGCTGGAGAGCAAAGGGAGAAGCTTGCTTAAAGTCAACATGAACCACTGAGGCACCCATGTTTATTTAAGCAAATGGAGAACAAAATAAGAGTAAGGAAAAATAAATTCCGAAAAATAAATTGATTCGTAGCAATTTTCTCTTATGGACCATGGGAAATGAAATCTTTGGCAATTAAGTTTTAATAAGTCAGGTGTTACTAAATTTATATTTCTATCATATATTACAAATTCATATGGATGGTAGAATACCAGCTATTTCTTTTACCTGGGAGGAAGGGAAGGGAGGTCTTTATTCTAAAGGTGCTCAAATATATATATTGAGCAAATATATATAACTGAAAATGTTAGAAGTCAGCTCTATGGCTTTGACAAAGGTGTCCTGTCTGTTGACCCAATTCAATATTTTTAGTTCCTCAGAAAATTATTCAGACATTTAAAGTTGCAGTTGGCACATGATATTCCACCCACTGGAGTAACTCTGCTGCCTCCTTCCTGCCTTAACTTTTAAGTTGCTGTTCACAGCTGCCAGATAAATGATGTCTTCCTACATTAATCCAGCCCATGGCAATGCCACTTTTTCCCCCATAACTCTTACAGACCGTATTAAATATTCTAACACCAGATTATCTCACCTTGTTCTCTGTTTCCCGAAAACAGTCATTTCCTGCTCTCTTCAACTATAAACACGTTAGTGCAAATCTTCTACAACATACAACATAATGTTGGATACACATAAAGCATTTATTAAATATTGGCTATAAAATAATATAAAGGACAACAGTGGTTCCAAGATTTCTATGCAGGATGCGCTTAGGAGTGGGATTTTGCTAGAGGACTTACCTTAAAAGATACATTTGTATAGCAAGCACACCTTTTATCAACCGTGCGTCAATTCGTGATGCCTTGGTGGGGAAGAGACTGAGATATTAAAGCCCCTTGAAGCCTCTTCTTGACACTGACAAGGACTTAAAAAATTGTTTCCCAACCACCTCGTCCATGTGCCCTGCATCAAGGAGGAGAGAGAGGCTACTCACACATATATCTTACTTCAAGGTCCATGAAGCTTCCTTCCTTTGGTTATACTTCATCCCAAGTTTTGGTTCTAACCCTACTTACAGTGCCACAGTTTCCAAGTGCTTCATCTGAACTTAAAACATGGATTCAAATATAGGAAAAGGCCATAATGCCCTCAGGAAGGATAGTATCCTCAGAAGGGACATCCAGCTTATAAGTGCTGTAACACTAGAGTGTGACAGGAAGGAGCACTACCTACACTGCCGAAGGGCCATTCTTCTGCGCCCCATCAATCCACAGCTTTCCTTCTATTCTTCCACATCAGAAATATAAGATAAGAGCTCTTATCAGCCTCGAGGAACCTATAACATTAACACGAACCTCTGAGAGTCAGCTGACATTCTTGTAACATTCTAAATATTTATTTTATTCACATTGTAATCAAATACCTTCTCCTTCCACAGCCTGTTCTCCTACCCTACCTAAATGTGGCCTTTTTCATTCTATGCCCCCCAAAACTGAAGAAAAAAAAAAAAA
>NW_022436981.1:14867890-14898779 GCF_009761245.1 Sapajus apella | reverse complement strand
CCAAAAGTGATACAGCTTAAGGAATCCAGAAAGCTGAGCAGCGAGCTCGAACAGCTGTGTATACGTTTGCATTCACCACGATGCTCTCATTCCTTAAGCAAAGTGTCATAATAGCAGCAAATCTGTCTGCCAACACAAAAGGGTATTATTAGGCCACAACTGTCCTGCTTCCCTGGATTTACAAAATTGTATTTTTTTATTTTCTCTATTTTCAGTTTTTCTGTAAGAAATAATTTCCATAGATTTCCATATAAATTAAAATCTCCCCCTTACCTTCCATAATCCAAACTCCATATATCAAGAGCCAATACAAAGCATTAAATGCTGAAAATAAAAGGAGAAAAATCTGCAACCATTTAGAAATGGCACACAAAAATTAAGAAGACTGCATAATGTAGTGTCTACAGTAACTTATGATTGCTTTTAATCACTTATTTATACCTCTTCCTACTTAGAAAGTGTTTTTAAATCCCCCACAGTTCTCTGAACACATTAGGTATTCACCGTCAGAGCTGAACTGAATTTAGCAGGCAGAAAGGACTGTCCATAATCTATGCTATGAAATACATTCATTAACTTGGTCTACTTTAAATTTTGGCAAACTCTAAGAGGCTAAGAGCACCACATAAAAACATCAACCAGGCAGCATCAAGATGGCAGAGAGGAGGCAACACGGAAGGCAGCTCCCAGCAAATGAGATGCAGAGGGCTAGAGGACTTCAGGATTCCAAATGAGGTGCCAGGCTCATTTCGGGGGTACTGGGAGGACTCTGAGTATAGTCCAGGGAAGGAGCCAAAGCAAGGCGAGAGCAGCCGAGGGAAGATGAACCAAGACAGGGTGGGGGCTCATCCCCAACTGGAAGGTGCACCTGGCTCGAAGGGTCGGGGGGGACTTCACCCATTCTGAGCTCCCATTCAGATCCTGTGCTTACCTCATCCCTGCTGCAACCCATGGTCCACAAGAGCCCCACCAGACTGAGGGGTGCCATGGGCAATGCAAATCAGCAACAGCTCGTGCCTGGTGCCTTAAGCTGTCAGCAGGACATAGGCGGAAGTTTGGACTAATGCCAGCAGGCCCAAACAACTGGTCCCACAGAAAGAGGCAGAGTTAAAAGCAGGGAAACAGGTCATAAGGCCTGGCAGGCCACACCCCCAACAAAACTCAAACTGAAGCTGGGGCACCAGATTGCTTGGCAGCAAATACACCAATTTCACCCCAACCAGGAAGATAGAGCTCAGGGAAGACGGGGCTAATTTCACCTGCAAACAAACCCCAGGGGAAGACCACCCACCCAGCGAACCGACTGAATCTGAGGCAGCCCAGCAGCCCTCTACAGGCCAAAAAAGATATAGGTCCAACCGCAACAGAAAGGATGTCCACTCAGAGATTTCTCCTGAAATTACCAACTTAAAAGATCAAAGGGAGATAAATCCATGAAGATGGGGAAAAAAAAAAAGTGCAAAAAGGATGAAACCATCAAAGACCAGAACACCTCTTCCCTTCCCAGGGATTACAACTCCTCACCATCAAGGGAACAAAACAAGGCAGAAAAAGAGTTTGACAAATTGACAGAAGCAGGCTGCAGAAGGTGGGTAATAACAAACTTCTGTGAGTTAACAGACCATGTTCTAACCCAACACAAAGAACTAAGAACCCTGAAAAAAGGTTAGACGAAATGCTAATTAGAATAACCAGCTTAGAGAAAAACATAAATGACCCAATGGAGCTGAAAAACACAACACGAGAACTTCACAAGGCATACACAAGTTTCAACAGCCCGCTGGTCCGAAGGTAGTGAGTTATCTCAATTGATTGTTCGCAATCAGTTACAGATCGAACTCCTTGTTCTACTCTTTCCCTCCTTCTCACTACTGCACTTGACTAGTCTTAAAAAAAAAAAAAAAAAATGTTTCAATAGCTGAATTAATCAAGCAGAAGAAAGGATATCAGAGACAGAAGATCGAATCAATGAAATAAAACAAGAAGGCAAGATTACAGAAAAAAAGGGTGAAAAGAAACAAACAAAGCCTCCAGGAACTATGGGATTATGTAAAAAGACCTAATCTATACTTGATCAGCATACCTGAATGTGACAGGGAGAAAGATTCCAAGTTGGAAAACACTCTTCAGGATATTATCCAAGAGAACTTCCCTAAATAACAAGGCAGGCCAACATTCAAATCCAGGAAATACAGAGAACACCACAAAGATATTCCTCAAGAAGAGCAACCCCAAGGCACATAATCATCTGACTCACCAGGATGGAAATGGAGGAAAAAATCCTAAGGGCAGCCAGAGAGAAAGGTCCAGTCACCCACAAACGGAAGACCATCAGACTCACAGTGGATCTCTCAGCAGAAACTCTACAAGCTAGAATCGAGTAGGGACCAATATTCAACATTCATAAAGAAGAGAACTTTCAATCCAGAATTGCATATCCGGTCAAACTAAGCTTCATAAGTGAAGGAGAAATAAAATCCTTTACGGACAAGCAATTGCTAAGAGATTTCGTCGCAACAAGACCTGCCTAACAAGAAGTCCTGAAGGAAGTACAAAACGGGGAAAGCAACAACCAGTACCAGCCACTGCAAAAACATACCAAATGGTGAAGAACGACGATGCAATGAAGAAACCACGTCAACTGACAGGCAAAATAGCCAGCCAGCAACAAATTCAAAGGTATTTTGAATTCAAAGGCAGGATCAAATTCAAAGATAACAATATTAACGTTGAATGCAAATGGACTAAATGACCCAATCAAAAGACAGAGACTGGCAAACTGGATAAAAAGTCAAGACCCAATGCTGTGCTACATTCAGGAGACTCATCTCACATGCAGAGACTCACACAGACTCAAAATAAAGGGATGGAAGAAGATCTACCAAGCAAATGGAGAGCCAAAAAAAAGCAGGGGTAGTAAACTTAGTCTCTGATAAAACAGACTTTAAACCATCAAAGATCAAAAGAGACAAAGAAGGGCATTACATAATGGTAAAAGGATCGATGCAACAAGAAGAGCAAACGATCCTAAATATATATGCACCCAATGCAGGAGCACCCAGATACATAAAGCTCTCATAAAGTTCTTAATGACCTACAAAGAGACTTAGACTCCCGCACAATAAAAGTGGGAGACTTTAACACTCCATTGACAATATTAGACAGATCAACAAGACAGAAAGTCAATAAGGATATGCAAGCACCACATCACACTTACTCTAAAATTAACCACATAATTGGAAGTAAATCACTCCTTAACAAGTGCAAAAGAACAAAAATCATAACAAACAGTCTCTCAGACCACAGTGCAATCAAATTAGAACTCAGGATTAAGAAAAGTACTCAAAACTGCACTATCATATGGAAACTGAACAACTTGCTCCTGAATAACAAATGGGTAAACAATGAAATGAAGGGAGATATAAATATGTTCTTCGAAACCAACAAGAATTTAGACACAAGGTACCAGAATCTATGGGACACATTTAAAGCAGTGGCTAGAGGAAAATTTATAGCAATAAATGCCCACATGAGAAACAAGAAGATCTAAAGTCAACACCCGATCATCAAAATTGAAAGAGCTAGAGGAGCAAGATTAAAAAAACTCAAAAGCAAGCAGAAGACAGGAAATAACTAAGATCAGAGCAGAACTGAAGGAGACAGAGACACAAAAAACCCTTCAAAAAATCCAGGAGCTGTTTTTTGAAAAGATCAACAAAATAGACCGCTAGCTGGACTAACAAAAATAAAAGAGAGAAGAATCAAATAGATGCAATAAAAAATGATAAAGGGGAGATCACCACCGATTCCTTAGAAATACAAACTACCATCAGAGATTAATACAAACAACTCTATGTACATAAACCAGTAAATCTAGATGAAATGGATAAACTCCTGGACACTTGCACACTCCCAAGACTAGGCCAGGAAGTAGTTGAAATCCTGAATAGACCAATAACAAGGTCTGAAGTTGAGGCAGCAGTTAATAGCCTTCCAACCAAAAAAAGTCCAGGTCCAGAGGGGTTCACAGCCAAATTCTACCAGACATACAAAGAGGAGTGTTACCATTCCTATTGAAACTATTCCAAACACTACAAAAAGAGGGAATCTTCCCTAACTCTTTCTATGAGACCAATATCATCCTGATACCAAAACCTGGCAGAGACTCAAATAAAAAAGAAAACTACAGGCCAATATCCATGATGAACATAGATGCAAAAATCTTCAATAAAACACTGGTAAACCGAATCCAACAGCACATCAAAAAGCTTATCCGCCATGATCAAGCAAGCGTCATCCTGGGGATGTAAGGCTGGTTCAACACGTGCAAATCTATAAACATAATCCACCACATAAACAGAATCAAAGACAAAACCACATCATTATCTCAATAGATGCAGAGAAGGCCTTTGACAAAATTCAACAGTTCTTTATGCTAAAAACTCTCAAGAAAGTAGGTATCAATGGAATGTATCTCAAAATAATAAAAGCTATTTATGACAAACCCACAGCCAATATCATACTAAACAGGCAAAAAAAGAAGCATTCCCTTTAAAAACTAGCACTAGACAAAGATGCCCTCTCTCTCACCACTCCTATTCAATATTATTGGAAGGTCTAGCCAGAGTAATTAGGCAAGAAAAAGAAATAAAGGCATTTAATTAGGAAAAGAAGAAGTCAAATTGTCCCTATTTGCAGACAACATGATTGTATATTTAGAAGACCCCATTGACTCAGCCCAAAACCTCCTTAAGCTGATAAGCAACTTCATCAATGTCTCAGGATAGAAAATCAATATACAAAAATCACAAGCATTCCTATACACCAACAACAGACAAACAAAGAGCCAAATCATGAGCAAATCCCATTTACAACTGCTACACAGAGAATAAAATACCTAGGAATACAACTAACAAAAGGATGTAAAAGATCTCTTCAAGGAGAACTACAAACCACTGCTCAAGGAAATAAGAGAGGACACAAACAGATGGAAAAATATTCCATGCTCATGGTTATGAAGAATCAGTATTGTGAAAATGGCTATACTGCCCAAAGTAACTTATAGATTCAATGCTATCCCCATCAAGCTACCATTGCCCTTCTTCACAGAACTGGAAAAAACCACTTTAAACTTCATATGGAACCAAAAGAGAGCCCGCATAGCCAAGACAATCCTAAGCAAAAAGAACAAAGCTGGAGGCATCACACTACCCGACTTCAAATTATACTAAAAGTCTACAGTAATCAAAACAGTATGGTACTGGTATGGTATCAAACAGAGATACAGACCAATGGAACAAAACAGAGGCCTCAGAAACAATGCCACACATCTACAACCACCTGATCTTCAACAAACCTGACAAAAACAAGCAATGGGGAAGGACTTCCTGTTTAATAAATGGTGTTGGGAAAACTGGCTGGCCATATGCAGGAAGCTAAAACTGGACCCATTCTGTACACCTTACACTAAAATTAACTCCAGATGGCTTAAAGATTTAAACATAAGACTTAATACCATAAAAACCCTAGAAGAAAATCTAGGCAACACCATCCAGGACATAGGCACAGGCAAGGACTTCATGACTAAATCACCAAAAGTGATGGCAACAAAAGCCAAAATAGACAAATTGGATCTAATTAAACTTAAGAGCTTCTGCACAGCAAAAGAAACAATCATTAGAATGAACCAGCAACCCACAGAATAGGAAAAAATTTCTGCAATCTACTCATCTGACAAAGGACTTATATCCAGAATTTACAAAGACTTAAAACAGATTTACAAGAAAAAAACCCATTCAAAAGTGGGTGAAGGATATGAACAGACACTTTTCAAAAGAAGACATATATGCGGCCAACAAACATATGAAAAAATGTTCATCATGATTGGTCATTCGAGAAATGCAAATCAAAACCACATTGAGATACCATCTCACGGCGGTTAGAATGGCAATCATTAAAAAATCTGGAGACAACAGATGCTGGAGAGGATGTGGAGAAAAAGGAACACTTTTACACTGTTGGGAGTGTAAATTAGTTCAACCATCGTGGAAGACAGTGTGGCAAATCCTCAAGGATCTAGAAAGAGAAATTCCATTTGACCCAGCAATCCCATTACTGGGTATATATCCAAAGAATAACAAATTGCTCCATTATAAAGACACATGCACACGTATGTTTGTTGCAGCACAAAGACCTGCAACCAACCCAAATGCCCATCAATGATAGACTGAACAAGGAAAACGTGGCACATATACACCATGGAATACTATGCAGCCATAAAAAATTACGAGTTCCTGTCCTTTCTAGAGACATGGATGAATCTGGAAACCATCATTCTCAGCAAACTGATACAAAAACAGAAAACCAAACACTGCATGTTTTCACTCATAGGTGGGTGATGAAGAATGAGAATACTTGGGCACGGGGAAGAGAACAACACTCACTGGGCTAGGTGGTTGGGGGGGGGGGGGAGAGGGGCGGCGGCAGGGGGGGAGAGGATGGGGAGGGATAACACTGGGAAAAATGCCTGGTGTAGGCGACAGAGCAGGGGAGAATGGAGGAATGGAGACAGCAAACCACCATGGCATGTATGTACCTATGCAACAATCCTGCAGGATGCTGCAATGTGCACATGTACATCAGAGCCTAAAATACAATTTAAAAAAGAAAAAGAAAAAGAAAAAGAAAAAGAAGGGAAGGGAGGGGAGGGGAGGGGAGGGGAGGAGCCTAAACAGCATCTCTCCAAAGAAGATACATAATGTCCCATAAACTCATGAAAAAATGCTCAAGAAAAAAAAAAAAAAACATCAACCTTATTATATCAGACCTTATACCTTATTATATTACTTTCCGGTGTCCTAAACATAATAAGCTATCTTTGGAAGAATTTAAAGGATTCTCAGACTCCTGGAAAATCTCTTCTTCAAAATGAAAAAGTCACAAACTTCTCAGCTATTTTTAAGCAGATTCGCCAATCAAATTTCTGAAAGGTAAACAGCATTTATCAACCATTTTCCTATTTCTATCCCTTCTAAGTAATCTGAGTTCCTCAGAGCTGTCTTCTCCACATACCTAATTATTAGAATTTCATTTTCCATATTATTAGTTTTTTGTTTTGTTTTGTTTTGTTCTGTTTGAGACGGAGTCTTGCTCTTATCTTCCACCCGGGCTGGAGTGCAATGGCACAATCTCAGCTCACTGCAACCTCTGCC
This sequence comes from Sapajus apella, assembly GCF_009761245.1. Lineage (NCBI taxonomy): Eukaryota > Metazoa > Chordata > Mammalia > Primates > Cebidae > Sapajus > Sapajus apella. The sequence goes on along the minus strand of NW_022436981.1, from coordinate 14,891,568 downwards.
TTCTGGGTTCAAGCCGTTCTCCTGCTTCAGCCTGTAATCTCAGAGTAGCTGAGATTACAGGCACCTGCCACCACACTCAGCTAATTTTTCTATTTTTAGAAGAGGCAGGGTTTTGCCAGGTTGGCCAGGCTGGTCTCAAACTCTTGACCTCAGGAGCTGCCCGCCTTGGCCTCCCAAAGTGCTGGGATGACAGGCATGCGCCACCATGCCCAGACTATTAAATTGTTAACAGTATCTTTCATTACATTTTATACAGTCTTTCCAAATCATGGTACAGTTGTTTTGAGGTATTTCGGATGCACCGTTTGTTATTTTCAGCTCAAACGCCAAGAAGCCAGAAGCTTTAGCTAAGCTACCAGTTCTAATTGTCTATCACTGCATAACAAACTATCCTAAAACTTAACAGCTTAAAGTAATAGCCATTGTATTACAGCTCTCAATTTTGATGGTCAGGTATTCAGAAAGGGTGCTGCGGGCAATGTGCCCCATGTGGCACCAAACGAGGCAACAGAGGTATTGAGCTGGTGAACAGATTAATCTGGAAGTTCTTAAGTGGCTCTACTCTCACGTATGGCACCTTAACAGGGATGCCTAAAAGGCTGGGCTCAACTAGAACTGTCAGCATGCTTCTCCAGCATGGCACTTACTAGTTACTGCCAGGTTTCAGAATGGATTTCTCCAACAAGTCTACTTTGAATTCTTAATGGCATCCCAGAGCTCCTGAAGACTGTGTACCAGAGAGAGAAAGTAGAAGCTCCTGGTTACTTAAAGTCTGTACACAGAAACTGGTACTCTGTCACTGCTGCCATACTCTATTTGTCAAAACCCACTCAAGTCAAGAGGTGGGCAGGGGAAAAATGAGGAGTTAGTATTTAATGGGTAATGAGTTTCAGCTGGAGAAGATGAAAAAGTTCTGGATATGAATGGGGATGGTTGCACAACAATGTGAATACACTTAATGACAAAGAACCGTACACTTAAAAATAGCTTAAAAGGTAAATATTATGTGTATTTAACCATAATTTTTTTAACCCACCGAGATTCAAGGGGTGATGACATAGATCCCACCTCTCAATGAGAAAACATCAAATAATTTGAGGCCATTTTTAATCCACTATACCAGCTAAGGTGATCTCCTAAAAGGCCAAATATTCATTTCATGTAAGCATATACACTCCTAAATATCTTTATTATTTATATAACACTTATAGCGAAAACAATTTTCACTATACTACCAAGAGAGAATATGAAATACTGGCATACTCATTCTTAAAGAACATAACTTATATTCATTCTTAACACTTCAAAAATATGCAATTTTAGCTACACTGACTTCAATTACATTGAATAATTGTTAAACCCGCATGAAAGCTTCAAGATGAGATAAAATTGAAAAATCTACTTGCAAATTTCAGACCATCTAGTTTGCAGCTGTGCCAGGTGTTAAAAAGAAACATCCCTCATGTTCTGATACCAGCATACCCCAGCAACCTTCTGGAAGGATTCTGAACTTCAGAGATTTACCACATACTGAATCTGGGAAATCTCAACAACCTGCAAATTTTTCTGTGCTTTACTGTTCTCCAGCATGTACTGAATCAAGACTTTTATTTTCCCACTCAAAGTCTGTCTAATAAGTTTTCATACAAGGTCAATCAGATGTCCGTAAGTACAAAATTAGTCAAAAGTGGTTTGAATCTTGAGTTTGTAGACGCAGTTTGCTAATCACACACGATTGCTTGATCCATCCATTTTATGAAGCTGTTAGCACAAACTAAGAAGAAACTACTGAGTATTTAAATTTTGCAATAAACATTCAAAAAGCCAAACAGTTTCTAGGGGGCTCAGGTAATGTATCTTCTGGGGAACATCTGTAGGTGGCTACTTCATTTATTTACTGGTTCAACCAACACATTCTGAGGACCTTATATAGGCTAGACATTGTGTTAGGTAATAAACAAGACATTAAGGGTCCTTTGCTCTCAGGAGACTTAGAGCTCACTACAAGACAGGTGGGTGATTATCCTCAAGTATAAGATGTACAGAGTGTTTAAGAACACAGAAGAAGCTAGCCGCGGTGGCTCACGCCTGTAATCCCAGCACTTGGGAGACAAGGCAGGCAGAACACGAGGTCAGGAGTTTGAGAGCAGCCTAGAAAACATGGTAAAGCCCCGTCTCTACTAAAAACACAAAAATTAGCCAGGTGTGGTGGCAGGCACCTGTAATCACAGCTACTAAGGAAGCTGAAGCAGGATAATCACTTGAAGCTGGAAGACAGAGGTGGTAGTGAGCCAAAATGGTGCCACTACACTCCAGCCTGGGCAACGAGAGCAAAGTTCTGTCTCAAGAAAAAAAAAAAAAGAAACACCGAGAATGGGTTTCTAAGCCAAACTTATGGAAATGTCCCAGGAAGAAAATTGTTTAAGCTGATACATGACAGATGAGTCAGAATTAGATGAAATGGAGGGAAGAGTATCCAAGGTCAAGGGAAAAAAACATGTTTTCACAACTAAAGAAGTTCACATGGCTGGTCCATAGAGTTTACAGTTTAGTGGTAGGAGATGAGGCTCTGGAGGTAAACAGGGATCAGAGCTTGAGGTAACTTGTTAAGAATTTTGAACATTAACATTATATTAACAGGAAATTGCTAAAGAGTTGGGGGGGGACTGTAGTATAGACATCTGTAATCATATTTACACTCTTGCTTCAGCAAAGAATGGATTGGATAGGCCAGGCCCAGTGGCTCATGCCTGTAATCCAAGTAAGGTGGGCAGATCACGAAGTCAGGAGTTTGAGACCAGCCTGGCCATCATGGTGAAATCCTGTCTCTACTAAAAATACCAAAATGAACCGGGCATGGTGGCACAAGCCTGTAGTCCCACCTTCAGGAGGCTGAAGCAGAAGAATCGCTTGAATCCAAGAGGCAGACACTGCAGTGAGCCAAGATCGTGCCACTGCACTCTAGCCTGGATAAGCAAGACCCTGTCTCCAAAAAAAAAAAAAAAAAAAATGGGTTGGGTAAGTAATCACAGTAGCCCAAGTTAGAATAGTGACCATGAAACTGAAAGGAGATGGGCAGATTCTAGAGATATAAGGCATAGAAGTGACAACTACACTATTAATCTTAGCCAGGATAAAATCAACAGCACTCTATTATCCCTTATCCTATCACAAATACAATCCTCTAAAAGCTAAAAAATAACTAAATTTAAAGGAACCTCACCTTTCACCCCTTAAATTCAAACACAAAACATACTCATCATCAGGCTCTTCCAATAGCTGTCAGTTTAGCAACTATTTACACATATCCCAAACCTCCTCACAGTGCACGAAAAGAAGATTTGGACTCAAATCTGTGGTTATTCATTATATCCCTAACCTCCTCACACTGCACAGAAAGATTTGGACTCAAATCTGTGGTTACTCAAATCTGTTATTCTATAAAACTCTAGCATTTCAAGTTCTGTTAGCTTTTTAGTTTTATACTACTGACGTTCTTATTACTATACATATATTTGTAGCACATTTAAACAACTTAAGTGGGTACTGGGGATGAAATCCAGTGTTCTCCCTATATATCATCACTTGTAAATCTCATACAAAAGCTGGAATGGTGACCAATAATAATAGTAATAGTTAATATTCGTTGTGTACTTACTATATGCTGGACACTGTTACAAGTACCTTACAAAATTTACTAACTTTTTATTAAAGCCTCCCAAACGTAGGAGGTAATACTATTACATTCTCTATTTTGCAGATGAGGAAACCAAGTCAGAGAGGGAAAACAACCAGTAAATAGCAGCACTGGAATTCAACCCCAGGTGTTACAGCACCAGAGTCCGTGCTCTTCACCCACAAGCTATATGACCTTTTTGGAGAATCCCCGCTTAGACAGCATGTTCTCATCTTACTACCCATGATTTTGGTGCAGATCAAGGCAGGATTCATATATCTATGCCTCAGATCCCCTATCCTAACATCCTAGGTCTTGAATGCAAAACCCCAAACATTTTCTGTTACTCGGCCATTTATTTCTACTTGGATTAGAAGTAGTGAAGTTTTGGCCAGTCACAGTGGCTCACACGTTCAATCCTAACATTCTGGGAGGCCGAGGCAGACAGATCTCTTGAGCCCAGGAGTTTGAGATCAACCCAGGGAACATGGCAAAAACCATCTCTACCAAAAAAAAAAAAAGTAAAAAAATTAGCCAGGCATGGTGGCACATGCCTGTAGTCCCAGCTATTGGAGAGGCTGAGGTGGAATGATCACCTGAGACTAGGGAGGTGGAGGCTGCAGTAAGCCATGATTGCACCACTGCATTCCAGCCTGGGCAATAGAATGATACCCTGTCTCAAAAAAAAGTAATGCAGTTTCTGCCTTGGTTTCCCTAGTCTTAGCCTTAAATCAGCCACAGACACACTTGATCAGTCTATAAATAGTTTTCCGTCTTCACTCTGAGAAAAAGACAAGCCAGGGAGAATACAAAGGCTGGGTGCATGGATCCAAATTCTTGTTCAGTTATTGAACTATAAGATGTTCCTCCTGCTTCCTGACATTAACACTGACCCATACCTGTTGTCTGTTTCCTGCCACATCTCTTAGAGGTGGAAGAGGAAGATTTGGTCACCTATAAAGGGATCCTGGCAATACCTATTTGTCTGTTAAATATTCTGTTTTTTGTTTGTTTGTTTGTTTTTAAAAAAGTCTCACTGTCATCCAGGCTGGAGTGCAGTGGCACGATCTCAACTCGCTGCAACCCCTGCCTCTCGGGTTCAAGCAATTCTCCTGCCTCAGCCTCCCGAGTAGCTGGGACTACAGACGCCCGCCACGACATCCGACTAACTTTTGTATTTTTAGTAGAGATGGGATTTCACCATGTTGGTCAAGCTGGTCTCAAAACTCCTGAACTCAAGTGAACTACCCGCCTCGGCCTCCCAAAATGCTAGGATTACAGGCGTGAGCCACCGCTCTATGTTCTGACCATTTCTATGCATAGTATGAATGCGCATGCACAAGACTGCCTCTGCCCTTTTGTGCTGTCAGACTCACAGCAGGAAGGAAAAAGAGCCAGGACAAAAGTCAAAGACTCAAAGGACCAACAAAGGTATGAATAGAGAATCTAATGAGCTCAATAAAAAGTCCAAAGTTCAACTCCTAAACTTTGGGACTACTGAAATTCATAATGACATTGTATACACCGAGTCTCTGGTGCACAGCATTTGTGAATTATCTTGCCCTACCTTACACTGAAAGTATATAGTTAACTGCCGGTATTTGTTATTCCTTAAGTTTATGTCTTAATTTGACAAGTTGATTTTAAGTAATGAAAGCCATCTTTGAAAGTTCCATTTAGAATTGTGCAGATAATCAGCATCTGCCTCTAATCAAATGGTGATGATTAGCAAATTAAACCCTTTAATTAGCATTTTGCATAGTTTAGGCAAATTATGCTTCTTAGGTTTAAGAAGGTGAAACGGTGAATTTTGCAGTTAGAATCCCTTTAAACCTTTATTAATTATCTAATTTTATCACATACACAGTAAACATAAAGAAATACAAATTAGACTCAACTTCATTTGCTGAAACTTAGCACTTCTCAACATTTAGACTAATTCTGTCATTTGGAAGAAATTAACACAATACTCATAAGACAAAAATACTTAATTTCAGTTTTCTCCTTCAACTTCCTACAGGTCAACTTTACCCAAACCAGATTCAAATAGCATTTTTTAAAAAAGAGGGAAAATAAGGAAGGAAAGCATGGAATCCGGGAGAGAAGCAGCAAAGGAAGGAAGGGAAAAATGAGTTCCTTCCCCCTTTTGCCATTCGATACTGCTGAAGCCAAGGTTCATTTCACTAAGCATTCAATTATACAGTTTTAAAGAAAAGCACTCATAGAAAGGAAAGTAGCCTGTCAATCTTCTTTGTTAAAGGAAGAGAAAGAGTACAAAAAAGTAACAAAGCTGCCATTACAACACACCAAGCTAATTACTTTTCTCTATAGGAATTACATTCTCTCTCACACAGAATGATGGTGGCTTTTTTAAAAAAAAAACATTTCTTCTCTTAACCCACCTAAAACACTCCTATTAGCTAACAAAACAAAAGTAAGCAACTTAGCAGAAGTCAGGTTAACAAAATAGAAGAGTTTAAGGGATGGTGGAAGAAGAATATACCATTTCTAACATCTGTTAAACCCCAGTGTCTGATGAAGACAAGGTCTTGGAGACAGCCCCTCTGTTCTAGCAACTGCTTACAAAAAAAAAAAAAAAAAAGCAGTGAAATTCAAATATAGACTTTTCCTAAGACTACAGATAGTAACCTACTAAAAAGTTCAGATAAATCATCTCTTTATCCTGCTATAAATACCACCCAAACCAAAGATCTTCTCCTATGTATGTGTGCATGCGCACACACGTGTCTCAAGGGCAGTGGCAAATAAAAATAATCATGCCAAGGTTATTTTAAACAGGAGTAAGAAAATCTAATCCATTTTAAGTGGTATACAACAAACTAAATGAAAATGGGAGAGACAGAATTTTAAAAGTAAGTTATCCTTTCTCAACATAAACTGCAATCTATTTGTATGCAGATCCTATTACATCCCTGAACAAATCTCTATCTAGAGAAACCAAACAATAGCTCTGATGTACACTAATCAACCAAACAGTTCCAAAATTGTCTCTTTAAGTACTTACTCAAGTGGTGATACTGTAAATATAATTTACAGTGCTTTGTATCTACAGAAACTCAGAAAATATTAGCCGATTCAATGGCTGGAAAAATCCAAAGACTGCCTTTTTTTTTTTTTTTTTTTTTTTAAGCATTTCACCATGGGTCTCAGTTAGACAAGGAATTAAGAGTCTAAGTTAAAGCAGTTACAGCTTTGAAGGGATATGATACATATCCAACTGAAAATGCTAATTTCTCGTTACCCTTAAAATAGCAATAGAACTAAAACACAAATTTAAAAAATTAAAATTCTAGCTATATATGTGCTCCGCATCTAGTTTTATTCATTTACTATTTAGCAAATCCCTCTAACCACTTACTACTAAGCAGAAGGAAGAAACATACAAACACCTGAAAATCATGAACTTCAATTCATGACAGTATTTTTTTTCCCCTTCTCCACTGAATGGACTAGTTTAAGTATTATAGTACAGTGCTTTGGCTCCCCCAAATGACACTTCTAGAGCATAATAATTTTGCCACAGAAAAAAAAAGCGTACCAAATACAACTGGGTTTCTTCTAGCCCATTTTCATTGGAAGAAATCTGTCAAGTACAAGATCCAGTTTTAGTATCATCACCCTTCATTTACCCCACTCTAATCAAAGGAAAACATTATATATTCGACCAAGAGTAAAGCCTGCGTCTTAGAAGATATCAAGAAAAGTGAGAACTTTAAATAAAAATACCCAAACGTGAATTACATATTTATCACAAAAAAACAGTTCCAAGATTACAACTAACCAAACCTACAGAAACCAAAAAGTTCTAACTTGAGAAATAAGTCACTGCTAATAAATTTGTTTAATTGTAAACATTCAATACAACTTCTAGAATTAAAAGTATTAGAATCACTTCACTTTTATGTACATAACCAAAGTACTTAATAAGATAGCTAACCTTTAATGAGTATTTACTATGTGCCTGCCAAGCCCTATGAAATTTACATAGATGATTCCGTTCAATTTCACAACAAGTCTATTAAGGAGATACTATAATTTTCCTCATTTTATAGAAGAAAATGAGGCACTGAAAGGTTCAGTAACTTATATAGGGTCATGAGAAATCTACTGTAAGATTAATTTTCCCAGATCTTCTCATTCATCCTCTCCCCCTTAGCAAGCTTCATTTTCACAGCTGCAAATACTATTTTCTGTGGTATTGTAATTATATACTTTCAACCACAATCTCCTGAACTCAGCCTAACATTTTGAACTGCCCACTGTCTATCTCCAGTGGCCCATAGTGCTCACAAGCAATATTTTCACATCAAATGTAGTATCCTAACCCAAAAACATACTTCTTTTTTTATATTCACTACCATTACTAACATTACACTAATCTTGCCCTCTATATCAGATGGCTTGGAGTCATCCTCACTGCACATTCCATCAGCCATCCAGTCTTCAGGCTATTTCCCCAATGTCTACCACATCTGCCCACTTCTTTCCATTCTCACAGCTACTGCTATAGTTCAGACCCTCATTCAGTCTTTCATTTGGTCATTCACTATTCACTCAACATATAATTCTCTTTATCATTAACCTGGACACTGGCAATATCCTAAGAAGACTCGGACGTCTCAACATTCAACAAGTTGAGCATCTCAAAACTGAAAATACAGAATCTAAAGTGCTCCAAAATCTAAAACTTTTTGAGCATCAACATGATACACAGATTAAATACTCACTGGAGCATTTTGGATTTTCAGATGCTCAACCAGTAAGTATATAAGACAAACTTTCCAAAATCTGAAGGAAAAAAAAAAAATCAAAATCCACAACACATCTGATCCCAATCATTTTAGATAAGGGAAACTCAACCGGTAATTAATTACTTATGTTTCAACTTGGGTCTCCACTCCCCATTCCTTTATTTACTCAGCTATCGAAGTTCTCTTCATCGTACTAGATCATAACTTGTCACCCTGATCCTCAAAAACCTTCCACAATTCCCTCCTGCCCTCCTATCTTGCTAGTCTCATCTTCCATTCTTTCCCATAATCACAAACATGTCATAAAAAATGTAAAACCAGAATCAAGATCAATGTGGAAAATACATGAGCACATTTCCTTGAAATAAAAAAAAGATGGTATCATTAAAGTAATGTTAAGTAAACGAAGTATATGGCATCTAGGAAACATCCACAAAAGTAGGGGTTATACTATGGTTAGAAAAAAATCAGATGATGGGCCTCTGTCTATGCTCAAGCTGTAAAGAGAAGAAAGAACCATGCAGCACTGAGGAACTGTTGCACTAAGGCTGCTGTTGCTGGAAAACAAAAGGAACCAAAGCTCATCTATCACCAGCTAATCCTCAGAAAAGAGCTCTAGCAGCCACTGAGCCTTCTCAAAGAAGCAAGGGAGGCCAGGCATGGTGGCTCATGCCAGTACTCCCAGCACTTTGGGAGGCTGAGGTGGACGGATAACAAGGTCAGGAGATCGAGACCATCCCGGCTAACATGGTGAAACCCTCTCTGTACTAAAAATACAAAAATTAACTAGGTGGGGTGGCACATGCCTATACTCCCAGCTACACGGGAGGCTGAGGCACAAGAAATGCTTGAACTCGGAAGGCAGAGGTTGCAGTGAGCCAAGATCGCGCCACTGCACTCCAGCCTGGCGACAGAGTGAGACTCCGTCTTTTAAAAAAAAAAAAAAAAAGAAGCAAGGGAAAGAGATCACCCTGACTCACTTATCTCATTCCAAACCACCCCTATGCTTCCCGTGAGGTTTATTTATCTTCAAAGCCTGAGGATTTCAAGGTAAACTTCAGCGGTCCCTTAATCCAAAGGCAACGTTCTCTCAGTGATTTGATACCTGAAATTTCTCTATGGTTTTCTTTACATTAACATCATCAAAATGTAAATAAATAAATTTAATTTTGAAAAATTAGAATTCCTTTTATGATTAGATTCCTCAAGTCTGGCTATTTTGGGTCCTAATCATGAATGGATGATTTCCAGGATTCTACAAAGTGATCCAAAGACCAGAAACCTCACTATATGAACAGCACAAGCTTGGGAAAAAGGCACCTTCACTATGTGCTCTATGAAGATCACTCCAAGGGAAACAGAAAGAACTGAATATGCCACCAAAAAATCTGTAAGCAGTCAGTCTTAATCCTTACTATCTGATAGTCAGTTTGCCCTATTTCATAGGGATTCTGGGAAGCTCTGCATTCACAAGACATGAAGACCTCTGAACTCTGTTTTTGAAGGGGACTAAGAAGTATTATTACTTTCACTTTGGACTCTTTCCTTCATCTCCTTTGCTAATAAGTTCTTAAGGGTAGTGAAAGTAAGTTACATTGAAGATTTAGTTTAGGAAGTTTTTTTTTTTTTTTTTACAAAAAATAGGAAAAGATCCAGATATGACCTTAGTTATGAAAACAGTGTGACTGCAATGATAGTTACTTTAGTGTTAGTGTGGTAAAACATATGTTTTTTTAAAAAATGTTAAAAAAGTGAACTGTAAGCCAAAACTACTTTAAATCTTCCAAAAAGAAAAAATTAAGAAATATGCTACAGTCAGTGCTAATAATACTACAGGGAAGAACTTAACAGAATCATAACTTGAGAATCTGCAAAGCAAAGGAACACGCCTTGGGGGAACTAGTGGTTAACAACATGATCTGACCCGATGCATCTTTAAATATTTTAATACTTAAAATATGTTGCAATACTCACGTTACTATCCAAAAATAAAATTCAGAGATGATCTACTTACAATTTTTTTAAATCAATAGCATTCCATAACTAAAATATTTAAAAATTTAAAACAAAATAGTGGCATAATTGATCAGACACAGTGCGCGAGAATACATGATCAAGTAGTTAGACACCACACCCATTAGTAAAAACATCAAGAATAACCCACCTACCAGTGCAGACTGACATAGTGTATGCACTGGTCTTTCAAATACCACATCAGTGATGTACTTTGCCAAAAAAGCAAACTCAGAAACATTCAGAACGAAACAATTATCTTCCTCAATTCACAGGATAGTTGCAGTACAGGAACAATGAAGGTATAGCAAAAACATAGAGGAAAAAATATTTTGTCTTGATTTATAGAACAGTGTTTAGTTCTAGATTCAGATAATTAGAAACAATATAGTTGTTTTGGTTTCTGGAGTTTTGTTGTTGTTGTTGTTCACATGAATATAAAAAGTCAAGAAGGATGTGGGAAAATCCATAGTCATACAGAACTATTCAGTGCACTGAAGGTGCACCAGCATCCTCATCTCCTGTCTACTAAACACCAGTTGTACTTGCCAATCATTGCTACAAACACCAAAAATACCACAAGGATGCCCAGAATATCTAGCAGGGATGACGACAGCCCCTATAGTCCAGAACTACTTGGACTGAACCAAGCCATCCTTGTGAAAGGTTCAGTTTGAAACAGTGGCTTTCCTCTATGACATCTCTCTTGTGAGAGAGCAAAAAAACCAACTCAAGTCCATAAATTTTCTTTTCCCGACGTATTAAAATAATGACTCCCAGCCAGGCGCGGTGGCTCACGCCTATAATCCCAGCACTTTGGGAGGCTGACGTGGGTGGATCACAAGGTCAAGAGATCGAGACCATCCTGGTCAACATGGTGAAACCCCGTCTCTACTAAACATACAAAAAAAAAAAATTAGCTGAGCACGGTGGCATGCACCTGTAATCTCAGCTACTCGGGAGACTGAGGCAGGAGAATTGCTTGAACCTAGGAGGAGGAGGTTGCAGTGAGCCGAGATCGCGCCATTGCACTCCAGCCTGGGTAACAAGAGCGAAACTCTGTCTCAAAAAACTAAATAAATAAATAAATATAAATAAATAAATAAACAATGACTCCCACTTCAAATACAAATTCTACTGCCTGATACATTTAATTCAAATTTTTAAAAATATATTTTCAATCTACTGCCTGGATTTTGATTTACACTGATCTTGGAATATTACGAGACAATTGTTGAACATGAACTACAATATATAATGTGATCTGAAACATGTTTTTAAAAAGATAAATAAAAGGTAGCAGAGAAGAAAAACAAAAAAGGGCATAGAAAAACCATGGGCTAAAAAACAAACTCAACAACCTAAGTTGTGTGAATATAATGTTTTTCCTAAAGATGGTACACATATTATATTGAGAAAACTACTAATGGTATATTTAATATATTTAGTTTCCATTCCTGCCAACAACTGTCAGCTAAAATGAAACATCTCAGTAAAATTACAGTTAATGCTTTAATTTCCTACATTAATATAAATCTCTTAAGTCACACCTGTGTTTGTATAACACTTTTGATGGGCCTTGTCACCTTAAATGTCAGCATCTATTCCACTTCATTTCAGTAGTTAAGGTGTGAAGAAATCTACTCATATATTTAGTAACATGCTTTGTGACTTATACATCTCTAAATATATAGAAGTCTGATTTTAAGGAAAGTTATTTAACCTCTTTGAGCTTCAGTTTCCGCGTGAAGCTGTTGTGAGGATTAATTACATAAACTTGGCTGTTCACAGTTACTCACACCTGTAATTCCAGCACTATGGGAAGCCAAGGTGCAAGGGCCACTTGAGTCCAGAAGTTCAAGACCTCACTTGAGGCCAGAAGTTCAAGACCAGCCTAGGCAGCACAGAAAGAACTTATTTCTATAAAAGAGACAAAAACAAGAAAAGAAAAAGAAAAAGAAAAAATTAATTAGCCAGGCATGGTGGCATGCACCTGTAGTCCCAGCTACTGGAACTGAGGTGGGAGGACCCTTGAGCCCAAGAGTTCACGGCTGCAGTGAGCTGTGATCATGCCATTGCACTCCAGCCTAGGCGACAGAGCGAGACTGTCTCTACTAAAGAAAAAGAAGAAGTTAAATGTATACAATCCATGTAAAGCATTTACCAAAGTGCCTGACACTCAATAAACCCATTACAAATGTTAGCTGTTAGTGATAATCTCTCCTTAGCCTCCTTACATCACTAGACAGATCTAAATCTTAGTAAGTCCATTACTTATATAACATTCAGTAAATATTCCTTCTTTAGAAAACGAGGACCCCATGCAAGTCTGGAAACAGTGCTGTGGGTTTTCTAATATTCACATAGAAGCCTTATTCCTTGGACCAACTAAAGGGAACTGGAATATATTTGGTAATATATTCCAGGTAACATATTCCAAGGTAACATAAGAATTCTCTTGGAATGGAGGGAGCACACTTTGATCACGGATGAACAGGAAGCAAAGCCAGACAGGAGGCAGCTATCAATAGCTGAAGTATGGCACAAGGTATTTCAAAGTCATGGAGATAAGCAACCAGAAACAGGTAGAGAATAAATGGAGACAAGTCCAGAATAGGGGTATTAACTGTGCTGTTGCCCTACGTATGCCTTCAGAAGGGTGGGGAGTAGCAGAAGAGATATATTCATGGGGACTGGGCCAAACAGATTTGTTACACAACTACTTCCTTCTACTTTTGTAACTCATATTAAGCCACTCAAAGACTAAGAACACAAAATGGTTATCTTTACAACTACATTAACCCTCCAAATCCCTGGTTCTTATTCTCATCCAAAAGACCTAAGATACTGCAGTCTGACCTAGCCTCTGAACGACTATGACACAAGACTTCAGCCAAAAAGAATTAAATTTTCAGGGAACTTCGAGGCAAGAGGGAAAGGTTATATTCTTTATGGAATTTTCTTTTTAAAATGTATATATTTAAAAGCTCAGTATCTTTTTTTCAGAACACCTTCAAAAAACATCAGTAACACTGTCAAAAGGCTCTAGTAGAACTATAGCAACTCCATCTTGAATAGAAGCTGAATAAAATGAGGCTCAGACTTGATGGGCTACATTCCCAGGAGCTCAGGCATTCTCAGACACAGGATGAGAGGAGTTGGCAAGACTGGTTATGACAAGCCACAGGTCCTAAAGATCCTGCTGATAAAACGGGATGCATTAAAGAAGTCAGCCAAAACCCACAAAAACAAAGATGGCCATGAAAGTGACCTCTGGTCGTCCTTACTGCTCACTATATGCTAACTGTAATGTGTTAACATGCTAAAGAATACTCCCACCAGCACTAGTACAGTTTATAAATGCCCTGGCAACATCCAAAAATTACCCTATATAGTCTAAAAAGGGGAGGAACCCAGAGTTCTGGGAATTGTCCATCCCTTCCCTGGAAAACTCATGAATAATCTACCTCTTGTTTAGCCTATGATCGAGAAATAACCATAAAAACAGCCAACCAGCAAGCAGTCTATGGGTCTACTCTGCCTACACAGTCGCCATTCTTTTGTTTCTTTACTTTTTTAATGAACTTGCTTCCACTTTACTCTATGGACTCACCCCGACTTCCTTCTTGCATGAGATCCAAGAACCCTGTCTTGGCATCTGGATTGGAACCACTTTCAGGAAACCATACTTTATAATGTAAAATTACAGAGAATATTTAACACTAGAAATGATATTTAGTATAATTAATTTCATTGTTTGAGGATCTAAATATACATGTCTGCGTATATACATACATATATAAGTGTATATATAGGTCGGACATGGTGGTTCACACCTATAGTCCTAGATCTTTAGGGAGCTGAAGTGGATAGATCTCTTGAAGCCAGGAGTTTGAGACCAGCCTGGCCAAAATGGTGAAACCCCATCTCTACTAAAAATACAAAAATCAACCAGGCATGGTAGCACACAGCACATGCCTACAATTCCAGCTACTAGGGAGTGTGAGGCAGGAGAATCTCTTGAACCCGGGAGGCGGAGGTTGCAGTGAGCCAAGATCATGTCACTGTACTTGAGCCTGGGAGACAGAGTGAAACCCTGTCTTAAAAAAAAAAAAAAAATTGGGCCAGGCACGGTGGCTCACGCCTGTAATCCCAGCACTTTGGGAGGCCGAGGCGGGTGGATCACGAGGTCAAGAGATCAGACCATCCTGGTCAACATGGTGAAACACCGTCTCTACTAAAACTACAAAAAATTAGCTGGGCATGGTGGCACGTGCCTGTAATCCCAGCTACTCAGGAGGCTGAGGCAGGAGAATTGCCCGAACCCAGGAGCCGGAGGCTGCGGTGAGCCAAGATCGCGCCATTGCACTCCAGCTTGGGTAACAAGAGCGAAACTCTGTCAAAAAAAAAAAAAAAATACAATTAAAATATATATATATATATATCATTCATTATAAAACAATTAGGACATAGCTCTGTGTGGGGGAAACTTTAGCTAATTTAAAGACATACTTTCTTTTTCAAGGGTAAAAGTTGTAGGCATGAAAGGCCATGATGAACAATGAGAATATAAAGAGTTCTATACTGAAAAGCTGTATGAAAACTTTAAAAAAGAGAAATGACTTTCACAAGTCATTTTGGAAATTTCTGCATATGTTAATTTTAGCCTTCAAGGGTAATTAAGCTTGAAATTTCACATTTTGCCATAGCATCTCTAGGTTTAAACCATATTATCATGAGCAGAATCTAATTTTGTAGGTTGATTAGAAAAATCCAAATTCTGTGAACTCTAAAATATTGCCACTAAGACCATCTGCCATGCAGTATTTTTTTTACAATATGCATAAATGGTTAGGCCTCAACTAACTAGAAAACTGAAACTTGTCTCTATTCTCCAAATATAAAATGTATCAATATTTTACTATAACTGCCCAATAAATATATATAAAATAATACAAGACTGGCTTCTATAATTTTTTGATGCCAAAAACTACTATGAGAACAAAAGTATTATACTTGAAGTGTTTACTTATAAAGCGGAAGCCCTATGTTAATGCCTTCATTTAAATCATTTTGAAAGAAGGTAAAAAGGCATACAATTGTAACAGAAATACACAGTTCTCTTTCTAAATCATAAACTTCCCAAGAAACAGAATAACAGTTTACAAAGCAACATAATCTCTCAAATCCAATTCAATAGAAGAGTTCATTTCATATATAACAAATACCTATTATCTAATATTTAATCTTGAAAAAAAATAAGTACTCAATTTTACTATACTTATCTTAAAGATGTCTAGTGTTCATGAAACGGAAATGAGACAAATATTTTGAATTCAGCCAGTATTTTTTCTAGACATTAAACATTCACTCAACACTCAGAGAGTAGCCTCCTTGGGACTGTCAATCTTGCCTATGTTTTATGTTCACAGCCTTGGAACATAAAACAATTTATTTCCCTATTCAGAAGCTATGTTTGACCCTTGACAAAGACTGTCTCCTTGACCTAACTCCAGCCAAGCACCCGAAACCTCTTCATGATAGGGCCTGCTAATTCAGTCTCAGAATCCTACTAAGTTTACAGAAAATCACTTACCCTTAGTCTGACCATCTTCAATATCTTATGATCCTAGACTGCCTTCAGCAAAATTCCTTAGGTCAGTTTACTACCTCTTAATACTTTTCCATCCACCCTGACCCCTGCCCCAAATGCCCACTTAACCTATCATATTGCAACTTGACCGTATCTCTCTTCCCTACTACAAAACCACATTATAGTAGCCGCCCACCGCTTGAATAAAGTCTTCCTTACGGCCATGCATGGCATACGCATATTTTACATAATAAAAATGGAGTAGACCATGATAATGAATACACATTCCAAACAAACTATGACAACCGACACTATACCAATAAACGATAAAAACAATACAGCAAAGGGCAAAATGATCAAAAAACTATGATTATTTAAAGCCACCTTGCAATATCTCAGAAATAATGACAGAATACCAAAAGTATTTTAAAATTCTATACACCTAAAACTATTAAATCAATGTAAACTCAATGTTGCAATGTTAACTGGAGAAAAGCCTCCAAAAGCTCCTAATAAATTCATAACTGACATTTTCAATAACAAATGACAAATTAAACTTGAATTCATCTTCACTGCAAAGTAGTTACCAAGCAAGAATGACATGAAATAATTTCTAAGATAAAAGAAATTAAGGCTTTAAACTAAAAGGGATGAAAAACACATATTAAATGTCAGGCTCAGGCTAAGAAAAGCTACTTTTAAAGAAACAAAAGTAATTCAAAGTTTTATGCTTACCTGTTTTCAATGAGACAGGCAATGACGTAACCAGCTTCACCTGCCCTCGCCTAACAGCCCTCAGGACCCTGAACATAAATGGCATTGAACACTAAGTCTTTTTAATATGAGGTAGAGTTATCATTTGTGACACACACAATATTCTTTCACATCCTTAAGAATGCTCATTTTCACTGTCCCTGCCATTCAGTGCTATTCTAATGAAAAGCATCCTGCCATTAGATCCACTAGTATTGCCAAGCCAATAAAAACTATTTTTTGACTGTCTTAAGGAGGCTTTAAAAAACATCCAAGTAAATTATAAGCTGCTCTCAGATTCTGGACTGCAACAGCACAGAAACCCTTTGTCTGTAAGGCTGACAGCTGCCAAAGCCTGACCTTTCCTTAACTGGCCAACTGAAGAAACATTAATAGAATCTGTTTAACCTTACCCATTCACCTTTAATATGACCAAGGTTAAGTCAATCACTCAGCAACAAGAGATGCAAAATGGTCCCCATGGACAGCCAATATTTATTCACTGAAACTTCTTAGAAATTTCAGATTTAAAATCCAATTTATTTACATATAGGTCAAAGAATGAAAAATATCAGTGTTTCCTTTTTGAACACTTCATATTAAGGCTTTCTATTCTATGTCGTAAGGATTCAGAATCTACCACCCACCAGAAACCCAGTACAGACTAAAAAAGGATCAATGCACTGCCCAAGTCAGAAATAGAACACCAGACATTAATTATCCCTTTTTAGGTACATATTTCTCCACTGAAGGACACATAATACAACTAAGGTATAACACTGCATCTCCTCCTAAGGTAAAAATGTATTTATTTTACAGAAGTAGGTAACATAAAAGCAATTGCAGCATTAAGCAAACTGAAAAGACAGAGAAATGCAGACAAACACAACACACAAGCACTTTAAGTCCAGGTTGACTCTAAGACAGGTGTGCCAACAATCCAGCTTCTGTGACAAACCAAGATGGCCCCGAGGCTGCCCACTCCCTACTGTTTCCTTCCACCTCAACTTAGGCAGCAGCACCTGACTTTGGCAGCAAGTCACACATTAGACACCACCTCATGCAACAAATGCTAATAACTTCCCCAAACCTTACTTTGTCATGAGTCTAAAAGGATCACGATATCTGACTAGGTTTAATAGTTTTCAAATGCAAACTATGTATTGCAACCAAAGTGAAGACAGTATGCATGCTCCAATTGATGAAATGGTAAGAGTTGGGAAAGCCTACAATGAAATGGGAAGACCTTACAGAGACCAGTGAAAGCTAATCAACAGCACCTGATTCAAGTGCCTTAATACCAGTATCAGATGCCATGGGAGAGTCCACGAAAAAGAGGGGAAAAGGTCTCTACCAGGAAAGTGATTGCAGACTATCATAGGAACGGTTACTCTGCCAAATGCTCTGCAATACTTTGTAACTCCATCTTCCATGAATCCCCATCAGCCACAAATACTTGATCAAGCTTTACATTCTACCTTTTATATTTCAAAAACATAAGGCATAATGTTTACTATACACTAACCTCCACCCACGTTCTGATAAATACCCTAGGAGGACTACCTCACCATCCCATTCCCCATTAAGAACCACTGAACTAGAAAAACCTGTAATCCCAGCACTTTGGGAGGCCGAGGCAGGTGGATCACGAGGTCAAGAGATCGAGACCATCCTGGTCAACATGGTGAAACCCCGTCTCTACTAAAAATACAAAACATTAGCTGGGCATGGTGACGCGTGCCTGTAATCCCAGCTACTCAGGAGGCTGAAGCAGGAGAATTGCCTGAACCCAGGAGGTGGAGGTTGCGGTGAGCTGAGATCGCGCCATTGCACTCCAGCCTGGGTAACAAGAGTGAAACTCCGTCTCAAAAAAGAAAAAAAAAGAGAAACACCAAAACAGTTACACAAGAAGCCAAAGTCACTGTTCCCTTTAGAAGCTGTGTAAGACCACCCCGGGATGTATAAATAGGGATATTAATCATCCTTCAGCCAATCTTTCAAGTGCATCCATATTTCTGCATCTCACTTTAATGTACAGGTTTATTATAATGCACCTCAAATGATCTGCTGAGTCAAATAGGATATAAATTCATAAATAAATAAAATATGGCAAACAGACGAGAAGCAACTAGAGTGATTTTAAACACCAATACGCTTGTTAAACCTATGCATACATTTCCCATAAAATCCTCTTTCCTAAAACAAAAAGACTCAAAACCAGTATTTTTTTTAATTGCAGTAAAAACATATCAATCTAATTGACTCCAAACTTCTTCACAATACAGGCATGTGCTGCTTCTGTATCATCTGCAATATTACTACCTAGTATATATCCCATGCACAGTACTAAGCACTCTATACACACTACCTCATTTAAACAGTACAAATCTGTGAAGTGGAAATCATTATTCTCCTCTTATTTCTTTGCGAGACACAGTCTTGCTGTGTAGCACCGGGTGGAGTGCAGTGGCATGATCATAGTTCACTGTAGCCTCTAATACCTGGGCTGAAGTAATCATCCCACCTTAGCCTCCCAAGTAGCTGGGATTACAGTTGTGCACCACCATACCCAGCTATTCTTTTTACTTTTTTGGTGGAAATGAAAAACAATATGGAAGTTCCTCAAAAAATTAAAAATAGAACCATCATATGTTCCAGAAAAATCCCATCACTGGGTATGTATCCAAAGGAAATGAAATCAGCATGTCAAAGACATCTGCACACCATGTTTACTGCAGCACTACTCACAATAGCCAAGATATGGAATCAACCTAAGTGTCCATCCATGGATAAATGGATTTTTTAATGTGATATATATATACACAATGGAATAATATTCAGTCATGAAAAAGATGAAAATCCTGCCACTTGCAACACTATGAATGAAACAGGGATATTACGTTAAGTAAAAAAAGCCAGGCACAGATAGACAAATAGGTCATGATCTCACTCCTATGTGGAATCTAAAAAAAAACTGATCTCATAGAAATACTAAAATAGTGATTACTAGAGGCTGGGGTGGTTAGGAAGGAAAAGGGGTTAGGGAGATGTCGTTCAAAGGATGCATAATCACACTTGGGAGGCCGGGCGCGGTGGCTCAAGCCTGTAATCCCAGCACTTTGGGAGGCCGAGGCGGGTGGATCACAATGTCAAGAGATCGAGACCATCCTGGTCAACATGGTGAAACCCCGTCTCTACTAAAACTACAAAAAATTAGCTGGGCATGGTGGTGCGTGCCTGTAATCCCAGCTACTCAGGAGGCTGAGGCAGGAGAATTGCCTGAACCCAGGAGGCAGAGGTTGCGGTGAGCCGAGATCGCGCCATTGCACTCCAGCCTGGGTAACGAGGGCGAAACTCCGTCTCAAAAAAAAAACAAAACAAAACAAAAAATAATCACACTTGGGAGTATTAAGGTCAGGAGATCCATTGTACAACATGATGACTACAGTTAATGACAACAAATTACATTGTTGAAAAATGATAAGAGAATGGATATTAAGTAGTCTCATCACAAAAATAATAACTATGATGATGTAATACATTTGTTAATTAGCTACATGTAATCATTCCACAATGTATACTTCAAAACATTATATTTTATACAATAAGTACATACAATTTTATATGTCAATTTTTAAAATAAATTTAAAGAAAATTAAACACAGCAGGGAAAAATAAATAAATAGAAAATTTGCGAGGGACGATCCAAGATGGCCGTTTAGGAACAGCTCAGGATTGCAGCTCCCAGTGAAAGCACAGAGGGGACATGGATGAATCTGGAAACCATCATTCTCAGCAAACTGACAGAAAAGCAGAAGATCAAACACCGCATATTCTCACTCATAGGTGGGTGTTGAACAATGAGAACACATGGACACAGGGAGGGGAGAGCTACACACTGGGGTCAGTTGGGGGGAAATAGGGGAGGGAGGGGGGGGGGGGGGGAGCTGGGGAGAGATAGCAAGGGGAGAGATACCAGATGTAGGTGATGGGGAGGAAGGCAGCAAATCACACTGCCACGTTGTGTACCTATGCAACAATCTTGCATGTTCTTCACATGTACCCCAAAACCTAAAATGCAATAAAATAAATAAATGGGAAAAAAAAAAAAAGAAAATTTGCAAAACAGTTGAAGAAAGTTCTCAGAAAATTAAATGAAAAGACTGAATGTCAGGACAGAAAAGAAAATAAGAGTACGAATCCAGAAGATATAAATTCCAACTAACAAAAGATTATAAAGAGAGAACATAGGGCCCGGCGCGGTGGCTTACGCCTGTAATCCCAGCACTTTGGGAGGCCGAGGCGGGTGGATCACGAGGTCAAGAGATCAAGACCATCCCGGTCAACATGGTGAAACCCCGTCTCTACTAAAAACACAAAAAATTAGCTGGGCATGGTGGTGCGTGCCTGTAATCCCAGCTACTCAGGAGGCTGAGGCAGGAGAATTGCCTGAACCCAGGAGGCGGAGGTTGCGGTGAGCCGAGATCGCACCATTGCACTCCAGCCTGGGTAACATGAGTGAAACTCCGTCTCAAAAAAAAAAAGAAAAAAAAAAAAACAAATTAAGTACTGATACATTCTACAGCATGGATGAAACTCAAAAATATTATGCTAAGTAAAAGAAGCCAACCACAAAAGACCACATATTGTATGACTCCATTTAAATGAAATGTTCAGAATAGACAAATCCAGACACAGAAAGCAGGTTAGTGGCTGCCAAGAGTTGAGAGAGGGAGAATAGGAAGTGATCATAAATGAGTATGAGGTTTCATTTTTCAGGTGATGAAAATGTCCTAAAATTATTTAGCGGTGTTAGTTATACAATCTGTAATTACGCTAAAAACCAATGAATTATACATTGTAAAAAAAAGTGCATGTCAAGATTTGTGAATTCTAGCTCAATAAATCTATTATTTAAAAAAACTACATGTGGCTGGGTGCTGTGCCTGTAATCCCAGCATTTTGGGGGGCCGAAGTGGGTGGATCACAAGGTCAGGAGTTTGAGACCAGCCTGGCCAACATGGTGAAACCCCATCTCTAATAAAGACATAAAAAATTAGTCAGGCTGGTGGCGCGCACCTATAATCCCAGCTACTCAGGAGGCCGAGGCGGGAGAATCGCTTGAACCTGGCAGGTGGAGGTTGCAGTGAGCCAAGATCGCACCATTGCACTCCAGCCTGGGCGACAGAGTGAGACTCCGTCTCAAAAAACAAACAAACAAACAAAAACAATGAACAGGGATCTCTAACTCTCAAGCCACAATACCAGTACCAGTTGATGATCTGTTAGGAACTGGGCTGCACAGGAGGTGAGCAGCGAGTGAGCATTACCATCTGAGCTCCATTTCCTGTAAGATTAGTAGAGGCGTTAAATTCTTATGGGAGTGTAAACCCTACTGTGAACTGCACATGTGAGGTATCTAGGATGTGCACTCCTTATGAGAATCTAATGCCTATCTGAGCTGGAACAGTATATCCCAAAACCATCCACAACCCTCCCCATCCCCCCACCTCAGTCCGTGGAAAAACTGTCTTCCATGAAGCAAGTCCCTGGTATCAAAAAGGTTGGAGACAGCTGCTCTAGAATAAATAACAGACCTTCTCAAGGACACCTCTCTCTATGACCTACTAAAAATCAGCAATGTCAACAAAAGCAAAAAAATAAACTATTTCTAATACGAAAGGATAAATTAACTATAATTGATAATTGCAATAATGGACTTCGCCAAGGATCAAAGTCAAAAGCAAAGTGGAAGATTCAATGGGTTTGGTTCAGATGGTACCATGCATGACATTTGTCTACGCAAAGGTAGATGCGACTTAGAAACCTCATGAAGTGCCAGGTGTGGTGGCCCGTGCCTGTAATCCCAGCACTGGGAGGCTGAGGCGGGTAGATCACCTGAGGTGAGGAGTTTGAGACCACCCTGACCAAGATGGTGAAACCTCGTATCTACTAAAAATACAAAAATCAGCTGGACGTGATGGTGGGCGCCAGTAATCCCAGCTACTTGGGAGGTTGAGGCAGGAGAATCACTAGAATCCAGGAGGGGGAGGTTGCAATGGCAAGATCACGCCATTGCACTCCAGCCTGGTAGACAGAGTGAGACTCCGTGTCAAAAAAGAAAAAAAAAAGGAAACCTCATGAAGTAAAGAAACTATAGAAAGTGCCTTCCTAGCATATATTCGACACTAAACATCTACGAAATGTTTGTTCACTTTCCTTTGCAGTTTCTTTTCTCTAACTCATGTACTCCAGTGTTCCTCGCTATAGTGACTATGTCTTCTACTTGTCAGACAGGACAATGTCTTTCACCTATTGCAACTTCCACTTCTTTATTTTATTTGGCTTCAAGCCACACATTCCAACAACAAGATAGAGTCTCAGCCAGTCCTACTACCACCTGACTGCTCTAAAACTTCCAGAGCAGAATTTTTCTACATTTTCATTGTGGCATGTATCTACCTAAAAGACATATATTCTAGATCAGGTGCAGTGGCTCATGCCTGTAATCCCAGCACTTTGGGAGGCCAAGGTGGTGGATCACCTGAGTTCAGGGGTTCAAGACCAGCCTGGCCAACACGGTGAAACCCCGTCTCTACTAAAAACACAAAAATTAGCCGGGCATGGTGGTGTGCACCTGTAGTCCCAGCTACTCAGGAGGCTAGGGTAGAATTGCTTGAACTTGGGAGGCAGAGGTTGCAGTAAGCTGAGATCGCACCACTGCACTCCAGCCTGAGCAACAGAGCGAGACTCCTCAAAAAAAAAAAAAAAAAAAGAATTCTATTTCCAATACTTACCCATTAAATGAGTCCCAAAGATCTCTTTTTTATATAATTACAATATGTAAATCATTTAGACTTATCGGCAAAAT
>NW_022436981.1:14822667-14862890 GCF_009761245.1 Sapajus apella | reverse complement strand
AGGCCCACAGAGCTCAAATTCCAAAAACCTGTATCAAATTCAAGTGTGGGCTTAATTTTTTCTTATAAATATTTTCATTTTATTGCAGGAAAATGATATCATTTTATATCATCAAAAGTCCTTCTTCCTAATAAAATCCCTTCCGGTTTAAAATCTCAAATGAAGAGTCTCTCTCACAAACTTAAGATATGTTTCATCAGGCAAACTTTTGCAAGAATTTTTTTCAATATTTTTAAGTAAATAATATGTTCCAAACAATTTACTGTAACAGTGTTGAACCCATGATCAACTAGTCCTGATGTTATTCAGGGTTTTCCTATGTTCAGCACCACACATCAACTTACCACATACCAATTTATAACCCAAGACACCAGATTTGACTGTGAGAACATAAACATATACTCACGACTGGCAATAGGCAAGGCGCAAAATAAAATGAGAAATATGATCTCTTCTTCGTGGTTCATATTCATCTTCTAAGTTTTCCTTAAAAATAATGACACATGAATAAAATTAATACATTAGAATGGTAAGAGGTATAAATAAATACTAAGCCAGCCTAAGCCAATGGTAAAGTAAGTTTCAAAAACATTTCTTTTTTAAGGAGTCTCACTCTATCACCCAAACTGGAGGGTAATGGTCAATCACAGCTCACTGTAACTTCAAACTCCTGGGCTCAAGTGATGCTCCAGACTCAACCTCCCAAGTAGCTGGGACTACAAGCAACACCCACCTCACCCTGCTAATGTTTTATCTTTTGTACAAATTGGGTCTCAGTATGTTCCCAAGACTGGTTACAACTCCTGGTCTCAAGCAATCGTCCCACCCTGGTCTCCCAAAGCACTAGAATTAACAGGCATGAGCCACCACACCCAGTCCCCAAACATTTTTTTTTTCTTTTAAGTTCTGGGATATATGCGCAGAAAGTACAGGTTTGTTATATAGGTATATATGTAACAGAGTGGTTTGCTGCACCTATCAACCCATCATCTAGGTTTAAGCCCCACATGCATTAGGTATTTGTCCTAATGCTCTCCCTCCTGTTGTCCTCCACTGGCTGACAGGCTCTGCTGTGTGGTGTTCCCCTCCCTGTGTCCACATGTGTTGTCACTGCCAGAACATTTTTTAATATGCTTTTCAGGGCAATTATCATTTTACTTCAGTTACCAATCAGATGAAACTGAGAAGTAAACTAATCTCAACAAAACTTCTTGGGTTTGGACCCCACTACTTTCTTCCCACCAACTCCTCTCTTTCAATTTTCTTCTTATCCAGCCTATACCCATGGTGCTCTCCACTTCAACAACTTCTTACAACAACCTCAACTTCTTTAATTTGAACCATTTGGTAAAACTTAGATTCTTACTTAATCTAAAATGACACTCTGCAGTCCTATTCCCAAAATGCTAAGAACCTGTGAAGAAAAAAAACACACACAACTATGGGAACTGGGAAAATATAATTTCATGGTCTATAATCTCAACTAGATCCTTACCACTGTCATGGAATACTTAGTTCCAAAATAATAAGAACAAACATGTCTTGAGTACTTACTAGGTACCACTCAATGCCCTTAGCATTTTTTAAGGCATTAACCCATTTAATCCTTAAAAAAAAATACCCTACAAGTTAGGCACTACTATAATCCTATTTTAAAGATAAGGAAACTGAGGCACAGAGAAGTTATATAACTTGTTCGGGGTCACTAAGGTTGTCCAGAATAAGAAGCAATATTGATATTTGACACAAAATCATTTTCTTCCTCACTCCTCAGAAAATCTTCAGTCTTTACCAGCTGTCCCAAGACCCCCACTAGAGCACCTTTCCCTTCTCTCTGAACACATGACTTCACCTACTTTACAGAAAATAAAGACTACTAGGCAGTATCCTTCAGTACCAAGCTTCTGCATACACATGCTGTGTTGCCTTCCATCCATCTCTACAGAGCATCTCCTCTTCCCGGCATGTAAAGCTGTATTTGTCCATTTTCATGCTGCTAATAAAGACATACCCAAGAATTTATAAAGGAAAGAAGTTTAACTGACTCACAGTTCCCCAGGGATGGGGAGGCCTCAGGAAACTTACAAACATGGCAGATGAGGAAGCAAACATGTCCTTCTTTACATGGTGGCAGTAAGGAGAAGTGCCAAGGAAAAGCTCCTTATAAAATCATCAGATCTCATGAGAATTCACTCACTATCACAAGAACAGCAGCACAGGGGTAACTGCCTCTATGATTCAATTACTTCCCACGGGGTCCCTCCCACAACACATGGAGATTACGGGAACTACAATTCAAGGTGAGATTTGGGTAGGGACACAGCCAAACCATATGAGAAGCTAATTCTTGCACCTAAACCCCCCAACCCATTTGCTTGTGCCTCGTACGGACCCTCATTTATCAAATGCTCTTTCAAAGTTTTATCTTCAAGCTCCTCTCTTCCTCTTTCTATTCTAGATCTTCTGCTCAGTTTCTACATGTGTTTAAGTATGTCCTGTCATACGTGTATAAATGTGTGCTTGTGTATCTTCTCTTTTCCCTAAAATAACCTCTATATTCTGCCCTATTTCTCTTTTTTCAGCTACACATTTTAAAACAGTACATCTTCCATATCCACCTCTCCATCTTTCTCCTCCAACCACTGTCATTGTTCTGGTCTCTACCCCTATCTACAAGGGTCCAGCCTGCTGCTAAATCCAATGGACACTGTACAATTCTTCTTATGTAATCTATCTTCAGCTTCTGAAACTGTTGTGGTTAAAAGCACTACCACAGAAACAAAATACCCAGATTTGAATCTTGGCTTCACCATTTACCATATTATGAGCTTGGGCAAGGTATTCAGCCTATCAATAAATAGGCTGTATCTGTAAAATAAGGATGATAATAATACCTACCTCCTAAGACTGCTATATGAATTACATACATGGGTTAATATATGTAATGCACTTAGAACAAAGTCCGGTGCATAGTAAACATACTATTAATATGAATATCTGCAGCTGTTATTCCCTATTATCATTATTTACATCATGATCATTACTGAAACTCCAGCCCTCCTTGGCTTCCATGACACTACTATCCTGGTTCATCTTCTACTTCTCAGAAACCTCCTTTTCAATCTCCTTCCCAAACTCCTCCCATTCCACTTTACCTTCAACATTAGTATTCCTCATGTCTTGTCTTCCATCATCATCTCTTCTCACACAAATATTATGCTCAGGTGCTCTTACCTACTCCTGATGATTCCAACCATCTGCTAAATCTATACTCCCACCAGATGTCTTCTGTATATCCAGACCTACATATCAAATTGTCCACTAGACATCTCCACAGGCACCTCAAATTCATGTTGAGAACTAAACTCTACATCTTCCAAGACTGAGTTCTCCTCCTGCATATCACACACCACCATCCACTACTTTTCCTAATTAGAAACCTGGGTATCATTTGTCACTCTTCTCTCTCCATTCCCCCTAAAATCAGTCACTAAAACCTTTTGATTTCACCTTCTTAATACCTCTTCAATCAGTCCCGTTCTCTCGTTTAATTCAGACTCTCATCATTTCCAGGGTTCTAACTGGTTTCCCTCCTAAGAAACATGACCCTGTCAATCTGCTGTTGGCAGTCATCTTCCCAAAATGAAAATCTGATCACATCTGTCAACACGCAGCTCCAGTACTACCTCTTCTGGAAAGTGTTCCCAAACCTCCCCAATTTGAGCTGAGTAATTATATATGCTTTTGGAGTTCCTGGAGCACACATCTATAAACACAGTCATTATCCTATATTGTACGGGATAGATTTGGCAATGTCTGGAAATATGTAGGGGTAGAAGCCAGAGATGCTACTGAGCATCCTACAATGCACAGGACAGTCCCTGCAACAAGGAATTATTAGACCCAAAATGATGTTAGTCCTGCGGTTGAGAAACCCTACCATATTATAATCATCTGACTTCACGTCAATCACCCCTAACAGACTGAAGTACCTTCAGGCAGAGGCCATGATACATTACCCTTTATAAAAGTCGAGTGCTTAATATAAGCCCTTTCCCATGAGTTACACTCGATACATAAATATACAGAAACTGAAGGAATTTTTTTTCCTTTTTTACTTACTCTGTAGGAAAACTTGAGTTTTCGAAGCTCATTCTCCAACTTACTCTGGTATTGGTCTGTTCCTTTCACATAGCTCACTCCAAGATTTTCAACTGATTTTAACACTAAAAAAAAGAAAAAAGGCATAAATGCAAGATAATGTCTTTCTTGTTTCTTTGTTTTTTGGTTTTCTTGAGACAGAGTCTTGCTCTGTCGCCAGGCTGGAGTGCAGTGGCACGATCACTACAACCTCCACCTCCTGGGTTCAAGAGATTTCCCTGCCTCGGCCTCCCTAATAGCTGGGACTACAGGCACACGCCACCATCCCCGGCTAATTTTTTTGTATTTTAGTACAGATGGGGTTTCACCATGTTGGCCAGGATGGTCTTGATCTTCCGACGTCGTGATCTGCCCTCCTTGGCCTCCCAAAGTGCTGGGATTACAGGCATGAGCCACCGCACCCAGCCTAAGATATTGTTTTAAAACTAAATCCAAGACAAAATCTATGGAGGGCAATTCCACAATTACCTGTTCACAGAACATGATAAGTAATTGCCAGTTTATTTCCTGTAACTACATTATGTAAACTACACATGCTTATAAGAGAAAAATGTCCATTTACATGCAAAAAATATCCATGTCCCACAGCATAATCTAATACCAGGGATTCTCATTAAGGGAAGAGGGATGGATGGTGAATAATCATTCCTGTACGGAGCCACTGTTGCTGAGGAACAGAAAAGTATGTCAATATGGAAAAAAAAAACTAAGCACTCCTTGTGTGCATCCTTCAAATGGAGCTGCCTGTTAGGCAGTTGGTTTCATTTACTCAGCATAGATTCATCAGAAAAAAAGCAGCCCTTCCTTTCCTGATGAAGCCAAGGGCAGGGCACAACAATGAAGAAGAAGAGACATCCAATCAGCCAAATGAACCATCCTGAACAGGTGCTACATATCGTTCAAAGGTTCCTAAAACACCTTATCAATCATTCCTCAGATGAATTATTATCTGGAGGCATTTTTGAAGTCAAGAACCAAAAACTTCTAATTGTCAGCTGAACATAAACTCATGTCCCACAGGTACCTCCTTATCATGGTATCCAAATTTAATTATCCTTCCCTCATTCCTACTCCTCTTCCTGCCATGCCCACCTCCATCAGCAGAGTTTCTATGCAACAGATCATCCAAGCAGGAACTTCAGCCACTCCACAGCTGCTCCCTCACTCCTCATATCCAGTCACCAAATCCTATCATGCCCCACCTCAGCATCCCTTATATCTCTCCCCCCTTCCTATCACTGCCATTGTCACTGCAGTAGTTCAGGCCCTTATCATTTCACCTCAAGAGCCAAACTCAAGGGACACTTTTCAATCACTATCTTAATCCCTCTGAAGTATCTGACACTGCTAAGCTTTCTGAAACTCTTTTCTCCCTTGTCGTCATTCTTTCACTCAACACACAGGTACTGAGGAGGTGCCTCCTCTCTGTATTAGCATTGCTCACCCTGCTCCTCTAAGAATGATTAACAGTATCTTACCTTTCCTTCTCATTTCCCCACAAGGATATCCTGGAACATTAACTCTGAAGACAATGCTAGTGTTTCTATTTCAGTTCATGTCTAACCCATTCTTTCCTCTAGCAACACACTGAGGATAAGTAGGCCCCTAGGACAATGGCCATATCCTTCTTACACCTCATTATTACATCATTAGCATGGCACAAAATGCCCTCCGTTATCTGTACTTCTGCATCCACCCTGAACTCCTGAACTTGTTACTGTTATCTCAATAAATTCTCTTTCATGCCCCAAACCTTTGCACAGGCCATTAACTCAGCTTGGAAAAACTCTTCACTTCTCTGCTGGAAAATTCCTACTCATTCTTCAAGGTCCAGATCACATTTCAACATCTCTAAGAAGCCTTACTTAATCAGACTAAGTCAGTCACTCTCACTTCTTTGTTTCAACAGCACTATCATTAACTTCTGCTAGAGCAGTTAAAATACTGATTTATGACTATTATTTTGGATGTCTGTGTCCATGTACTAGAATATACCTTCCACAAAAAATTATGTTATTCATCTCAAAATCCCTGCCACTTAGAACATAGTGGCACTCAACAATATGCATTGTACAATAAATAATGAATGAGCACCAATCCCTCAATAAATATTTGTTGAATGGATTGCTGAATGAAGGAAATGAATTACTTTCATTCATTCTCACAAAGGGTAAGTGAGCTTCTCAAGAATACATACATTCTAATTTGCATATCACTTACATTTAACTCTATCAATAGCCAAGTTTTCAAATTCTATTAAAGATATGTTTTCAGAAGGCGGCTGCAAGTAAAACTGAAGGCAATGAGGGTAGGAAGCGCTTCTCTGGTCACCTGCTAACCACTGCATCCTCCGCAGTTTTCCAGTAAACTCCATCTTGGTCACCTTAGAAGGAAGCACATAAAAAGCATAAAATGATGGAAAATAAAGTGGAAAATAAACAAAGAAAACAACACGAAAAACTAATTCCACAAACACGGGGGAAAAAAATGGAGTTGAAGGCATGCACAAAACATTAACAGTGGCAACTCCTGGATGATGTCCTTCTGTATTTTCCAGATTTTCTACAATACACCTATAATAATGTGTAATGGGGGTGGAAGAGGTGCTAGAGGAGATACAGGTGGTGAGCCTAATTTTCAGCAACATGAAAGTCAGGTGATGCCTGCTCATTATAGGCCTGTGTGTCACTGCTCTTGGATCTTTGGGATCCCAACAGTTAACATAAAGTTTTACGTGGTCCTCAATCCTGAACTCACAGAAAATTGCCATAGGTTCTGGCTAAATGAGGTTCTTATTTGATGGACTGGGTCCAGTTACTTCCCATGACTTTGGGAAACATAACAACTGTCTTTCAAAACTCCTTTTAGGAAGCATCCACAAGTAACTTATAGAAGTTCCATCCCTAGGCCGGGTGCGGTGGCTCACGCCTATAATTCCAGCACTTTGGGAGGCCGAGGCGGGTGGATCACGAGGTCAAGAGATCGAGACCATCCTGGTCAACAAGGTGAAACCTCGTCTCTACTAAAAATACAAAAATTAGCTGGGCATGATGGTGCGTGCCTGTAGTCCCAGCTACTCGGGAGGCAGAGGCAGGAGAATTGCTTGAACCCAGGAGGCGGAGGTTGCGGTGAGCCGAGATCGTGCCATTGCACTCCAGTCTGGGCAACAACAGCGAAACCCCGTCTCAGAAAAAAAAAAAAAAGTTCCATCCCCAACCCCCCGCCCCACTCCTCGGGCAAACCTATCTCCCCTCAACTCCTCCCTGGCACCTAAGTGCCTGCCCCAAGCAACCAACCAATACCCAATACTCCCAACCTGCCAAGTCTGTCCTGCTCCTGCTTCCTGCAAAGTGATGGATTTCTCCTTTCCCTCGACTTGCAAGCCTCAACAATAAGATTGCTCTCTGTCCTAAATTTGCGGGAGTTTCCCTTACCTGCAAGAATCCAAACTCTGGAAAACACAAACGCTGACAACCACTGATCCCGGGTGGCGGGAGAGTTCATATGAAACCGGAGGCGGAAGTGACTAGAGCAGAAGGCCCGCCCTCCCCCACTTCCCGTTGGCGGATTGGGGGGGGGGTGGGCCTTGGGCTCTGCGCATGCTCAGTGGAGCGCGGCTGGGAACTCAAATGTGTTTCATCTACTTTGCCAGCTTTAAGATTTCTGGATATCAGTGTTTTGGGGATTTTTTTTTAGATGTACTTCCTGTATGTGGAGTCAGCCGCTTTTAACGGTTGAAACTAGGATGCCGAATGCTAGCGAGGAAAACTTGCATATGCCGAAAATTGAACCAATATAAATTTGGAGACACCAATAAACACTCCGTAAAATTAGGAAAATATGGCGCTTTAACTTGCAGGGCTGGCACTCATCAGTTTCGATGGGGAAGAAATGACGAAAGCAGGCATTAGGATCCTTTTGGCACCTAGCTTACGATTCGGGGCTTTTTTTTTCCCCCTCTAATCTTTCACAAACCGATAAAGTCCTCTAAGGTTGTATTACCCCCATTTGGCACTTGAGGAAACAGAAGCTACAAGGTTATCGTTAGTTTGCCCATCTACGTACAATGCATATTTTGAATCTCCTATGGGGCACAAGCCCCTTACTGTCAGGTTCCACATTCAGTTCACTCCCCCGCTCCCCGGCAATGCCTCGCACAGAGTAAGAGCTCAGCTGAATTATCTGTGGAATGAACTCGAATGAATGAAAGAATGCACGTTCGCAGAAATCATTCTGCAGTCTACAGGAATTAGCAGAGCCCAGCCTCGGAGGGAAGGTAGGGCGGAAGAAGCGGAGCCGCTAGAGACGAACTGGACCTGCCGCTTACTTTCCAGATGTCGGACTGCAGGCTCCCAAGCTGCGCGTCAGAGCCACACCAGTTAAATGCGGTCTGCAAGATTTTCGAGAACTGGAATTAACTTCACTCGTGGCCTCTGGGAGGCGTGTCTCGCTTACAAATGTGCTGGGATGAGGTTCCGGTATCGGTAGTCCTTTGGAGATTAAATAAACGCTTTGAAATGTTCACGTTTTTAGAAATGCAGAGTACATTGAAACAGTATCAAGCTTCAAAGCACCTACCCAGCCTAGACTAAACTGTGGCTGGCACTGACTTTATACCAGGTCCTATTCTAAGTGGTTTACATATTAACTCATTTTATTCTCATAACTATATAAAGTAGGTTATTTACCTCCACCCCCACCCCCGCGTGACGGATTCTTGTTCTGTAGCCCAGGATGGAGTGCAGTGTCGCGATCTCAGCTCACTGCAACCTCTGCCCCCGGGGTTCAAGCTATTCTCCTGCCTCAGCCTCCCGACTAGCCACCGGGATTACAGGCGTCAGCCACCACACCCGGCTAATTTTTGTATTCTGGTAGAGATGGGGTTTCGCCATGTTGGCCAGGCTGGTCTCGAACTCTTGATCTCAAGGGATCCGCCCGCCTAGGCCTCCCAAAGGTTATTTTATTAAACCTATTTTCTAGATACGGAAACTAATGAACAGAGAAGTTAAGTCAAAGGGACACATTATGTCACAGCCATGTTCAAACCCAGGGAAACTATGGAGGCCCCACAGTGCTAACCATCTCACTATTCCAATTCCAGTAATGTGGCACCAGAGCTTCACCTCTTTTCTTCCTCTCTCTATCAATACATAATTATCATCACCTGCTCCAGAGAAGACACCTGAAAGCATATAAACTGCCTGAAAAAACCTGCAGCACAGACCATAAGAATATTTAAATAAATATCTGATCTCTGCATGCCAAATTTAAATATTATAAATTACAAAAATATATATAAAAACTTGACCATAAAAAATATAAAATTATGCAACTAAAAAATTCCTAAAAATATTTTACAGTCCTCAAACTAGGCCTTGTCAGCCCACCAAAAGCATTAACATCAAAAAGGTTAATGCCATCAGGATACAAAGAAGTTAATTCATTGGGAAAAAATCCTAAGACACAAACTGAAAAATGGGAAAAGAAGAGGAACATGTAACTCATTAAAAAATAACTATTGTTAAATATGAAAAATGTTTTCATTACTGGCAGCAAAGAAATTTTCTCCTGCAAAATTGGCAAGGATTTTATAAAGAGATTACTCGGTGTTGCCACCTGTTTTGCTCCTCATTCGAACTCCCGAGGCTCTTTATGATTCCCATATGGTGTAGTTCTTTAAATAATTATAGTCCTCTGCTACTGAAGTTCATTATCTTTTGGAAGATTAAGATTAAGAAATTCTGTAGTAGAGGGATGTAATTATGTCTATGAACCACTGGACAATTTGATGAAAGCTCTCCTCAGAAAAATGCGCCTATAATGGATGTATACTATTTCAAGAGGTTCAAGATCACCATATGTGTCTGATTAAGAATTCCAGCACTACTAGGTTTTAAGCTTTCTTTGGATGAGCCCTTTTTTCATCTCTGTGATCCCTAAAGTGCTTGCTACAATAATCGGCCCAATTAAAAGATGAAGTAAGCCAGGATCAGTGGCTCACACCTGAAATCCCAGCACTTTGGGAGGCCAAGGCAGATGGATTACGAGGTCAGGAGTTTGAGACCAGCCTGGCCAACATGGTGAAACCCTGTCTCTACTAGAAATGCAAAAATTCGCCAGATGTTGTGGTGGGTGCCTGTAATCCTAGCTACTTGTAAGGCTGAGGCAGGAAAATCACTTGAACAGGGGAGGTGGAGGTTGCAGTGAGCCGAGATCATGCCACTACACTCCAGCCTGGCAACAGAGTGAGACACTGTCTCAAAGACTATATAAAAAAAAAAAAAAGAAAAGACGAGGCCAGGCGCAGTGGCTCACGCCTGTAATCCCAGCACTTTGGGAGGCCAAGACGGGCAGATTGCGAGGTCAGGAAATCAAGACCATCCTGGCTAACATGGTGAAACCCCGTCTCTCTAAAAATACAAAGATTAGCCTGGTGTGGTGGTGGGTGCCTGTAATCCCAGCTACTTGGGAGGCCGAGACAGGAGAATCGCTTGAATCTGGGAGGCAGAGGTTGCAGTGAGCCAAGATTGTGCTGCTGCACTACAGCCTAAACAGCGAGTCTCTGTCTCAAAAAAAATTAAATTAAAAAATAAAAATAAATGACAAAGTAGCCAATGTCATTTTATGACCAGCTCAAAGAAAACTGGAAATATATGTTCATGCTTAACATACCAACATCTTACTAGCTACGTCACATAATAGCTGCCTTTTCATCATATTAAAAACTGATTTTAAGCCTCAGGGAACAAAATAGCCTGTGTTGGTCAGCTATTCCAGCATTTTTATTGTTTCCTAATGCCTCAGTTTTGGTCACTACCTCACTGTGAAGAGATTTTTTTCTGAATCCAGAGTCAATTGCAATATAAACCTAAATATCACAGTAGCAGTAATCCATAATAATGTTAAACATTTCACTACCCATATTCAGTAAAATCACTGCGATCTCTTTCATGTATTCACTTCATCTACAAAAATGGATTGACACAATGCTCAGCCCTGGCAACCAACATTCTTGTAAATTACAGACATTGACCTCACAATCATAGGGAGGAAAACATACATAAACACCTAAGTTTTACTTCCACTGAGCCATAGCATCTCAAAAACTAAGATGATTCACTCATTTCTGTGACCCCGGTGCCTGGCACTCCATGGACCCTCAACAAATACTTATGACACGGAATTGCTGAATACTGTGAGAGATGTATGAAAAATAATGCTGGGTTCAGCTTCCCATTAAACAGATGGTTTGAATCAAATGTGACTGCAACCTATAAAACTTCAAGTCCTCATCTGAAAACTTTATACACATTCCTTCCAGAATGAGTTGGCTTCCTAGCTTAGCCTGTAATAAAGCACAGAGTACCTTCTCTGGCAGAATTTCCATGAATCATCACTGCTAAGTTCACTGCCTGCCCTGGGCATTACCCAGCTACAGACAGACTGCCCCAGATGGCATTTACCCTGAGGTAACTCCTCCACAGCTCCAGAACTTCTGTCCCAAAAAGTGTCACACTTACAGCTAAGAATTTAGTTGCCATGCTTGGTAAATCTGAGTGTTCATTCCTCCTCTGTGTGGGGTGTGTCGCCCTAAAAACCAAAGGCGTGGTAAGCTTCTTTACCAAGTAAGCATGCTATAAACTAGATCCCACCAGCTGTGTTTGCCGTGAAAAGCAGAGAACAGGAGGTATTTCCAGCAAGATAGCGGGCCCATAAAAGCTAATGCAGAGTTAGCCAACCTCTGGCCCTCCACCCTCCCCATTTCACTGCCTACCTCTAGGAGTTAGCTGATAAACAACCTAAAGAAAGTATTTTATTTTTTTCTCTATTTGCTTTAGATTGCTTTTGTTAGTCAAAATCAAGGAGCAGGAGAACTGGAGAGAAAGCACATTTGTAAAGGGTAGTACCGTGAAGAAGCGCTACCCTTCCGTATATCGACATTATTTGATTTGTTCCAGAAATAGTAATAAAACACTTACTAAGTGCCAGGCAGTGTTTTCTATGCTGGGGATACAAGAATGATGAGAGAGACAAAAATCCCTGCCCTCATAAACCTTCTAGTGGGAAAGAGAAACAATAAACAAGTTAAAGATATAAATCATATGTTAGACAAACACTAAGCAGAAAAAAAAAATAGAAAATGCGGGAAGTAGAAAAGTTCCTTTTTAAAGTTTCCTTTCTTGTTAAAGAATAAATCATAAGTGTGCTAATAACTTTGTTAAGCCGTATCCTGTGTAGCTGTTAAATATGCCATGCTTACAGGCACATGGTACATTCTGTGTCTTTGTACTTTAACCAAGGTATCTATGCTGAACGTGCTCACAGGCATGTCTCTGCTCTCTGTTGCTTTTATCTGTTTAGAAAAAGTTTTAAGTTGTTAGCCAATCGGGTTTTAGTTTACATTGTAAGGTCTGGCTCCAGCTAATGGATATCAGACACAGCAGTAAGAACAACCCCGAAATGTGTAAGAAATAAATGTGTGTGTTTCCCTTTGTTCATTGTATTCTTGTGGCAAGATGGCTAGTGAGAGTACACTTCCTGCAGTCCAGGAAGTAAAAATTGCGTTGCTGAAAGATCCTTTGTCTCAGTGCTAATTTTTCTCTGTGATACCAAGCATCTATTTCCAACATCTATTTCCAACAGAAAAGAAGGATGTAAAGTTTTTTTGTTGTTTTTTAAAGACGGGGTTTCACCATGTTGGTCAGGCTGGTCTTGAACTCCCGATATCAGGTGATCCACCTGCCTCGGCCTCCCAGAGTGCTGGGATTATAGGCATGAGGCACCACGCCCAGCCTGGATGTAAAGTTTTTAAAGGAG
The DNA here is from genome assembly GCF_009761245.1 of Sapajus apella. Lineage (NCBI taxonomy): Eukaryota > Metazoa > Chordata > Mammalia > Primates > Cebidae > Sapajus > Sapajus apella. The sequence goes on along the minus strand of NW_022436981.1, from coordinate 14,849,912 downwards.
ATTGAAATTTTAGAAAGGATAGCCAGGAAAGTCTGGCTAAGAATGTGGCCACGAAACAGAGACTAGAAGAAAACTTGGGATTTAGTCATGTGTTATCTTTAGGAGAATAGCATTTCAGGCAGATGGAAGGCTAATCTTAATTCCATAGTATTTAAGACATTGCGATATTGCTCCAAGAATAAAGTCATCAATCAACAGAACAGAATAGATAACACAAACATGGTCCCACACCTATGAGGAAACTTAGTATATGACAGATCCACTGTACAAATCAATGGAAGAAAAAGTAATGAACAATTCTAAATGATGAAGGGACAATTGGCTACAGGGGGGGAAAATGTATTCCCTACCTCTCGCTATATAAAAAATCAATTCCAGATGATTTAAGAACTTGCATATGAAAGGCAAAATTTTAAGAATTTAAAACAAATATATAGACGGTCTTTATGGTCTTGATGGTTCAAAGAATTTATTAAACAGGACATTAAGAAAAAGCATAACGAATTCTGGAGATGGATAATGGTGATGGTTGCACAATAACGTGAATGTAGTTAATGCCACTGAACTGTACGCTTACAAATGGCTAAAATGGTAAATTTTGTATTATGTATATTTTAAACTCTTTTTTAAAAGCTAAAAAGACAAAGACTGATAATTGTAACTACACTAAAATTAAGAACTTAAGGGATTTTGCATGCGGAGGGAGTTTCTGTTCATTTGTTTTTTTAAGGCAGGGTTTCATTCTATTGCCCAGGCTGGAGTGCAGTGATGCAATCATCGCCCACTGCAGCCTCTACCTCCTGGGCTCAAGTGATCCTTCCACCTGCGCCTCCCAAATAGTTAGGACTGCTGGCACATCCCACCACGACTGGCTGATTTTTTAATTGTTTGTAGAGATCAGGGTCTCACTATGTTGCCCAGGCTGGTCTTGAACTTCAGGGCTCAAGCCATCCTCCCGCTTCAGCCTCCCAAAATGCTGAGATCACAGGCATAAGCCACCATGCTAGACTTTTTAAAAAGTACATAAAAGTTTTTAAAGTACATAAAGATGTAGTTTTTTAGTGATCCACAAATTGAGAGATGATAAAATTAACACAGAATCAGTATTAGTATCAAGATATAATCAATAAGAAAAAAATTAAAACAGTAGAAAAGAGAAAGAGAACCTGAACAAGTATTTCATGATGAAGGAAGTATAAATGACCAATAAACATATGGAAATATGTTTAATTACTTTACTAATTGAAGAAATGCAAATTAAAACCACAAGGAGATAACATTCTGTAGGCGCCAGACGGATAAAAATTTCAAAGTTTGAAAATATTGCATGTTGACTAGGAATTCATTTACTATAGGTAAATGCGTTAATTGACACAACTACTTTGAAAAATGTGGCATCACCTGGTAAATTTGAAAACATATGATTCTTTGTCCCACTATCTGATTCTAGTCTAAGTATATTCTCTAGAGAAAGTTTTGAGCATAGACATCAAAAAATATGAACAAGAACATTCATGGCAATATCAAAACAGTAAAACACTGGAAACCATCCATCATCCATGAATAAATTGAGCCAGGAACAGTGGCTCATATCTGTAATTCCAATACTATGGGAAGCCAAGGAGGATGGAACTCTTGAGCCCAGCACTTTGAGAGCAGCCTGAGCAACATGGCAAAATCCTTTCTCTACAAAAAATACAAAAATATTAGCTCGATGTGGTGGTGCAAGCCTGTAGACCCAGCTACTCTGGAGGCTGAGGTGGGGGGCCAGGAGGCTGCAGTAAGCCATGATCCTGGAACTGCACTCCAGCTGGGAGACAGAGCAAGACCTCGTCCAAAGAAAAGAAGGGAGGGGAAGGGAGAGAGAGAGAAAGAGAGAAGAATACATTCTGGTGTATTCATACAATGGAATTTTTAAGTGAAAAATGAATGAACTACTACAACTACAGTGAGCACATCGACATGGATAACTCACAGAAATATAATGTTAACTAAAAAAGCAAGCCATAGGACAATACCGTATATGCTGGATATATTCCATTTCCCACCCCATTACCTAAAACTACTCTAGCCCCTTCCCCTGCTCTCTGTTCCTGACTAAATGGACCATTTAAACAGTTTTCTGTGCTTTCTGCTTCCAGTTAGGTTAAGTCAATTGGAAGCCCCAAAAGGAAATAGGAAGAGAAGAAAGTGAGATCAATATATTTATCCCCACAGCTGCCTCCCTGCAAGGCTGCCTGTGTCCCTCAACCTGTCATGCTTCTCTCAAGGTGGTAGACTCTAAAGGACTCCCTCACTTTGGGTCTGATAACTTCTCCTTGTCTACCTTTCAGGCCTAGAGACAGTAACATGTTGACTTCTAGTAAGCCCTCCTTAATTGCACTATCTATCCTTTGTGGTTCCCTACTCCCACGCCTTGGTAAATAATCTCTGCAAAAGCCATTCTTGAATTAGCTTTCTTTTTTAATGGAGTCTTGCTCTGTCGCCCAGGCTGGAGTACAGTGGAACAATCTCGGCTCACTGCAAGCTCCGACTCCTGTGTTCAAGCAATTCTCCTGCCTCAACCTCTCAAGTAGTTGGGATTACAGCCACACAACACCATGCCTGGCTAATTTTTATATTTTTAGTAGAGACAGGGTTTCATAATGTTGGTCAGTGTGGTCTTGAACTCCTGACCTCGTGATCCACACGCCTCAGCCTCCCAAAGTGCTAGGGTTACAGGCATGAGCCACTGCACCCGGCCAAATTAGCCTATTTTGAGTATGCCATCTGTTCCTTGTTGAACCATGTCTGCTACAATTCAGCATTTATATAAAAGTTTTTTTGAAAGCAGAATAATGCACACTGGAGTACATACGGCAGGTAGGAAATGATCAAATACAAGATAGTGGTTAACTCTGGGAAGAAGAAAGAGGATACAGGTAGGGACGTTTCTGCCCTCTCTTTTCTCTCCCTGATAGACCCAAGACAGATCTAATATTGTAATACAGGCTGAGGTTTTGGGGCGTGGACTGCCGATGGCTCAGTGGGGAAGTTTCCTGCTGAGCAAATATACTTGTTAGGTCCCCTGACACTCTTGTGCACAGATCTGGGAAGGGAGCAAATGCTGACAATATAGTTCCTCTTCTTTATCTTTCTCCCTTGTCTCTGAAACTCTCTGGTGCCAAGATGCAAAGGTCCTTTTTACTGAGTCAACACCCACACCTAAATGCTTACCACAACTTGACAGTAAATTTCGTCTCTTGCTGTAATGACATGGTCCGGAGTCAACTGAACCTCCCAGACAGAATTCATCCTACCTACAGCTTCACAGCATCCCAGATGCATCTGAGAGATAGTAGTGGAAAGCATTTGGATGTACTAGTTTGGCCCTCTCTCTTGGGGTAGCACAGAGTGGAGCTGAGTCGGGGCCTGGGATAGAAGGAAGAGACACACAGGATAGGAACCATATGGAGTTTAATCCAATATCTTTGCTTTGCGTTTATCCATATGGTAAGTGAGGTTAGTGGGGGTATGAAGTGACATGAATCTCACCCTGAACACAGTATTCAGCAAAGCTGTTCACTCTTGGTGCTATTTATAGATACAGAGGACTAGAAAAGAGTGCAGAAAAAAAAATCTGACCTTGGTTTAGCCATGGGGAAATAATTTTCGATACTGGTATTTACGAGCACCATTTGTCATTCATGGATAATGACTCCATGATCCACAGCTTCAGGCATTTCATTGCTCTATAACAGATTAACTTTTTGGTAGAACTTATTTTATTACAGTACTAATTATTCATGCCAGCTTAGAGCATTCGAAGATTATAAGAAATATTTATTTTTAGTAAGAATATAACACAATTTTTTGCTTAACAATTTAGTAGAATATCCCTGATTGTTCTTTCCCTATTTGAATTTAAGCTAGATTAAAACCTATTTGAAGACTCGCCTACCTAGAATCATCTTATTTGTGTTTAAAGGAATTGAATTGAAGAAAGGAGCCTAAGTTAAGAATATAAGTAACAAAGAAACTACCTTCAAATACAATTTCACTTTATGCTCTATAATTGATGGCACTTTTCAATGTTCTGTTCTAAAATGACTTAGTTATTTCGCATGAATCTATCTCGATCCTGGCAACATCAGTTGCTCTGTTTGAGCTGAAACACTTCCGAATATTTGAGTTTTTAACATGAGACTGATTATTTGATCATGAGCTCCTTGAGACCAAGCAGACTATCTCACCCATTTCTGCACCCCTGTGTCTACCATAGTCCCTGACACAGACCAGACTTGCCAAAGCTGTCAGCTGAACTGAATGAACTTCTCTGTTCTTATCCCTAATTCCAGATGGTCTCCCATATACTTTATGATGTAATCCTTCACAGAAGATGTGTTTTCACTCTAGATTTTGGCTTTCCCATTGAAATTTCTGATCACAATATTTTCTCTCAGTTGCCTGTTTTTTGGAAACTGCAGTAGGTGTAAATATGATCCTGTTATGATGCCAAGATTGAATTCCGACTTGATTAGCTGATAATCACATCCAAAAGTTCGAATTCTCAGTGAGAAAACAATACTAACATTTCAGAAAATGGAAATTAGAGAATAATAATAAATCTACCTTTCTCTGACTAATCAATACTTGAAGATTAATGTTGAGAGCTATCCTGGGTAAAGAGAGGAAAGGGACTTTCCTGATGTGTGTGGAATCACTTTACCTGCATTTTCTTCTCTTGGAGCAACAAAATATAATCTATCACCTAGGGAACAAGTAGTAAAAACTTTCTCTTTCTATAGGGAACATGATTTTTTCCTAAGAGGTTAGTTATTTTAGGGTCAGTGCCCCAGGAGCAGTTGCGTATGTACTTGGGACTCCACCCTAGACTTCTCACCTACTTCTGCTACTTCTCACCTGGGCATCTCCCCTACTGCTTACTTGCCAGGCGTCTCTGCCCCACAAGGCCCCAGGTAACGGTCCCAAATCAAATGCTTCAGTTTCTTTCACTGGGAAGGGGTCCTTTCCCTCCCCACTCAACACCTCCTTCTCCTCACCTAACCCACACACATAACCAGGCCACACAAGCAACTCTTAGAATCCAGGTCAGTCTTCCCCAGAGTACAGTTATGAAGCGATTATGTTGTTTTGTGCTTTCTCCAGTGCAGTGATAGTTGTTTTTCTAGAAACTCTGATTAATGACCTTCACTGTGGGAGTTTTCTGTTTGCTGTGTAGAGTTAATCAAATTTTTTTATTGTCTAGTAAGTCCAGATTTTTCCAATTTTATTTTTTCCCTAAGAATAAGAATACAGTATTGGTACTTGTAAAGCACACCATAGTTTTCAAAGCAATTTGATTTATATGATTTAACCCAGGATTTCCCCAACCAATTAATTATCTGCGGTCTCTATTTTATTATAATTTCCTCTTTATTCTTTCCATTTTTTTCCATCCATTTTTATGATAAGTTTCATAAAAAGCATATCCTAGGTCATCTGGAAGACTGTGTTATTTCCAAATAGTACCATATACCAGTCACTGCATGTAACTCCAGTGGGATTGGTGACACATATGATCATCTGAAATGACACAGTTTGGTTTAAAATGTATTGGCAAGCATAACTAGCTAGCTGATTGAAGAACTGCAGGTTCTAAAGTAAAAATGTCAACCATCACCCTGCATCATTATTGCTTTCAATTTGGATTTTCCTCTCAACAATTATAAAGACAAAAATAGGCGGGGTGCAGAGGCTCAGGCCTATAATCCCAGCACTTTGGGAGGCCTAGGTAGGCGGATCACTTGAGGTCAGGAGTTCGAGGCCAGCCTGGCCAACATGGTAAAACCCTGTCTCTAGTAAAAATACAAAAAAATGCAAAACAAAACAAAACAAAACAAAAAACCCGCAAAAAAACTAGCTCGGCATGGTGGCAGGTGCCTGCTATTGCAGTTACTTGGGAGGCTGAGGCAGGAGAATCACTTGAACCCAGGAAGCAGAGCTTGCAGTGAGCTGAGATTGTGCCACTGCACTCCAGCCTGGGCAACAGAGAGAGACTTTTTCTCAAAACAAATGAAAAATAATTTTAAAAATTTTTAAAAAGACACAAGTGGGGCTGTCCAGGTTTTCCAGCCAGTGCTTTAATGGTATCACAAGGGAAAGTATTACTCTGATTCTGTCTCGGTATGGGCCAAATTACAACAGTATGCAAGTAGTATCCATTAAAATAAATATGCAACGAAAGATTTTCCAGTCAGATTTTCCCTCTTGCATTTTGGAGTGAACAATTAAATTGGCCCATTAATCAATCGTAATGGCTAAGAACAAAATCATTTTTAAAATCTAAATAAATAACTATGATGATGACAGTGATTCAGGTGATAATCTATTGCACTAAAAAAAAATCATCCCGGGCCGGGCATGGTGGCTCAAGCCTGTAATCCCAGCACTTTGGGAGGCCGAGGCGGGTGGATCACAAGGTCAAGAGATCGAGACCATCCTGGTCAACATGGTGAAACCCCGTCTCTACTAAAAATACAAAAAATTAGCTGGGCATGGTGGGGCGTGCCTGAGGCTGGATAATTGCCTGAACCCAGGAGGCGGAGGTTGCGGTGAGCCGAGATTGCGCCATTGCACTCCAGCCTGGGTAACATGAGTGAAACTCCGTCTCAAAAAAAAAAAAAAATCATCCCTCCTCTCTCCCTCCCCTACCCGGGGTGCAGGGGGAAGGGGCGGGCGGGGGGCGGCTGCGGCGGGGCCCGGGTGTCGGGGGCACGGTCCCCCGCGGGTGGGGGGGTCTCCCGGGCACCCAGGGGGCCGGCGGCAGCGGCGACTCTGGACGCGAGCTGGGCCCTTCCAGTGGATCGCCCCAGCTGAGGCGGCCGTAGCGGCCGCCCCGCTAGCTCAGCCGTCGCGGGGGTACGCGGGCGGGGAGCGGGCTGGCGGCGGTGTCGGCGGGCAGCAGGCGGGGTCCATCCCCCTCCTCCCCACCGCCCGTCCGCCCCCTGTTCCCCACTCTCCTCGCTATTTTTTAAATTTTTTTTTAATTAAAAAAAGAATCATGTAAAAAAATAAGTGACTAAATCTTCCTATTATTAACCTCAACTTATGCTCTTCAATTTCAGCAAAGCATCCCCTAACAAATAAAATTAATATTGTCAATTTTAATTACATTTGGTTTTTATCATTTGGCTTGTATTTAATATGTAAATGTATTGGCTTTTATGTGTCTATCTTAGCTATAACATATAAAAACATAACAATAACAATGCCATAAAAATCATATACATCGCAGGGCTTGGTGGCTCACGCCTGTAATCCCAGCACTTTGGGAAGCTGAGGCAGGCTGATCACCTGAGATCAGGAGTTTTAGACCAGCCTCACCAAAATGGTGAAACCCCGTCTTTAAAAAAAAAAAAAAAAACACATACATCAATTATGGGTATTCTAATAATCTATTTTCTTCCTCTTAAGGGCTTTTATACATTACATTACTCAAGTTTGAAAATGACAATTACAATTCTAATCCTAAAATAGGTTAACAGGAAATCTTTTGATTTATAATGCTACTCATAGAATAAATGCACCTTCAGGAACTTAAAATGGTTCTTGACAAATTTAGAAATCTTAGAAAACTATCTTCTTTTAAAAATCAATTATTACTTTCCACTTCAACAGTCATTTTATTTGAGTAATGGACTCATGACTGAGTTCTTTCAAGAATGCCCTGGCTTAGGGAGAGAAGTACTAGGCCTAAATTTAGAGTATTTATTCTATGGAAGATAAACAACATTGTTACATAAGGCACTCTTCCAAATAGCTTAGGTTGTTTAGAACATCCATTAACCCAATGGAGTTACAAGATATTAAGGCAGAAAAATATGCTTTAGTAGTTATGCCTTTGAGAGGCTAGAGACTAAATATACAAAATGTCTTAACGATGACGTGTTATATATTTATTTCTTAACCATATGTGGATAACCACATAATTTTTACTTATCTGTTGGACACCTAATTTTAATGTACAATTTAAAACTCAGCAACTACCTTAAAATCAATTAAACCCATGGAAAAGTGCTGGGGGAAACACTGAAAAGTCAAAAAGGCCTTCTAATGATTTAAATGTGCACTTAAGTGCACTTAAAGAGTCAACAGTTAAATAACCTGGAATGACTCTATCTGTCTATCTCTCTATCTCTCTCTCTATCCATATTCTTTTATATATTTTTTCAAATGTAACTCTGCTCAAAAACTAAATTAATAACAAAATTATTTGGCAGATATTAATATTTAAAACATGTTTCTTTTCCTAAAATATTTCATATTTTCAGCATAAAAGGCCCAGGTGAGGCAATATTTCATATTTGGGGGCTCAAATTTGGAAGCAAAACAGTTTAAAGTTGAAAGCAAGTCGCCTGTGACCCCCTAAAGGCGAGACTGAAAGTTCTGTCTTGGCTTCTGGCGTCCCAGCCAGTAAGTAGGACTGTCTTCTGAAGTGCCATGGAGAAAGCAAATAAAAGCAGAGTCAGAATTACATCACATGAGTTGTAGCGGGAGCGGAGAGCGGACCCCAGAGAGCCCTAAGCAGCCCCACCGCGGCCGCCGACCTAGTTACTATCACATCCCGGGAGGAGCCGTAGCTGCCGCAGCCGGCCCCAGTCACCATCACCGCAACCATGAGCAGCGAGGCCGAGACCCAGCAGCCGCCCCTGCCCTCAGTGCCGCCGACACCAAGCCCGGCACTACGGGCAGCGGCGCAGGGAGCGGTAGCCCCGGCGGCCTCACATCAGCGGCGCCTGCCGGCGGGGACAACAAGATCGTCGCAACGAAGGTTTTGGGAACAGTAAAATGGTTCAATGTAAGGAACGGATACGGTTTCATCGACAGGAATGACACCAAGGAAGATGTATTTGTACACCAGACTGCCATAAAGAAGAATAACCCCAGGAAGTACCTTCGCAGTGTAGGAGATGGAGAGACTGTGGAGTTTGATGTTGTTGAAGGAGAAAAGGGTGTGGAGGCAGCAAATGTTACAGGTCCTGGTGGCGTTCCAGTTCAAGGCAGTAAATACGCAGCAGACCGTAACCATTATAGACGCTATCCACGTCATAGGGGTCCTCCACGCAATTACCAGCAAAATTACCAGAATAGTGAGAGTGGGGAAAAGAACAAGGGATCAGAGAGTGCTCCCGAAGGCCAGGCCCAACAACGCCGGCCCTACCGCAGGCGAAGGTTCCCACCTTACTACATGGGGAGACCCTATGGGTGTCCACCACAATATTCCAACCCTCCTGTACAGGGAGAAGTGATAGAGGGTGCTGACAACCAGGGTGCAGGAGAACAAGGTAGACCAGTGAGGCAGAATATGTATTGGGGATATAGACCACGATTCCGCAGGGGCCCTCCTCGCCAAAGACAGCCTAGAGAGGACGGCAATGAAGAAGATAAAGAAAATCAAGGAGATGAGACCCAAGGTCAGCAGCCACCTCAACGTCGGTACCGCCGCTACTTCAATTACCGACACAGACGCCCAGAAAACCCTAAACCACAAGATGGCAAAGAGACAAAAGCAGCCGATCCACCAGCTGAGAATTCGTCCGCTCCCGAGGCTGAGCAGGGCGGGGCTGAGTAAATGCCGGCTTACCATCTCTACCATCATCCGGTTTAGTCATCCAACAAGAAGAAATAAGAAATTCCAGCAATAAGAAATGAACAAAAGATTGGAGCTGAAGACCTTAAGTGCTTGCTTTTGCCCGTTGACCAGATAAATAGAACTATCTGCATTATCTATGCAGCATGGGGTTTTATTATTTTTACCTAAAGATGTCTCTTTTTGGTAATAACAAACGTGTTTTTTAAAAAAAGCCTGGTTTTTCTCAATACGCCTTTAAAGGTTTTTAAATTGTTTCATATCTGGTCAAGTTGAGATTTTTAAGAACTTCATTTTTAATTTGTAATAAAAGTTTACAACTTGATTTTTTCAAAAAAGTCAACAAACTGCAAGCACCTGTTAATAAAGGTCTTAAATAATTAAAAAAAAAAAAAAAAAGAATTACATCACATTCAGTCTGAACTCTTCTTGACTTCAGTACTCATAGAATCAATAATCTACAGGTTTATTGTCAAGTATAATTCTCCCATTCTGTTGTCGTTGTTGTTGTTGTTGTTGTTGTAACAGTCTTGCCCTGTCACCCAGGCTGGAGTACAGTAGAGCAATCTTGGTTCACTGTAACCCCAACCTCCTAGGTTCAAGTGATTCTTGTGCCTCTGCCACCAAGGAGCTAAGATTATAGTCATGAACCACCATGCCTTGCTAATTTGTTTTTTAGTGTGTATTTATGGTAGAGATGGGGTTTCACCATATTGGCCAGGCTGGTCTCAAACTCCGGACCTCAAGTGATTCACCTGCCTCTGTAGGTAATCCATAAGCCCCACACATTGGTGTGCCAGAATGTAGGGATCCATGAGCCCCATGTTTGGTGCCAAAATGTAGGGAGCCAGCCCTACATCACCCGTGGGTACCCCAAGTTTGGTGATGACAAAGGAATGAGAGAAAGATCAAGAGAAAAAGTGGGACCAGGGGACCATCACTTCATCACTCTGGAGGTGACAGTGAAGGCCCCGAGCTCTGATCATCCACACTATTTATTGATTACAATCACTTTGATCTATAGGGGAGGGGTGGAGTGGTGTTGGGATGAATCAGTGAGCCGGAAGTGAATCTGTGAGCCGGAACTGATGTATCATCCTAAGGACTGATAACAGTGGTGGTTTTAGAAAGAAACAAAGAGGGATATGTTGGGGAAAATAGCAAAGGAGAAAGGACTTACAGAGTGCCTACAGAGTGTCTCAAACTCCAGACCTCAACTGATTCATCTGCCTTAGCCTCCCAAAGTGCTAGGATTACAGGCGTGAGCCACTGCACCCATCTGGAGACTGCAGTTTCTAAAGGCCAGACTAGAACTATGCTAGTAGAGAAAATGGCAACCCAAGTTTAAACTATGATTTATTAAAGAAAAATTAATGTCTAATTTTGAAAAATGTGCTCATTTAAGTCAACTAATAAAGAAGCCAACAGCCTCATTACTCTTACCTATGGGAAAATTGAGCTCAACTAGAAGGCACACAGTAAACCATACTCAAAGGTCTGCAGCCCATCCACTACCCAGTTTTCAGATCTCTCAACACGCACGCACACACGCACATACACGTGCACACACACACGCATGCACACACACGAGCTCACACAGGCACATGAGACAGGACAACAATGAACAGCAAGTACCCTTGTCCACTCAGAGCTGAAGCCCAGGGTGTTATTCTATTCTAGATCTCCTCTCATGCAGAGGAGCTGAAGGTTCTCAAGAGGGGCTAAAGTTCCCGGACTAAGATACCTAAAGTCCCAGGTGCTTGTGAGGACAGAGGGAGTGTAGCGTGCAGATGCAACTAACAGAGCTGAAAAGCCAAGTCCAAATGGACAATGCGTCTGCAGACCTTGACCCCTGCTGTAGGGAAAGTCCAACGAGGCTTAAACTTCAACACTTGTCCCTCCCATATTGTGAGCTCTTTTTGAAATTACCCTTACCCTTCAGTAAAGAACTTCATAGAGATATACAGAGTAAACACAGGGATGAAAAGTTGGGGGGTCGGATGGGACAGTGTCTGCTCCATTTCTCTCTCCCTAGGTTTTAGCAGAGAAAGAACATCAACCCTTCTGTGGATCTGCCAAGTGGTGCTTGTCAAAAGAAAGAGACTCATATGCTAAACCACTACCTCCATTGCCTGCAGAATAAGCTAAACCTCTCTGCCCCTGAGAAGCACCTCTCCAGCAAGGTTCTGCCACTTTAAAGACACACCCTCAACTTAGGTAAAATAACTGAACAGTAGATCAGAACACAAAGAGAAAAGAGGTCGAAACAGAGTCTCTCTCTATATCCAAATACAAGTATCCTGGCTCATCTGTCTCCTATATCTCCTCCCTTTAATTAACTGCAAAAGAATCTGGTTCATCACTGGGCTTAAAATGTGTACCTATTCATTCATTCGTTCATTTAACAAAAAATTGTTGGATGCCGAACATGAAGAAGACTGGAAAAGAAGGCAAGATAGGAAACAAGGAGCTCAGGAAGCTGTCACTTCGGACATTTTAGTCCAGGACAATTACTAAATGCTGACCCTAGAATCGGATGGCATGGGGTCAGTCTGCTTGAAATGAGAAAAATAAGGACCATGAGTATAGAAATATAACTAGGTTCAAGGTTGGGAAAGATTTTTTTTCTGATAATATGTCCTTTTTTTATTAACATGTCTATTCTTTTATTAATATGAAATGCTATAGTACTGGAATTTTATTTTTTTATCAAGTTGAAAATTCTATCAGTTAATCAAACTTTTTAATTTCATAAAATCATAAAATTTGGAAACCACTCATCAAAATAATACACATTAAACCCCAAAGTAAATCTTGGCATTTTATAATAGATTATAGTTTATGAAAGGCTTTCATGTGCATTATCTCGCTGGACTCTTACCTTCCTCTCAAACACGCGCGCGCACACACACACACACACACACACACACACAGAGAGAGAGAGACAGAGAGATAGAGACAGAGAGACAGAGAGAGCGAGAGATAGCGAAATTCAGGCACAGAGAGAATTGTCCACAGCAGTAGGGCCAGTAAGTACAAAGGAAAGATGAACGCTCAGGCCTTTAGATTTGAATCCTAGTGTAAGACATAATGTGGAGTTATAGTTGGCAGGGCCTGGTGACAGATGGAATAAGGGAGAATAGGGTGGGGGCGGCAGGAAAAGCAAGGTGGACAGAGAAGAGAATGCAGAATCAAAATGATTCAGGTTTTGTCTGCTTTAGGATTGGTTTTTTTCCTTAACTGCTTCATTCTAAAATGCATTTTCTTTATATTATTTTAAATTATGTAGCAGTACATTCTTTTGGGCTTGAGAGTCACCTTACACAAACGAAAATAAATTTGTAAAATGGTAATTTTTATTATTTATAAAGGAAGCAAATGCTTCTCATAATTTGGAGGGAGAGGAGAATGAAGGGGCATCCACTACTTTATATAAGGGTCCAATTTTGTAGCTGTTAAAGTTTTGCTCTCCAGTGTGACATGCAACCCCCTTCTTTTCTGCCCTGAGCCTTGCTTCCCAGGGCCGTCCCCATGAAAGCCCTGCCTGTGCCCAGCCTTCCCAAGCTTCCAGTCCTAATCTCTTTGTTCTCATCATTCCCTTAGCACAGTCTGCAAATTGATATCTTTTTAAAAACACCAATGTCTAAAGTTGTTGGTGTTTTTCTGTTTGTTTTTTGTTTTTGTTTTTGTTTTGAGACAGACTGTTGCTCTGTCACCACAGTGGAGTGCAGTGGCACAGTCTCGGCTCACTGCAACCTCTGCCTCCCAGTTCAAGCAATTCTCCTGCCTCAGCCTCCCAAGTAGCTGGGATTAAAAGTGTGCACCACCACATCTGGCTACTTTTTGTATTTTTAGTAGAGACAGGATTTCACCATATTGGCAAGGCTGGTCTCGAACTTCTGACTTTATGATCTGCCCGCCTCAGCCTCCCAGAGTGCTGGGACTACAAGCATGAGCCACCATGCCAGGCAGAATGTCTAAAGTTTTATTATTTTTCACTTCAGAATAATGCCAAGTGTATAAAAAGTGAAAAGTACTTTGGGAGGCAAAGGTGGGTGGATCACAAGGTCAGGAGTTCAAGACCAGCCTGGCCAAGATGGCGAAATACCAACTCTACTAAAACGACAAAAATTAGCCAGGCATAGTAGCAGGCACCTATAATCCCAGCTACCAGTGAGGCTGAGGCAGGAGAATTGTTTGAAACCGGTGGCAGAGATTGCAGTGAGCTGAGATCACGCCACTATACTCCAGATTGGGAGACAGAGTGAGACTCCGTCTCAAAAAAAAAAAAAAAAAAAAAAAAAAAGTGAGAAATGACATCAAAAATTATCTACCAACCTTCAGCTATCCCCAAAGACGTCGTCCCACTGATGTCTTTTTCTAATCCATGATCCCGCATTGCATTTAGTTGTCATGGTTTCTCAGTCTCCTTTAACTGGGATAGTTCTTGAGCCTTGCTTTGCCTTTCATGTCCTTGCTATTTTTGTAGATTAGTAGTCAGTTACTCGATAGACTGCCTATGTTTCCTCATGATTAAATTGAGACTGTGCATTTTTGACAGTTATGTTTTTCCAAGAGAATATGTTGTGTCTTTCTCAGTACATATATTAGGAGACATGCGGTGCTGGAACATCTCATTACTGGTAATGGTAACTTTTGTGATTTGGTTAAGATGCTGTCTCCTAGGTTTCTCCACTGAAAAGTTACTATTTTTCTGTTTATAATTTGTGATGATCTTGAAGGGACCTACTCAAGACTATGTAAATATCCTGTTTCTCATCATGTGTTAGCATTATGTTAGTAGCCATTAGTGATTCTTGCTTGAAACAATTATTAATGTGATGTTTGGCAAATGATATTTTTCTATTTACTTTTTTTTTTTTTTTGACAGAGTCTCGCTCTATTACCCAGGCTTGAGTGCAATAGCATGATCTTGATCTCTGCTCACTGCAACCTCCACCTCCCAGGTTCAAGCAATTCTCCTGCCTCAGCCTCCTGAGTAGCTGGGATTACAGGCACCTGCCACCATGCCCAGCTAATTTTTGTGTTTTTAGTAGAAACAGGATTTTGCCATGTTAGCCAGGTTGGTCTTGAACTCCTGACCTCAAGTGAGCCACCCACCTCGACCTCCCAAAGTGCTGAGATTACAGGTATGAGCCACTGAACTCAATATTTTTCGATTTCCATCATTTCTTCTATATTTGTGAATTAGAATTCTACAGTTAAAAAAAAAGAGGGTATTCCCCTCTTCCACCATTTATTTACTTATTATTTTTTGAATTATTTGTATCAGTGAACTCATAGATATTTATTTTATTCTATGGAGTATGGTCCATTACTATCCTTATATATTACTTTGCTTAAATTATGCCCAATTTTACCACTGGGAGTTCCCTCAGGTGGCTCCTGTATCCTCTCAACATAACCCAATCTGGTTTTGAGCACTTTCTTTCTTCTTACCACCACACAATGTTACAGACTCATCTTTTACATTTCTTTCCCCTGCCCTGGTATCAAGCACTTTCCAAGGAGCCCTGGTTCTTTTTAATGAGAGAATGATATTTAGAACTAAGACCCGGTTGCTAGGTGTGCTTGCTGGTACAGCGGTTTTGACTTTAGGCCCTCTCTGCAAACAGAATTTAGGAAACATATGCTAAGTACACACACACACACACACACACACACACACACACACACACACCCCACCCCTGCCGCCCCGCTATCATCCCCCATCACCACCACCACCACCTTCCCCTACCACCACCATGACCATCACCCCCTACCACCACCACCACCATTATACCACTCTACCACTCTCTCTATATACACATACAATTTAGAGTTTAATTTGTAGTTCACATTGATAGCTCATATATCACCAGATTCATTCTACCTGTCTCCCTTTTGTAAATTTTTTCTTTATTTTATTATTATTATTTTTTAGATGGAGTCTTGCTCTGTTGCCAGGATGGAATGTAGCAGCACGATCTAGGCTCTCTGCAACCTCGCCTCCCAGGTTCAAGAGATTCTCCTGCCTCAGACTCCCAAGTAGCTGGGACTACGGGCATGCTTCATCATGCCTGACTAATTTTTGTATTTTTAGTAGAGACAGGGTTTCACCATGTTGACCAGGGTGGTCTTGATGTTTTGACTTCGTGATTCACCCGCCTCGGCCTCCCAAAGTGCTGGGATTACAGGCATGAACCATTGCACCTGGACTATTTATTCATTTTTGACTTCTTTCTCCAGCAGTGATCCCTGGCTTTCAGGAATTATTTACAGATCTTCTTTGTCTTTTAAAATCTAAATTAGTTTGCTCAATCCTACAATACAAAGTAGATTCAGAATTGCCATTTCATACCCCTGTTAAAAATAAACTTAATAACTAAAGTACAATATTTGTATATAATTCTTTGTATACAGTTGTATTTATGTGCATTTCTATTTGTGCACAGCTTTTTGTCTTTTAGGCATACAGCATATAGTGAAAATATTATTTTCCAAAGTTTTTGAGGTTTGTTCTTTTTCTTCTCCACAACATTCAGAGTGGTTGTTACTGGTTTGTAATATGGTTAGGTTCATTAGTTATTGTTAGTATTCCTTTTCAGGTCCCCCCTCCCCACCCATCCTGTTGGTTTTATTTATTGAATGTATGAAACATTGATATGGTTATAAAAGTCACAGAATGCTTGTGACTATGGTTAAAAAAGTCACAAAAATGCCATCCCCAACTTCATCCCTTCCATCCTATTCCCATTCCTCCATTCTTTTCATTCAAACTTAGAGGTTATTTTAATCTGGGTGTTGGGGAGGATGGTTTTTGCTCTTGGATATGTTAGAGAACTAAGGAAAAAGTGGAAGATTTGTGGGAAGAAGATGATACGGTCAATTTTGTAAATAAGGTGCTTGTGTAGCTGTTCATGTGGAGATAAGCATCAGCAATTGGTACTTAAGATTTGGCACTCAGGAGGGATTTAAAACAAGGAGTAAAACAGGCCCTCCTTTAGTACCTAAGAAATTTGTATTTTCTATTACCTCCATGCATTTTCTTTTTATTTCTGTAAATCAGTCCGTTGTCAAAAACAAAGCTAAAAATTATGGTTCTAACTCATTAAATCACAACATGCTGTCAAGCAAATACACAAGCGGCCTTTTTTCATGCCAAATATTTCCTTTGACGGGAGACTCTTTCCATAGAATCAATGTAGATTGATTCATTCCAAAATAAACCAGTGGTTTGCTACTAGTTAAACCTCTAAGTACCGGAGCAGATATTTTCAATCGAAACTGTTTTTTTTTCTTTTTCTATAAAATTCAATTCGTGCTGTTAAGAGGTAATTTTACACCCGTATGTAGAAATATTTGATATGTAGAAGTCATTATCGGCACCAAAAATGTTGGCAGCATTTTCTCACATCAGCTATGGGAGGGAAAAAAACCCTTGAATGGATGACTTTTTGGGTGAAGTTTTTTAAAACAAAAAAAGAGGTTCGTTTTTCTGAGTCTAAAAGTAATATATCCTTATTATGAAAAACAAAGTTTGTATCAAAAATGTTACAAAATATGGCCGGGCACGGTGGCTCACGCCTGTAACTCCAGCATTTTGGGAGGCTGAGGTCAGGAGTTGGAGATCAGCCTGGCCAACATGGTGAAACTCCACCTCTACTAAAAATAAAAAAATTAGCCGGGTGTGGCGGTGCACCTGTAATCCCAGCTACTCAGGAGGTTGAGACAGCAGAACCACTTGAAACCTGGGAGGTGGAGGTTGCAGCCGAGATGGTGCCACTGCACTCCAGACTGGGTGACAGAGTGAGGCTGTCTCAAAAATAAAAAAGTTATAAAATAAGTAAAAAAATCGATATTACATCATTTAAAAATAACTGCTATGAACATTTGTATATTTTTCTCCATGTACTTTTTGAATCAATATACATAAGTGCCTAAAGTATATTATTTATATGTGTATGTATATGTTTATATATGTGCTTAAATATATACATACACATATGTATGTATAACATACATTTATTTAAATACATATATACACATATGTACTTATACATATATTCATGTATATTTATTTGTATAAATTTAATAAATGTATATAAATAATTATATATTTATTAAATACATATATACTTATACATATATTTATGTATAAATATATACATACACATGTGATTTTACTATATAAACTTTTTTTGTTTTGGTTTGGTTTGGTTTCACGTTTGTTTTTTGTTTTATTTATTTATTTTTTTTTTTGAGACAGAGTCTCATTCTTTTTCCCAGGCTGGAGTTCAGTGGTACAATCTCGGCTCAAGCCAACCTCCTCCTCCTAGGTTCAAGTAATTCTCCTACCTCTGCCTCCTGAGTAGCTGGGATTACAGGTGCTCACCACCACACCCCGCTAATTTTTTGTATTTTTAGATAGAGATGAGGTTTCACCATGTTGGCCAGGCTGGTCTCAAACTCCTGGCCTCATGTGATCCACCTGCTAGGCCTCCGAAAGTGCTGAGATTACAGGCATAAGCCACCACACCCGGCCTATATAAACCATTTGAAATCTACTTTTGTTCATTTCATGACATATTTGGACTTCCTGCCACATCAATTAAATACAATACTACATCATCATAAAATATTAGCTGGGTTTGGTGATGCATGCACATAGTCCCAGCTACTCAGGAGGCTGAGGCAGGGGGATTGCTTCAGCCTCGGAGTTCGAGGCTGCAGTGAGCTGTGATTGTGCCACTGCTCCAAATTGGGCAACAGAGTGAGACCCTGTCTCAATTTGTTTTGAGACAGAGTCTCATTCATAGCCATAGTATTCCATTGCATGACTATACCATAATATATTTAACCAGTTTCTAATTATGAGACATTAAGCTATGTCTAGATTTTCACTATCACAAACTATGTTACAACGAATATCTTTTTTTTTTTAATTTTACTTTAAGTTCTGGGATACATGTGCTGAACGTGCAGGTTTGTTACATAGGTTACATAGTATACATGTGTGCCATGGAGGTTTGCTGCACCTATCAACTCGTCATCTAGGTTTTAAGCCCCGCATGCAGAGGTATTTTGTCCTAATGCTCTCCCTCTTCTTGCCCCCCACCCCTGACAGGACCCAGTGTGTGATGTTCCCCTCCCTGTGTCCATGCACTCTCACTGTTCAACTGCCACTTATGAGTGACAACACACAGTGTTTGTTTTTCTGATCCTGTGTTAGTTTGTTGAGGATGATGGTTTCCAGCTTCATCCTTGTCCCTGTAAAAGACATGAACTCATCATTCTTTTTTAGAGCTGCATAGTATTCCATAGTGTATATGTGCCACATTTTCTTTATCCATTCTGTTATTGATGGGCATTTGGGTTGATTGCAAGTCTTTGCTATTGTAAATGTGCTGCAATAAACATACATGTGCATGTTTCTTTATAGTAGAATAATTTATAATTCTTTGCATATATACCCAGTAGTGGTACACACAAGCTGCTCCCACATGCAGACTGCTGTGGAGTCCTGAAAGTCCCATCTGCCCAGGAGCCCCTCTCTGTGTAGCATGCTACTTTTATCCAGAATTCCCACTCCTCCAGGGTAATGTACTCTAACTACACAAGGCTCTTGTTCAAGTAGTGTTTCAGGTTGGGAATGTCTACTAACTCATAGTACTGTGGGGTCAGTTTTCCAGTTTAGTTAGCGGTCATTTTAAAGTATCAGTGAAAATGTGATAGAGGTAAATATATTTTGACAGAGTGATGGGAAAGAAAGCATGTTGTTAGATGCTATTGAGGATGTGGAGAAAAGGGAAACCCCCAACACTCCTGGTGGGAATGTAAACTAGTATAGTCACTGTGGAGAACAGTATGGAGTTTCCTCAAAAAACTAAAAATTAAAAATAGAACATGATCCAGCAATTCCACTACTGGGTATATATCCAAAAGAAAGGAAATAAATGTATCAAAGAGATCTCTGCACTCCTGTGTTTATTGCAGCACTATTCACAATAGCCAAGGTATGGAATCAACCAAAGTACTCATCAATGGATGGATCGATAAAAGAAAACTAGTGCATATTGAATGTTACTCATGTAACATATTGAGTGTTATTCATAGAAAAGAATGAAATCTTGGCATTTGCAGCAACTGCAAAATTTGCATTTGGAACTGGAGGCCATGATGTTAAGTGAAATAAACCAAGCACAGAAAGACAAATATCACATGTTCTCACTCATACGCGGGAACTAAAAAAGTGAATCTCATGAAGATAGACAGTAGACTGATGGTTAGCAGAGGCCAGGAGGGATGGGGGAAGAAGGAGACAAAAGGGAAAAAAGAATATAAATGTATCTACTAACACTAAAATGTACACCTAAAAATGGTAAAGAGGGTAAATTGTTATGGATATTTTACCTCAATATAATACCCAATATAATAAATTATATGTGGATAGTTACCTTAACAAAAAATATATATATTTTTGAAACAGTCTCACCCTGTCGCTAGGCTGGAGTGCAGTGGCACAATCTTGGCTCACTGCAACCTCTGCATCCAAGGTTCAAGCGATTCTCCTGCCTCAGCCTCCTGAGTAGATGGGACTACAGGTGTTCGCCACCACGCCCAGCTAATTTTTGTATTTTTAGTAGAGACAGGGTTTCACCACGTTGGCCAGGATGGACTTGATCTCTTGACATTGCAATCTGCCCACCTCGGCCTCCCAAAGTACTGGGATTACAGGTGTGAGCCACTGCATCCGGCCGGAAAGAATTTTTTTTTTTTTTTTTTTTTTAAATAAGAAAGCACATGGTTAAAATCCTGGGAAGCTGGGGGACTGACCTACAGGAATTCTCTGCATTGTCTTTGTAACTCTTCTGTTAGTCTAAAATTATTTCAAAATTACAAGTTTTTTTTTTTAAACAAAGAATACAAAGTACGGAAATGCCCAGGAAAGAATGTTAATGAAAAAAGTAAATGTGAAGTTGTGTAAAGAAAGTGACCGCAAACATATAAAAATATATATACCAAATATACTAAAAGTGGTTATCTCTGTGTGGAAAAATTTAAGGTGATATTTTTTTCTT
Organism: Sapajus apella; assembly: GCF_009761245.1. NCBI lineage: Eukaryota > Metazoa > Chordata > Mammalia > Primates > Cebidae > Sapajus > Sapajus apella. The sequence continues at coordinate 14,829,200 of NW_022436981.1, read as the reverse complement.
TACGCCTTTCTGTTACCTCCAAATTTTCTCATATGAGAATTTTTTAATTTTAAAGGAGAAAGAATAAAAAAAAAATTTGAAAATGCTCACTGCCTTCCCCAAGCTCCCTCACTGTCCCTACAGACTGTTGAGGAGGCTGTTCAGATTTCTTAGCGTGGTAGGGCAAGGGGCCTCATAATATCTGGCTCTGTCTCCCTCTTCAGCCTCATCTCGTGTCCTCTTCACTTCTCATTGATAAGAACTACTCACAGGCCCCAAACTTACCCCACGGTGTAGGCTGTCTTCAATCTGGAAATTCCTCCCCCAAATTTTCCCCTTACTAAGGACTATCCCTGAGGACTCAGCCACAGGGTCAACCAGGAGGACTTGCCTGCCTCCTCTCTACCTCGTGCTATCATAGTACCATACTTTGCTGCTTTTTGCATTTATCACACATTGATCTGTCTCACTCATTTGTCTGTGATCCCCTTGAGCACAGGGTCTCTGTGTTATGTGTTATCCAGGCTTTGGAGCCTGGCACAGTGCTAGCACATAGTAGAACCTCTATCACTTTTTGAATGAGATTAATTTCATTCACTATATTCATTGTTTCTACTGTAGTGCCACCATCACCACCTTCCCCTAACATCCCTAGATGCAAAGAGAAACTTGCCATAATCTAGTCATATAGTTCTCCAAAAAGAGGGTAACTGGAGCCTGCCTAGGATAGATGGTTCCAGCAGTCATGAGTTCCTGGAAATTCTCCCAAGGACACTGCATTTACTGATCCACACAAGGTTTCTCTGTTCAAAAAGCTGAGAGAAGTTTCCCTAGTAGTAGCTCCTGAAGCTGGTGCCCTACAACGTAAAAGCAAACTACTCCATATGAGAATTCAAAGGGGGGTGAAGCAGAAATTTCCTTTTCCTCCCAGACTTAGGGAATGCAGTTTCCATAAGTTAAAAAAAGAAAAAAGCAGTAAAGTAAGCTGCAAAATTTTCCGGCTCTAATGTGTGGTTTCCCTCATATAAAACTTTCATAAGCTCAAGTCCTTCCTTAAGACAGGACTTGGAAACATGATTTTGGAAGCCAAACTTCTAGTACCATGCCCTCAATGAATTGAGTTTAGGGTTTCACAGACCGTAAATCCACCCCATTGGGTAGGAGAATGAACACCACAAACAGTCACAATCTACTGCCTTTCATGGGCACTTCAGAGACTGTACCTCTAATATCTATCACAGTGTCGTAAAATAAGCATAATATTTGAATGAATAAATAGTCTTTTTTTTCTTATTTGCTTCATTGTTTCAGTATAATTCTCATGTAGGAAAAAACTGTTCCACCGATTTCCAGAGTAATGTTGATGGGAAAGATCTCCTAGTCTATATCTTTTTTTCCCCTTGTCTGTAGCTTTGTTCATAAGCATTAGATTCTCTTTTACCTCCCCAACTGCTGGACACGCTTTCCCTCCTCCTTCACAGATTCTTTCCTGGCTGAAGGCACTCCCTCATCCATAACTCCTCTCTTCTCTACTGTACTCTTCATGCCTTGGAAAACATGAAGAAGAAAAAATAAAACCTAGATACATTGTGTCCTGATTGTGTTTTATATTGTGTCTCTCAGAATGTCACAGATATTTCGGTGTTTTTATCAACAAGATATTTCGGGACATAGCTCCTGTCAAAACATTAAAGTTGCAAATTTGATTATAAGAATTATATTTATAAAATAATTTTAATAGAATAGTGTGTTATTCAAAATAATAAAATAGAGGCAATGAAATGAATTTCTAATAGCAACCGACTGATGGTAGGAGGACACACGGGAAAGAAGAGGGATGGTTTTGGATAACAGACATCCCAGTGCCCCAGAGCATAAGGCTAACTTTAGGTATATGCTTCAAAGGTAGAATTTTTTTTTCTTTCTGAAACAGTCTCTTGCTGTCACTCAGGCTGGCATGCAGCGGTGCAATCTCAGCTCACTACAATCTCCACCTCCCGGGTTCAAGTGATTCTCCTGCCTCAGCCTCCCGAATAGCTGAGATTACAGGTGCCCGCTACCACACCCAACTAATTTTTGTATTTTTAGTAGAGACAGGGTTTCACCATGTTGGTCAGGCTGGTCTTGAACTCTTTTTTTTTTTTTTTTTTTTTTTTTTGAGACAGAGTTTTGCTCTCGTTACCCAGGCTGGAGTGCAATGGCGTGATCTCGGCTCACCGCAACCTCTGCCTCCTGGGTTCAGGCAATTCTCCTGCCTCAGCCTCCTGAGTAGCTGGGATTACAGGCACATGCCACCATGCCCAGCTGATTTTTTGTATTTTTAGTAGAGACTGGGTTTCACCATGTTGACCAGGATGGTCTCGATCTCTTGACCTTGTGATCCACCCGCCTGGGCCTCCCAAAGTGCTGGGATTACAGGCGTGAACCTCCGCACCCAGCTAAAACACAGAATCTCTATGCTAATGAACTGACACTGATTCTGAATTCGCATCACGGTTCTCTGAAATCAACTCACTTTCCAAGCAGAAGCAGGCTCCAACCCTTCCCACCACCCCATGGCTTCCGCTGTGTTCCCAAGGTACTCTGCTTGCCTCCAGCATATTTAACTTTAAATGCCTAACTGCATATAAGGCTTTTCCCACTGAACTGTAAGATCCTTGAAGACAGGGACTCATTCCACATCCCCAGCATCCAGCATTGTCTGACATAAATGAAGTGTTCAATTTGGATGTGTAGAGTAAATAAATCTCTGTCCTTCCCTGAATGCCTAGCTGGGAGGTTCACACAAGCAGGCTGGACACAGAAAGAATTTGCCTGCCAGACACCTAAGCTCAAGAGGGCAGATTTTGGGCTGATTTGTTCACTATTGTGTCCTAGCACAGTGCAGAGCACATATAGTTATACGTTGAATGAATGGATGGATCTGCCCCTTTTGCAAGGATGCCTTCCAATCCCATGTCATCTGATTTTCTAGCAGACACACTCTCTGACCTCCGGTTCAGCCTCTCAGCACTTCGTCTTGTATTGAGTCTCTGTGATGGTGACTTCTTGCCCAAAACCAACACCCACTAGAACTCCCAGATCTGTAGGTTTCCATTTTTCTTCTTTTTTTTTTTTTTCTTTTTTTTTAAGACAGCGTTTCACCATGTTGGCCAGGATGGTCTTGAACTCCTGACGTCAGGTGATCTGCCTGCCTCGGCCTCCCAAAGTGCTGAGATTACAGGCGTGAGCCACCACGCCCGGCCTGGTTTCTGTTCTTTGTCCTTCTAAGTTGGTCTTCTCCTTCTTCCTCTTCTTCCGTCTTCTCCTCCTCCTCCTCTTCCTCCTCTTCTTTTTTTCTTCTAGCCCATGCTTCTCTGACTTATTTCAGACATGCAAAAAGTATCTTACATATTATATATCATTACATCTTTTTTTTTTTTTTGAGACAGGGTTTCACTTGGTCACCCAGGCTGGAGTGCAGTGGCACGACCTTGGCTCACTGCAGCCTTGACCTCCTGAGCTCAAGCCATCCTCCCACCTGAGCCCCCCAAATAGCTGAGACCACATACATGCACCACCATGCCCAGCTAATTTTTTGTATTTTTTTTTTTTTTAAAGATAGTTTTCATCATGTTGCCCAGACTGGTCTTGAACTTCTGAGCTCTAACAATTCACCTGTTTTGGCCTCCCAAATACATTATTATATTTTAATGATCATTTCTTCATCTACCATTCTTTTTCTACCATTTGTAAGAAATTGTAATATCTTACAAATTAAGTTATTACCGTTATAATTGAAGCTCTTATCTATGTCTTTCCACCCATGCTTTTTCCTTCCTAAAAGTAACCACCACTATCTTTTCTTTTTGACTATTATACATGTATACATGTGTATATGGTATTGCGATACAATTTTTAACTTTTGTTTTTCATTTATTTTATTTTATTATTTTTGAGACAGAGTCTAACTCTGTCACCCAGGCTATAGTGCAGTGGTGTGATCTGGGCTCACTGCAACCTCTGCCTCCCAGGTTCAAGCAATTCTCTGCCTCAGCCTCCCGAGTAGCTGAGATTACAGGGGCCTGCCACCACGCCCAGCTAATTTCTGTATTTTTAGTAGAGACAGGATTTCACCATCTTGGCCAGGCTGGTCTTGAACGCCTGACCTCATGATCCAACCGCCTCAGCCTCCCAAACTGCTGGGATTACAGGCCTATTTTATTTTACTGATTTTATGTTAGTTAAGACAGAGTCTCACTCTCTTGCCCAGGCTGGAGTACAGTGGCACAGTCTCGGCTCACTGTAACCCTCTGCATCCTGGGTTCCTGTGATTCTCATGCCTCAGCCTCCCGAGTAGCTGGGATTACAGAAGTGAGCCACCACACCCGGCTAATTTTGTATTTTTAGTAGAGACAGGGTCTCACCATGTTGGCCAGGCTGGTCTTCAGCTCCCGACCTCAGCTGATTCATCCACCTTAGCCTCCCAAAGTGCTGGGATTACAGGTGTGAGCCACTGCACCTGGCCCAGTTTTTAACTTTTTATTAATTATATAATATTCTAGCATGCTACTGCTACTTGCTTATTTCCTTTCTTTATTCAGTTCTATATTTTGGAGATTTATCCATGTGGAAACATGGAGCTCCAGTTCCTTCTTCGTCACTGCTATACAATATTTCACTACATAAGATATGACAGCTGATTAATTCAGTTCGCTACTAATTGATGTGTAGGCAGTTTTGCATGTTTGCTATTGCAAACACCATTGCTATGCACATTTTTGTTACCCTTTTGGTGAGAGTGAAGGGGGTCTAATTGGCCCACTGGGAAAAAGTCCAATTCTACTTTTTCATGAGGACTCCAACAGAGCCAGCACTCTCCAGCCACCATAGTCCCAAGAACTCAATGGCTCAAGAGAGTCAGCTGGGGTGGTGATGAAAGACGAGAGAAATACATTTAAGTTGCTATGTTTTCAGAAATTCTGTCCAAAGTCTTGACTTAAAGATGGCATGAAATTGTCCTGTTATGTTTCTCTAGCAGCCTGGCAATCCAAGTGTAGGGCTAAAGAAAGCAAATATTTGGATTCTTTCAGTAGTAATTGTCCAGTAATAACATAATCACCATTTTTTTTTTTTTTTTGAAACAGTCGCTCTGTTGCCCAGGCTGGAGCGCAGTGGTGCCATCTCAACTTACTGAAACCTCTGCCTCCTGAGTTCAAGTGATTCTCGTGCCTCAGCCTCCTGAGTAGCTGGGATTACAGGTTTTGTGCCACCACGCCTTGCTAATTTTTTTGTATTTTTAGTAGAGACAGGGTCTCATTCCTGGCCTCATGTGATTTGCCCACCTTGGCCTCCCAAAGTGCTGGAATTACAGGCCTGAGCCACCTCACCCAGCCAGAGTCTACTTTTAACTCTCATCTTGCTTTCTTACCTTGAAAATTGATATTTCACCTGCTTGCATTTTTTGCACTGTTTTTGACAGAATTTTTGATTTACATCTTATCCATTCTGAGATGGTACTGAAAGACATCACATGTATAAATGGGGAGAGGGAATTGCCATATATATATATGAAAATCTCTGTAATGCCCGACAACCTAGTGCATTAGAGTTCTTTTTAAAGATCAATGGAAAAAATATTGAATGTGATCTATTTTTCTCCAAGAATGTTATCCTTGGCTCCGAGGTAGCATTTTTTTTTCACCTTTTATGCATAGACATTTTGATATCATGTGATATTTTAAAAGCCATATTAGTCCTCTCTATATATGAAGTCTTTATGTCTTGGGGCTCAAGTTATAGAACATTTTCTGCCTTTTTGGCTCTAACATTTAATTTTCGTATCTCCTATCCTACAGCAGGTCACAAAATGTTATACAGTAAAGTAATTGGAGCACCACCTAGTGGGAATTCTGGCTACATTCCTGCTTGAAAGGAACAAAACGTGGTTTTTTGAGACATGGAGGAATGTGACTAGGAAGACGTGTCCCCTCCCTTCCGCTGGACACTGAAGTAACAACCACGTAACTCATAGAACCTTCCAGCCACCCAATACTTTAGGAATGTGCTTGGAGCTCTTCTAAATCCATCTCACTTGAACTGCAAAGCCAGAAACAACAGCCACTATTCTTTTAAAGCCCACAAAATGCTGAGTAGATTAAAAGGATTATGTCTTTGCTCCCATATGCTCAATACCCATAGCTCAACAACCTTTCTTTTCAACAGCCCAAGCAACAATGGTTTCATTTTGAGTGAATCATGATCTTGTCTGCAACGTAGTTAAAGGTAACCAGGCGAGGACGGTGGCTTACCCTTGTAATCCCAGCACTTTGGGAGGCTGAGACAGGAGGGTCATTTGAGGCCAGGTGTTCCTAGACCAGCATGTGCCACCATGCCTAGCTAATTTTAAAATTTTTCGTAGAGATGGAGTCTTGCAACGTTGACCAGGCTGGTCTTTAACTCCTGGCCTCAAGTGATCCACCCACCTCCACCTCCCAAAGTGCTGGGATTGCAAGTGTGAACCACCACACATGGTCAACCATTCTTTTTTTTTTTTTTTTTTTTTTTTTTTTGAG